>NC_143014.1:165911137-166231713 GCF_055824585.1 Amblyomma mixtum | reverse complement strand
AGAATCCCTCAGTCATGGCGGTGGACCATGATGGGAGGAGGAGGAGGTTACGGTGAAAAGAAGGGCGCACAGCTTTACTGCAGTGTGCTACACCGTGCATTGGCAGATATGAGTGCAAGCATAGGCGCCGAGTTTTCAATCTATTGGTGGGGGGCTGGGTCCCAGTTAGCACCCTTTGTCTTTTTCATTCTCTCTTCTCCTCTCCTCCGGGCATGCTCCTTGGCAAGAGGTAATTGTTTATTTATTTATTTTACTCTCAGGATACAGAGTACATTACGGAGGGAAACGGCAATTCACAGCAATATAGTAGATAAAGGAAGGTAAGGGGGTCAAGTACTGATCCTTCAGGAACCCCAGAACCAAGTGGTGCAGTAGAGGAATCAGCGTCATTAATGCTGACAAATTCAACACAAGAAGAAAGAAATCCATGGATCCAGTTAAGAACTGCAGGGTCAATGTGCAGTACACTTAGTTTATGTATTAGCAGTGGGTTATTAACTCTATCGAATGCTTTAGAAAAGTAAAAAAATATGCTGCCAGATAAAAAAGCGGAGTACAAATAGAAGTGCAAGTCCTAAGTGAACGAATGTAGTTAAATGTCACAAGAGAAAAACTTTCGGAAGCCATGCTCGGTTAAAGAGAAGAAATCGTTATCCTCCAGAAAATCAGCAAGATGTGTAAATATATGTACCGTTATTTTGCGTGCTATTGATCACAAAGATATGGGTCAATGATTAGATGCACTATGCATATCTCCGGTTTTATGTACCGGTATGACCACAGCAGTCTTCAAGTCTTCTGTAGTACACCATGATGATACGATTGTGGGAATATGCATTTCATGCTGATAGAACTATACTCTTTTGCATTCCGTATAAATTTGCCATTTATACCAACCATTCCGCTAGAAGACGTTAGTTTCAAATCGATAATCGGTATGATGCCTTGCAAGTCGAACATGGTGGGATACATCGCGAAATGATGCCGCAGTTGGAGATCGGGGGTCGTTGGATAACATGGAGAAGAAAGAAACGACTTAAAGAAAGCATCATTCAGTACAGTAGCAGAGAGGTTGTCGGGAGCAGGTTCGCCGGTGGATGCAATAACGACAGCTTATTGGTGTTTCCAGATTTTATTATGTTCCAGAAGCGCTTTGGATTACTGTTAAGAATGTTCAGCAGGGTTACTTTAAAGAATGTTGATTTAGTAGACTTCTTTGCTCGTTAATATGCTGAAGCAGCTGTCTTGTATGCTGTCCAATGCGCAGGTTTTAATGAATACGAAGCAGTTCGAAAAAAATCTCTGCCTCTCCCGTAAACGAGAGTAGAGTAAGCATGAAATGTTTACGGGCCTAATGTCATCTCGGTGGACACCCGAACCGCACCGTAAAGGAAGGGAGGAACGCCACCACCCGTTCGGCGCGATGCCTTGCCCTTTGAACGCAGCGCTTCTCCCCCGGATCAATTATGACAACGAAGTGTAACGTGGCATTTATGTGCTTTTTGCACGCGTTATTAGAAATCGGAAATTATAATTCCGTGCATTATCAAACCCACAGCTCCACTGATATCTTGATAAACATTGAGAAGGCACTGGCAGCAGTTATTTTTTGTCTCGTTTGAAGACCGACCGGCGCTTGCATGCCGGTCGCGTAGGAGGGCTTAGAGAGTCTCGTTAATCTCGTTAAGTCTCGTACGGTGCCCGGATGTTCTCGTTTCAGAGCCCGGATGACTGGAATTCAGTGCCCGGATGAGTGGATTTCAGTGCCCGGATGACTGGAATTCAGTTCCCGGATGAGTGGAATTCAGTACCCGGATGAGTGGAATTCAGTACCCGGATGAGTGGAATTCAGTGCCCGGATGATGGCTCTCGGTCTCGGCGTGACGTCACCACACTGCCGACAACGGGAGCTAAAAGCATTTCATGCTTAAAATATTTTCTTTTTGTCAGAAAATCGTTTTAGATATGTGTTATACCATGGAGCATGGCTATTGGAATACACGCGCCTGAGGGTTAAGACGATGAATCAGTTAAGACACTTTCAGTTAAGACACTTTATTTCGGTATATACACCAGTTTGTTTCTACTGAGCGCTCGAGATAACCTGTTAAGAAAATATGTAAAAAAGAGTGAGCTTTGCTACAGTCGCTAATGGTATTGGAGCGTTTTCACTATGGTGCATACGATAAATCGAACTTGAAATGCAAGATATCGAGATCGCTCAGGCTGGGCATATGTATTACGTGTGGGATGGTACCTTCAGATGATGTTAGTACAAGATACAGGCAGGCGGAGAGCTATATGCTAAACGCCCGTCCTTCCAAAGTACTGGTCGGCAAACCATGGTCTCGCCCGACGAGTGACAAATCCAGTCTTCTAAAAGAACCGATTTATACCGGATGCACAAAGAGCACTTTGCAAGGGCACAACATTGGACAACAAATGCATTTTCAATATTAAGATATTTTAAATTCTTCTTGTCTAAGAAACAATGGACCATACAAACATTCTCCCAACAAGCCAACAATTTGAAATTTAATGAAGGAATATGAGCAATTACGGCCTATTTCAAAAATATAAACGAAGACACAAACAGGAGTTAGAGCAGAAGTAGTAATCGCGAAGCGGCAACACAGGGAATTGGAGGACGATTTTATGGGCGGGAATAATTTAAGCTCATGGACAGTGGCAGCTTGAAGAAAGCTGGTCTACTTAACTATGATGAACTTCACTGTGCTGCACATTATGCAAAGGCTATCGCGCAATCCAGAATTTGTTAGTTCGCCCCGTAGACCTCTGAATTAAATCGTCCGCGATGTCACTGAGATTTATTTTGCGGGCGAGCTCTCTTTGCCCGTGAAGAATTTATGCTGCCCCCTGACCCCATCGCTCAGTCTCCAAGCCCACCCCCGGAAAATTTCCAAGGGGAGGGGGCTCGAGCCCTCCAGCCCCCTGCAGTAGGCGCCTATGAATACAAGTATTTTTTAATCTAGCGCAGACTTCTGAAGGAAACTAGCTGGTGCAGGTCTGAATACGAATTGAAGCATAGTTGTCTCTGGTCAGTTATTACTCAACGATTAGTGTTGATGTTGATGGTGACCGAAATATTTTTGTCCCTCATTATAGCTAGCATACTTGGAGACCCAGGAACGTCGGAATGCGCATTTTCAACGCCAAGAAATTCTTTACTTTTACTGCTTGATTCCTAATACGAGTGCGCTCAACTTGAAACGGTCTGTTACGAAAACTTCTGCGTTCACCTACCAGTTTTGCCTTCCTTTAAGCAACGTCGCTTATTTGTCGCCAGCGCATCAGTGCGCTGTTTTGAAAAGTTCCGCGTCTTAACAGTAGCAATCGGAGAGCAATAGCTCCTAGTTGCTGGCTGCAAAAGCGGAACCAACCAACCGTCTGAAATGAGAGACGGCGAGGCGTTGCCATCCCCTCGGATATTCGTTATCTCGGCGTCGAGGCGAGGAGTTGAGTTCCTCAGCTTCATATCGCAGGCCGGCGCGGAACGCAAGGTCCAAGAAACTCTGTCTCGAACAGGGCTCGCACTCGCGAGCCACTCTTTCTGCCCTCTTAACTGCGCGTGGCCCACGCATAAGCATGGGGCCTCCATTGCTCCTCGCCACGGCAGTCCTGGTCTGCGCCAGATTAGCGTTTTCCCAAGAAGCCAGTAAGTGACACGTCGCTTTCTATTTTTATTGCTCTTTTCACTTGTAGCATGTACTCGTTTACGCCGCGGTGGTTACTGTTCCACGGCGGGGCAAACAACTATGATTTTGTAGTTCGATCTATATTTTAATGAAGTCTGTTGTGAAGACTGCACTGTGGCCTGCGAATACGCTCCGCAGCTCGTTGGGAGCAGTAGGTCAAACACATTGAGCAACATAGCTCCAACTTTTTCCTCGAGTTGTCAGCCTTCTTTCGGACTGAACTATCGTGAATCCAGTCAAAATGTCAAACTCTCCGCCATGCTTCTTAAATCGGCCTTTGGCTCGAGGTCGGTTTTGCACCTCGGGAATTATGTGTTCAGTGCTTTTTGAACAGCTGGCACTTTAAAGTCGCCTACTTAATGAAAATGCGGTAGGGTTACGTGGTCCTCTCTAGATATGTACTGTTGGGCACATGCTGCCCGCGGCAGCTGAACAAATGCAAGAGATAGCAACGCATCGCTCGCAATGATGCCCTGAGCAGAGCGAAGCGTATGCCATTGCATGTGAATCAATGTCGTGACGCCGCTGGCCAAGAGCCTCATTACAAAGAGGGCACGGCTTGAGCCGATAGGGGTTGAAGGAGCGCGCTGCTTTTGGTTTTTTGTGCGGTGATGAAATGCTTAAAAAATTCAGGGGGGCGGGGGGGGGGGGCACTTTGTTGACCTAACGTGAGGTGAGGCGAAAGCCTTTAGCGCGGTGTTGCTCCTTGTGTCACTGATGTGTGGTTAAGATGTTAATTAAGTACACAACTGTTTGTGAGTCTTAAATGCTGGAGACACTGAAGGGCGTTTGGGAGGCATCCGTCTGATTCGACGCCTTTCTGCAAACACTCTCCAGCGTCCTAGACAAGGAGATCTACATATGCGTTGGCAGAAAGTAGCGTAGCCATTGGCACGCTCGGCTGCGGAACGGAAGGATGGTTGTTCAAATCCCATCGTGCACAAAGTTTCTTTTTTTTTCGGTCTGGCTAGAAAAGCAAGACACCTCTGCTGACAACCTTCTGCTGACAACCTTTTGTCGACAACGATGAAGCATTGAATGTTTTCGCCTTAAAACTTATATTTGTAGTCTTCAGGAGAGTAGGAACTAACATTCGACAATGCTGAGAGTGTTCTTGTACTCGATTTGCTCATGGACTGCACTAGTCGCTCTTCGCAATTATGAGAAATTTTCTAATACAATTTTTTTTCAAACAGTTCCCATTCTCTCCTGCTCCCTTTTCTAGTAATAAAAGCAAAACTGATTCTGACAGCCGTCTTTTCCTTCTGCCAGGAAAAAGAGAACAAAGACAAAAGTAGCAGCCAAAAACACAAGGACATAATCCGACAATGTAGTTTAAACACATATTCTGAGATTTGCAATATATCATAGCCCGAACTTTATTTAAGCCAAATCAGTGCTTGTTAGAAGCCAAACAGTCACTGACGAAGTCAAGATGACACCTCAAGCTTCATTTCCGATCACAGGCTTCGTATTCATTTTAGAGGTCTCGTTTTGTCCACCTCAGTGAGATGAAGAACCTATACTAGCTCCGAGGCGTCATTCTTGCCTTTTAATTGGTTAGTGACTGTGTGTCGTATTCTTTTCTACTTCTTATGCTTGACCAGGCGAAATTTCACAGGCGTGTTGCGTTGCCGAAGGGGATACTGTTTTTCCATGTTGCTATGCACCGTTTATAATAATCCTCGTTTTATACTTGTAGGAAAATTTGTGAGGTGCAGATATGCCGGGATTTCCTCTCTGATCGAACTACTCACCACTAGCACATAGGCGGCAGATTCACATAGTGAGTGACTGGCCGGCTCCAGTTCCCTGGCCAGTCAGGATAGATATTATGGTGGTGACTGAGACGGCGGGCAGATGGGGGTATCTGTTGCTTCAGCCAGCGTCTTCGCTTCGGCGGACGCAGATGTTGAGACGCGCGTCTACTTTCACTCTTCTCATCTTTTAAATCTCCTCTATATGCACGTGGCAGCGGTGGTGGCTCGGCTCAATCCAGTTGGCAGGCCCCTGCATTTTCCTTTTCATCCTTCTCTCAGTCACGACGACGACACGGCGGGTAGTCATTACTGACCTTAGCTGCGATGGCATGCGTACACCTTTCTAAATCTTACCCGCTATCTGAGCGTCCTGTACTGCCTTCCAACGGCCACTGCATAAATTTAGTTTGCATGCATTATCTTAATTTTTCGGCTTGATTTCTGTGTTCAGACGTTTCATTTCAAGTAATCGCCTACATTTTTGTGGTTACTGACACGAGAAGCATAATGTCGTCACCCAGCACACATTATCGCACCACGCAGAAAAGTATTTAAAGAAAAATAACAAGATATTCCTGCGCTCTCTGCCGAGGTGCAGAAGTTTATACTGCGAATAAAGTCTGGAGGCACTTCTTGCTCCAAATAGTAACCGCTCATTATTCGCAAAGCATTCAATCTATCTACTTAATTTGATCTAAGACACCCAGTATGCGGAACATTGGCGTGCCAATTTAATTCGTACGGATTTCGCTTCAAAACGCGATCTTCGCAAATGTTTAATAGCATCTCATCTTTGTTTGCGCAAGAAATTTACCTGAAAATGCACTTCAAAGACCTGCCATTTATACGGCGTTCTTGAGGAAGGATAACTGTTATCTCGGCTCATTTGGATGTTTCTCGCAATTTCCAAAGGCTGAGTTTAAATACAGAGGTGTCGCAAATGCATAAATACCTTGTACGACGTACGATTCATGTAAACTACTCTTTATATACTTCTCAGCAGTGCTCCTGTAGTTCTGAATGCCGAAGTGTGTAATACGGAATGTCACAGAGAGATATGTCCCGCTATGAGGGATAAAAGCTAATTAGTGATCGCTGCATCAAACGTTCTTTTTTTTTCTAGCCAACAGCACATCAAAGACAGTATGTCTAGGGGCGCAGAGCTCTTACTGCTAACCATAACACGATAGCACTTGGCCGCCAGTCACCTCGACACCGTCTGGCGATAGCGACCGGCATTAATCAGCGATGTGCAAAACCCACTTTATTTAACCATTTCAGACACACATTATGTTCTACAGTCGAGAAAAGTCTGAAAATTTTTCTGCTTAAGTTTCAACCCACTAGTGCACGAAATTAACATTAACGACTCAAAACTTGAATAATTCACGCCCCGCGCACTAGCACACTCAGGGCATTCCAGCCCTACTAAAAATACCACATTTGTGGAAAATAATTATTGTTTTAATCCAGGGTTTTTTCAACAAAGAAAAATGAGCTAAATTATTATTTAGTAAAACATTCCACCATGTGTAACAAGAAAAATGGGGGGAAGGGGGGGGGGGGCTTAGCTTTGGTTAAGCTTGGTTGGTTGCGAAAGCAGGTGTTTTATACTGCATATGCAGCGCCTCTAATGGGAAGAGCGTGGCGTGCCGTGCCAAGCGACCACCTTTACCCGACGAGCCGAGTTGGTAGCCCGTCTTTCGCTCCTGGTATGACGTCACGCTATAACGTCATTAGCGCCTCTAGTGGGAGGAGCGCGGCGCGCCGTGGCAAGCGGCCGCCGTTACCCGATGAGCCGAGTTGGTAGCCCGTCTCTCGCTCCTGGTGTTGCGTCACGCTGTGACGTCACTAGCCATGGTATGACGTCAGGGGTCCTTCTAAAGGTCTAACGTGGCAAGTGGCCGCCGCTACGCGAAAGGCCGTTCTTGGGAGTAGTATTGTTTTCGCAAAAAAAAAACTTACAGCACCAGGCTACACTTTAATTAGGCGCACCAGAGAACTTCGCTACGCCTATCTGTTCTTCATTTTGAAAAGCGTATCCTTTTTTTCTAGGCACGAAACGACCCTACCATCCTATACAGCAGGGATTTAAAATGTTGGTGGCATCGCTGACTCCGTGAAGACATGCCTCGGTTCTTCGAAACAATGCTCGCAAAGCCGCGTCCACGAACGTTGATGCTGTTCCGCTAGTGTTTTAGCGCCAAATGCGGGATTCGCACATGAGCATGCAAAAATACCGATAAACCATGGCGACCAATCGTAGGTTCAACACATCCAGAAGGATTACTACTCATTCACCATGTGTTGTTGGGCCCCAATCGCGACAAATGCAGCTGACCTTTCCGTGACCTTGCTTGAAATGTTAGAGCGCGTGCCTACGGCTCCCGCCAGAGCGCATATGTGTAATCTCGCTGATAATGCCTGTTGTTGTCACCCCATGGGGCAACGAGTTAGAGTTTAGCTCTAGCGCAATCCCAGCTCTCAAGTCACTAGAGCTTTTACAGTGATAAAGTGATAGAATGGTCCCCCTTTAGAGTATACATTGCGCAGCCCTGAGTCAACGACTCGAGCCGCTGCAGAGTGGCGTCATTGTCTTTACCAAGTAGACCAATGATCCATGTTCTTGGCAAGCGCAGAAGCGGAATGACTAGATAGGAATCAATAAGATTCACTTTCCGCAACTTCAGTCTGAGCTAGACACGTGCGCAGTGATATTTTCGGTGGTGTCTGAGAAAAGCATTGCTTTAGTTTTGACGGAAAAAAATGTCACATTGAAAGCATGCAGTAACTGGGATAAAACCCTGTAGTACATTTCGGCCAGCTCTATCCGGCAAATTCCATTCAAGAATTTCCTCCGCCCACACGAGAGTGCCTATAATCGAACAAACAGGAGATTTCTGGTTCATTACACGAGAAGACGATTTAGAGACACGGAACACTGCCGCTACACGAGCTTAGTCTTTCTGCTGCCTTGCTTCTTCTAAATCGCAAGGATTCATTCGACTGTCTCTCACACTATCTGCTCCCACAGTTAGACTAATTGCATAGGAAACATTCATCCGCAGTAAACTTGAATATGCATTGTGGGGTTTAAATGGGGGGGGGGGGGGGGGATAAATCCGTTCTCCCCGTTTAACCGCGGCTGAGCCAGTTCAAAGCCGCGCGGACCCCACCCCGTGGTCGCGTACGCTACTGAGCGCACGCCGACCACGGCGGGCCGTGCTCTACGGGAACAAAGGAACGACACACTGGCTGACACAAACAAGACATTTATTGCTATAACAACAATAACGCCAGCTAGCAACAAAATACACTGAGGAATCTAGGATGTCCGACTCACCAGCACGGCTACGAGCGAACGTTCGCCCACGGTAGGGCAAAGGGAAGATCCGAGGCCAGACGGGACGAGCTGAGGGGAACAAGTTTCCACACGAGGACGCCCGCGGCACAGAGCGGAGCTTTGCGCGTGAACGTCCAACACGCTTCCCGATGCCGAGCAGAAGAGACCTCGCCTTCCCCCGCGCGCGAGCGGCCAAACACGCCATCCGTGGCGCTGCTGTCGCTGCGACGCGAGCGCCCTCCCCTGTTAGCTAGAGTAACCAAACTAAAGGGAGTGCTTTTCGGGGGCAGCTAACAACAGTGGGGTGCAGTGCGGGAAAGTGAACGCAGGGGACGAAGGCGTCCCCACAGCATCGACTACATGGAACCCCCTTTCGAGAGTACCCAATGCAGGCGTTAGAGGCAGTGCAAAATCAGGCATCATGTTTCATATCATCCCAATATCATCACCGGCGTAACATTACTAACATCAAAACTTCCACTGGTCTAACTTCACTGTCAGCTCACCGTAAGATAGCAAGACTTTGTCTATTTCATAAGTGATCACAAAACTATGCATGTCAACATCGACCTTAAAGCAATTAGGCGCCCAAAATACAATAAAACAATCCGCCTTTACAACAAAGGTAATTATGATATAATGGATGCCGAACTGACAGCGTTTTTCGTAAGTTTTTCCTCAAGTTTTCATTCACGAAGTATTCATGAGAACTAGCTAGCATTTAAGAAAAAACTTGATGCCCTAGTCAATGAATTCATACCCCAAATAACTTTCCACGCTAATCCACACAAATCATGGTTTACTAAAAGTCTTAAAAGGTTGGAAAATAAAAAGAAGCACCTGTTCCGCTCAGCAAGAGCCCATGGAACGCAAAGCGCATGGGCGAAGTACCGCGCTGCAGAAAAATGATATCAAACTGCTATCCATGACGCCAAGCACAACATCTTTCATCAAGACCTTCCTAATATGCTCCGCGATAACCTCAGGAAGTTCTGTCAAGCCGTTAACCCTCATCATGAACACGCAATTACCCTCAAAGATCAATCAGGCGCGGCTATGAACAACTCTGAGTGCGCTACTTTATTCAACGCAGCGTTCTCATCCGTCTTTACTAATGAAACCGAAACACAACTTCATACATCTAATTTACTCTTTGAGCATGCTATGCCGGTAGTCGCATTTTCCTCACTGGGTATTGCGTCCTTAATTAGAAACATGAAAATCTCATCTTCATCTGGTGTAGACAATATTAACTCGAAACTTCTAAAGAACACTAGTGATATTTGTGCCGAGTTCTTATGCTTACTTTTTACCCAGTCACTCTCAACAGGACAATTACCGGACGATTGGAAAACTGGAAAGGTCGTTCCAGTCTACAAATCAGGTAACAAAGATTCGCCGTTAAATTACCGACCCATTTCCCTTACTAGCGTACCCTGCAAACTAATGGAACACGTCATCTATACTCATATCATAAACTTCCTCCACTCGAACAATTTTTTTCCATTCGTCTCAACACGGCTTTCGGAAAGGTTTTTCTTGTGAAACGCAGCTATCCCTATTCATTCATGATTTACATGCTAATCTCGATTCTAACCTACACACCGACGCCATTTTCCTGGATTTTGCAAAAGCATTTGACAAGGTACAGTCTTTGTCAAAAGTTTAGAGCCCAGGAGGTTTGCTTCAAAGCCTTGTAGTCGGACTCCTGAAGCATTCATGGCAGCTCTACCCATTAGAGGAGGCAGGATCAGAAATCATCTTACCTTCAGGAAATTTGGAGCTTTGCAGATGCATTACGAACCACACAGTGTGGCTCAGAAGCAAACCCCCTGGGCTCCAAACTTTTGACAAAGGCTGTACCTCATAAACGCTTAATCCTAAAACTTTCCCGTTTGAACTTGCCACCCGACATAATAAAATGGATAGAAGAATTCCTGACTAATCGCTCACAGTTTGTCGTTGTTAACAATCAAAATTCCAATCCGCTACCAGTAACATCAGGTGTCCCTCAAGGTTCTGTACTAGGCCCGCTTCTATTCCTAATTTATATTAATGACTTACCGACCAATGTGTGCTCTAATATTCGCATGTTTGCTGACGACTGCGTTGTTTATCGCGCAGTTACTAATGCCTCCGACCCAACATACCTTCAAGATGACCTAAACCACATACAGGAATGGTGCGACCGTTGGCTAATGGAACTGAACCCTCATAAATGTAAACGTTTGTCCTTCCACCGCCGCCGTAACCCGCTTGATTTCCCATATGTAGTCGCTAACGTTCACCTGCAGTCTGTTTCATCATACAAATACTTAGGCGTCACGCTGTGCAACAACTTATCATGGGCTACACACGTTACTAACATCATTTCCTCGGCTAATAAAACTCTCGGATTCTTACGACGTCATCTTCGCCACGCCCCACAACAGGTAAAATTACTAGCATATAAATGTCTCGTCAGATCAAAGTTAGATTATGCATCGCCAGTTTGGAACCCTCATCAAGTTTACCTTATCAATGCGCTCGAGTCACTTCAAAACAGAGCAGCCAGATTCATTCATTCCTCCTATTCGTACGACATCAGTGTGACATCTTTAAAAGCGGAATCCAGTTTAGCGCCCCCTTCACTTCGTCGTCGTATTTCTAGCCTCTGCCTATACCATAAATTTTTCCATAGTTCGCTGCGCTGCGCTCCCTACATTGCCCCACCAGCCGGCATATCCCACCACATTCGTCATCCTTTCCAAGTGTTTCGCCCCCGTGCCCGTACTGTTACCTGTGCCGCTTCTTTTTTTCACCGTGTTTCTGTAGACTGGAACGACCTCTCCAATGACATCGCTACCATCTCATGCCCATCCACATTCGCCGAAGCTGTTACCAACCATTTTTCAACATAACACTTGTTCATTTGACTGTTTGTACCCACCCCTTATGTAATACCCCCAGTGGGTCTTTAAGGTATTAAAATGAAATGAAATGAACCTGTATAATGCTATGCCCCAATTGCGTCAGAGCCTGATTCTGTCCCCCTTGACACCTTCAAATGCCAAAGCGTTCAGCGCATTCATAATTCGTCCAACACTTTCACCAAATCATTTTTGGCTACTGCCATAGCGGAGTGGAACGCACTTACCGACGATGTGTTCAGTGAAAGAAATTTCGCAAAATTTAAGCAGTTATTGTTAGACTATTTCTCGCCATAGTTCCGGTTCTATGCCCTCTTGTTATCCGTTTATGGCCTTGTTTCATTTTTCATTTTCATGTCTCATGGCGTCAACAATAGTGTCTACTTATGCTTTCAATTTATGTTTATGTGCCTTATTTTTATTTTTTGTGAGCCATTATTACCATCTCTTCAACCCGCCCCTCTCATGTCATGCCCCAAAGGGGCTCTTAAGCGCATATAAATTATGAGGATTATGATGATGATGATCCCAATATTAATATAGCTGCATGCGTTATGCGTAGCAGTTCCGTTTTTTTTTAGCCAGCGGACCCTTAGAAATCCCGCAAGTAACTCAGGGACAAGAGGTCATGAAAATCAGAAAGTATATGTAGTGAGCTTGGTCAAGAGTGAAATTAAAATTTCAGGGAGTTAATGAACCAGTACAAAGAGAACGATGATATGCACAGTGCGTCCAGAAAGCAGTGAGCTTAAAATGGTTGCCTCATTATCTCCTTTGTCTGGCAAGAAATGCAACGAGAACAGTTACCTAAGTGTTCCAGAGAAAATTCAGGACCTTTTCTTGCTGCGTTCGGTCCCCAACAGTTCATAGATGTTTTGTTACTAAGGCAGCCCTTTTAAAATTTTCTAACGCGATAAAACGCAGCCGAATAAAAGCAACGGTGGCGAAAGTGCTGGAATAAAAATAGGCAACAGTGTGTTCAATTATTTTATAAAGGAACCATATTTCTTGGGTGTAATGATCACTCGAGATGAACACTGGGTGATCGCTTGCGGGTCTTATGAGGAAAATGCAAGCTGCTGGTTGCCACACAGCTCCTTCATTTCTTCCTAGGAGGAAATCGTTCAGAAGAAATTTTCACCCCCATGTCAAAAATGGCATGAAAGCCCTTATTTATTTATTTATTTATTTATTTATTTATTTATTTATTTATTTATTTATTTATTTATTTATTTGTTTAGTGACTGAATACTTTAAGTGCCCACAAACAGCAGTTCTGCCTGAACCGCGGTGCACTGTGATTCATGAACATTCATGAATCAAGTGTAAGTCAGCTTGCAATTGGCGCTCACACACATGTCAAAATAGAATCCATATGTAGGGACATGCGTAGCTGAGATTGTGTCACCGTCAAAGGAAGAGAAAAATAAAAATTGAGCGCTAAAAGAAGCTAAGCCGAGAGACACAAGCTTGTTTAGCGCAAAACTGTTTTCCACAAAAATGTCGCCAGCAGTTCGTGTAAGCATGGCAGATTTGTTAAACATGTGCTGGATGCGCATCATTTGGCATAAACACTTTGCACCGGTTATGCAGAATGGCCGACAGTTTGGGCGTTTGATCTAGGGACATTTAAAAAAAACGCTGCTGTCAGCATGGGATAATCAAATACACCATGCAGACATTTCTGCAAGGAAACAGTGTCACGCAACTCGCGTTGTGTAGAGAGTGAGACAAGATTTAGGGATGACAACAGGCGGTTGTAGTCTAAGTAGTATCTCGTGCCTAAGTGCCGATGGCAAAGAATTCGAATAAAGCGCTTTGGTGTGCGTTCAATCGTGGAACACTGCGTAATTGTCTTGATCCACCAAATTCTCGGTCGTTTAATAAATGAGCATGGTTTGGTATGGTTTATGGGGTTTAACGTCCCAAAGTGACTAAGGCTATAAGAAACGCCGTAGTGAAGGGCTCCGGAAATTTCGACCACCTGGGGTTCTTTAACGTGCACTAACATCGCACAGTACACGGGCCTCTAGAATTTCGCCTCCATCGAAATGCAACCGCCGTGGCCGGGATCGAACCCGCGTCTTTCGGGTCAGCAGCCGAGCACTATGACCACTGAGCAACCGCAACGGCATTAAGGGAGCTGCGCGCCTCCTTGATCACATCGCGAGTTCATGAATTCTTCATAATGATACCTGCAAATTTGAATCCACTGCATACCGGGATATTGGTTCAGCACACTTTAATTTCAGGCTGAACCTTTCGACACACTTCAAAGGTCACCATTTAGCGTGTGTGGAGGACATCCAACAAATCCGCAATACACGGCCTGAATAAGCTCGATGTTCATAATTTCTAGCAGGGTTACCAAAAACTGATGAAACGTTAGACACGCTTTGCGTATACTCTCAATGCCCATGGCTTGGTTTGATGGTGTTTAACATCTTAAAGCGATTCAGACCTTGAGGGACGCCGTAGTATAGGGCTCTGGTAATTTCGACCACCTGGGGTTCTTTAACGTGCACTGAGATTCGTATTACTTTGTGGGCACACCTCGCAGAACGTCATTGTTAAAGACGAAGTTTTCGAGCCGCGAAAGCTCTCCTGTGTGTTCCAACAAATTAGTTAAGGCGATGCCGATCCTGTTTTTTATGGCACACAGGCTCGAAAGTTTTATCGCCCCTGTATACAGTTGAGGCAGCGCCTAACTGCACGCTCTGTTGCTTGTTAAATTTGAGAGACAAATCAAAAGAGCCGGTAGAAATATTTTTTGCAGCTATAGGCGTGTGACCTCCACTCTTAGGCACGCGCATCGGCTGTCCGAGCGCAAAGCAGAAGCCCTGTAGCTGCCGCACAGCGAAGCAGCGAAGAGGGCAAAAAAAATGAGCTCTATAAGGTAGAATAATTCAGAATGAGAGTCACTGCTTTTAACCGAGGACATTGAGCTTGGTGTACAGCAGAATAATGATCTCTCACTGCGGAGTGCGCAGCAGAAGTCGGGGTGGTGGAGCCAGACACGATACTAGCAAGCTCTCTCAGGAGACAAAAGTCCTGATTAAGAAGCGACAAAATATCAATAAATAAATCAATCACTCAATCAGCCAATCATTTTTGTTCGCACTCAGAAAAACATTTTACAAGTTCAGACTGGCAAAAGCCTCATTGGGCTTGCATGGCAGCACCTGGAAAACAGCGAAGAACCACGTGCAATGGTTTATATACATAAAAATGATACAAGTAAGTTATAAAAAGCAAACATAAATGTAGGACAAAAACAGCAAAATTTAAGTGAAAAATTTTATGATTTTACTACAAAGGGAGACGGACCGATAAAGCATATCAACACTAACAGTATGTCAACACCTGCGGGGGTTAAGAGCACAGAGAAAAGTGACCATACAAGGGCTAACTAGACGAAAAATTCGAGAAAATGCTGCATAGCGAAAATTCCAAATAAAATTCAACGGTGAGGTGAAGACAGATGAGCGGAAGAGTTTCTTTAGATTGAAATTAGTATTGGGACAGTTGGGACAGGACGCATTCTTCGGCACCTTATTTAAAGGGACACTGAGGAGAGCACTAATAATATATTTTTTATAGCAAAATCCGATAGTTCGGCATGTCATGGCTTTGTTGCCACTTGGCCGGCAGCGAAAAATGCATTTATTTCTAAGAGATTTGGATTCGAAGTTGAAAAGGTTTTTCCCGCCGCTGTGATTCAAACTTGGGATTCGGCTATGACGACAGAGGACTAAGTGACGTGAAACATGACGTGACATGACGTGATGCAGACTCCGTGATTTCTGGCCGCCAGCAGTGCGGCCTAGCAGCAGCCGAAAAGAAAGCTACCGCCGGCCGCACGTTGAAGGCATCTATCGGCTATTGCGGCCGTCGCTACAGTCGCTTCGCTTACGTTTGCACCGGCGTTTTGCGAGCGTTACGATGGATCTCGTTCTCGAAGTCGTCAACGAAGTTCTCGCAAATAGACACCTTTAGCATACTGTGTACCTTGATACCGCTAGCGGAATACCGGGAGCCCGCCTACGAGCAGGCGCTGATTGGTCCCGATGCTTCAGGCGAGCGCGTAGCTGCCCGGCACGTGGCGCCATCTGGCGACGTCAAGGAGATTTGCGCATGCATTGGCTGCGCCTCAGTGATTTGTGCTTCTCGTGTCCTAGCGTTGCTAGAACCATTGGTTCTAGCAACACTGTTTTGTTATATGACGTCATGACGCTTGTACTTGCGAGTTTGGCCTGTGGCGGCGATACCTGTATTTTGGTTCTTGCTCTTTTCTACGTTACAAGAGCTTTGTTGTCAGTATGAGTGGCGTTTTTGTAATCAGGAGCTGGTATTCTGTCGATACAAGCCAACTTCAATTTCTCCTCAGTGTCCCTTTAAGAATGATGGTACATAAAATGCGAATGCATGAGTTTTTTCCATGACGAGTTGAACAGCGCAGAATGACAAATCTATCTTTCGGCCTGATGGCATATACTCGGAATGTACTCAACTTTATACACACCTGAGCAAAAATGTTCTAGCGCAGCTGCTTTAGATAGAAGAGAATTAAAGTTTGGGAGCCCTCAAAAACTAAAAACATAACATTCCTTTGGAAGTAGAAAATGGCAAGCACTGCGTTTTAAGATTGAGCACAAGATGGAGTTTTATTTTCCCAGCGAAGTGCACGGTGCCCGTAAACTGCTATACCAGATCTTAAAACGCTGTAACCATAAACGTATAGGTTGTTTTTCTAACAGAAAGTGGCATGTAGTATCAAACATTCAACAGCAGACAAGAAACAGCACGCAATTTTTGACAGACGTTGTTAAGTGAGAATGCCATGATAAATCACTATCAAACAGCAAACCAAAATATTTTGCACGGAAGGCATATACTAGTGTCTCAGATCAAACAACAAACCAAAATATTTTACACGGGAGGCTTATACCAGTGTCGCAGTCACAGTCAGATGGCACATTCAAATGTATCTAAAAGAATAGAATGATAAAGCGTCAGTTTCTTTAATTAGTGACAGAAGCATATAAACTGAATTCTGGATACGTTAATGTTGATCAAATTTTATGCAAACCAAACTTTTATTGAAGTACTTTAAAGGTCATTAATAGCATCGCAGAAGTGTTTTGCACAGGAAATGGTAAACGTATCGTCAGCACATTGTAGTAAACGACCAGGTGCGGAGTCAACTAAATGATGAACAAAAATATTAAATAGCAAAGGGCTCAGAATAGACCCTTGAAGAACACCAGAATTAATATAAACTGCTGCGAAAATTAGCGACTGAAACGAGCTGCATTCGGTTCTGTAAGAAATCATTAAGTAATAGCACAAACGAGCCTCTAAATCCTTACATATGAAGTTTAGTTAAAAGTAGGCTCTGGCAAATGCTGCCAAACGCTTGGCTCACATCAAGAAATACAGCACATGCGGTTGGTTATATATATATATATATATATATATATATATATATATATATATATATATATATATATATATATATTGTTATCAATAATAATAAATAAATAATAAAATGAAAATTCAGAGATTCAACGAAATCTTCCAGAAGAACTTGGGTGCCTCTGCCATGCAAGAATCTATACTGGGCAGCAGAAATGATATTATGCTTATTCAAAACTCCCTGCATACTCGGAAGTAAATGTTTTTCGAGTATTTTGGTTACCGCTGGCAAAATTGAAATTGGTCCGCAATTTTCTATCTTAATGCGGTTCCTCCTTTTAAAAAACGGAACAATAATGGCAGTTTTTATTATGAGCGGCATTTCGGCACTTGCAATAATATAATTAAAAAGCGTCAGTAACACATATTTAAGTACACGAAAATTTTTGCACAAGTTAGCAATTAAGTTTCCATCGATTCCAGGAGATTTATTAGGCTTGAGGATGGCCATCTGAGATTAAAGGTTATGTTCGGTAATAAAAGGTAGGTATGCAGAGTGTGCCAAAGAATGTTGTAGGGAACACATGTTGGGGCGAGGTACAGCTACGCCGACTACACGAGAAAATTAACGAACTAATTCTTGTTCAACGGTCTCACCATCGCTCGAAAAATGTCCCAGAACAGATCTGTTCTTCCTTGTGGCAGTGATATCTCGTCGTGAGTCATTGACCAGCCTCCAGGTTCGTCTGCTATCATAGCGGGCGTCAAAACATTTTTTTCGACAATATATTCGCTTGGCGATAATAATTATTGCATTAACTATGTTTCTGCATATAATAAACTTGAGCAGCAGCTCGTTACAAGACGATGCATGCCTTACTTTCAATCAATCAATTTTATTTCCTTAAAGACCCCTTTTCAGGGGCATTACTTAAGGGGTGGGTACAACGTTTGGTGAGACAAAGTAATCATGCGTTATGATGATGGCAAATAGCTGTAGGCTCTGCGCGCAAAGTTCGCGGCACAGGTTATTGCTTCAATTTCAGCGGGAAGGCCATTCCAGTCCGCGGCGGTGCGAGAAAAAAATGAAGCCGCGAAGGCGACGGTGCGTGCACGTGGACGGCTTATCTGGAGTGAATTGAGAGTGCGATGAGATATGCGTGCCGGAGGGACCATGTAGGGTGCAGTTCGTAGATTGCTGTAAAAAAACTTGTGAAATATTAAAAGACTGGCTGTGCGGCGGCGCAGCTCGCGTGGCTGTATGTCTGAAAGCGATTTCAGATACGTAGCACTCGTGCTGTAATACTATAAAGAATGAATAAATCTGATGGCGGGGTTTTGCAAAACTTCTAATGAGTTGGTCAGATAAGCTTGATGTGGGTGCCAAATGGGGGACATGTATTCTAATTTAGATTTCACAAGTACTTCGTAGGCTAATAACTTAACATGCACGGGCGCATCACATAGATGACGTTTTAGAAAACCAGTGCATTTATTAGCTGAAGAAATAATGTTAGTTATACGCGTTTTCCAGGAGAGGTCAGCGCACAAGGTTACGCCTAAATATTTGTATGATTCTACTGGCAGCACGGGAACAGAGTCGATATAATAGAAGGGCGCGAGAGAGTTACGGCGGCGATGAAGAGAGAGTACGTTGCATTTGGAAGGGTTAAGCTCCATTAGCCAAATTTAGCACCAATCCTGAACCTTGTTAAGGTTGTTTTGGAGGGATAATTGATCAGAAGTGTTATTAACTGTGTTATTCATCCGGAGTAATTCTTTTTAATTAATTGCTCCCAGTATTTCTGCTGGCATCCGTCTGCGGTCAGCATCACGCCGATCACGCTGCTTGATTTGGAAAGTCCGCACGGTGGCCCCCTTAAATCCTTTGAAAACTTTAACGAATTGCTCATACATCTCGCCTGGAGGCACAGTGTTAAAGAAATTCTGCCTGCAGTATTAAGCTAATAATTGGTCCAATATTTTAGGGTCTGTGGCAGAAATTTCTTTTTTTTTAATTCGCAGTAGATAGCGGGCTAGACGGCTGAGCGAAGTCGCAGCAGATGAAGTGGTTGTCAGAAAGTTTTCGTCGCACAGCTGATCGTGTCGCAAGACTGCGAGCCTGAACATTGCTGTGGTCAATATACGAAGCCGCCAGACAGTTTGATTAGGCCTCTTCACCCGTATCTGTAGCCTGTAGAACGTAACTGGCATAACCGTCAAAGCTAATAATAAGCTTACGGTAAACGATATCAGGAAGTATAATATGGAGAGGATCGAGTAGGCTCTAAAGAAGGCAAGTTTTTTTAAGAGTGGTGAAGAGTAAATTATTCATTGGGAAAAAATCAGACGTATTCTCTAATAGACAAAGAGGGCCATATCATTACCACTATGGACAAGATAGTTGAAATAGCCGAAGAATTCTACACAAATCTCAGCAGTAGCCTTAGTAACCAGGATGCTAATTGTGAAGGCAATAGTGTGGAGGAGTTGAAAATACCAAATGCAGTGAAATGGGAAGTAAATAATGTTTAGCAAACAATCCAAAGAGTAAAAGCGGCAGGTAAGGGTGAGGTAACTGCAGACGCGTTGAAAGACGGTGGGGTCGTTGTGCTAGAAGAGGTTGCCACTCTGAATATGCAGTGTTTCACGACATCGAACGCACCGCAATCTTGAAAGAAAGCTAACATCATCCTAATCCTTAAGAAAGCAGACGTTAAGGACTTGAAAATTACAGACTGATCAGCTTACTGTCTGTACTTTACAAGGTATTTACTAAGGTAGTCGCAAATAGCATTATATTATATTTAAACTTCTGTCAGCCAAAGTTGTAGTCTGGCTTTCGAAAAGGCTGCTCGGCAATGGACCGTGCTTACACCATCAATCAGATGATAGAGAAGGGGGCAGAATATAACCAGCCCCTATGTGTTTATAGCCTTTATAGATTACGATAAAGCATTTTCCTCTGTTGAAACCACAGCAGTCATGCAGGTATGGAGTGTCCAAGGTATAGAAGAGACATATGTAAAGGTATTGCAAAATATGTATAGTGGTTGCGCAGCGATCATAGTAATCTGCAGAGAAAATGATAGAATGCCAGTCAAGAAGGGTGTCAAGCAGAGAGGCACTTATCTCCAATTCTATTCACCGCGTGTTTGCAGGAGGTATGCTGCGAACTGGATTGGAAAGAGTTGAGTTCGATGATCACATTATCTTGTAAGAAACTCGGGGGACTAATTGCAATGCATGGTCGAGGACTTAGCCAAACGAAGCACAACGGTTTGTCCAGAACTTAATATGGAGAAATATAAAGTAATGTTCCGCAGTCTGAGACGGAAACAACCGTTACGGTAGACAGCGAAGCACTGAAAATTTTAAGGGAATACAACTACTTAGGACAGGTAGCGGCCACACATCCAGACCACAAGAGTTAAATAACTAAGATAATAAGAATGAGGTGGAGCGCATTGGGCAGGTACTATTGGGTCATGAATAGCAGCTTAGCAGAATCCCTAAAGTGCAAAGTATATGAGAGTGGTATCTTACCGATGCGAACCTGTTGGGGCAGAAACGTAGAGGATAACGAAAAGGGTTCAACTTAAGGACAACGTAGCGACCTATGGGAGGGAATGAGAGACGACGAATTTTAGTGGCGCCAGGGCATCCTTGGCCAAAGAGCGCCATGCCTGGTCAAAGGCGCATTTTAACCCAGAGAAGCCGAGCAGCAGGTAAGGGAATGAGCAATGGAAGGGAAATTATAGGTGTAACGTTAAGAGAGAAGAATAGGACAGAGCGGGTCAGGGAAAAAAACGAGTTAATGATCTCCTAGTAGAAATAGAGAAGAAAAGGGCATAAGCAAGACATATAATGAGAAAGCAAGATAACCGATGGCCCCTATTGATAACGGAGTGGGTTCCGACAAAGGGCAAGCGGGCAGGGGCCGTCATATAGAGTTCATTCCATGCCAAATGAACAAGGCTTCCCTCGATCGCATGATTGTTTCCATAATATTTATGGCTTTTTATTGAACCATCTAAAGTAATTACCTTGAATAAGTTTGGGGAAAAATTTCCTGATTTTCTGGTCATGTGACAGCCCTTTGAATTTCTCCGGTGAGTGCAAAAGTCGGCCTCACTAAAAATTTACAACAAATCAAATATTTTACTTTTATGGCCGAAAATTTTTTTAGAGATAATGAATATACATTGTGGTTTTTTATCGCACAGCAGCGAGATTTTCAGCAAAACGGTTTGGCGTTGTTTTCATACATTATTATTACTCCAAGTTCAAAAAACTAATTTTTTTTATCGAATAGGCTCACCGTCGTATCACTTACATATCGATCTGCTTGTTTAACGATGTTGTATGCCTCTAGAATTTTGCGTTGGCTCTGAGTTTTACCGCGTCCGCCGCCGCGGTGGCGCAGCGGCTATGGTGCTCGGCTGCCGACCCAAAAGACGCGGGTTCGATCCCGGCCGCGGCGGCTAGAATTTCTTTGGAGGAGAAATTCTAGAGGCCCGTGTACCGTGCGATGTCAGTGCACGTTAAAGAACCCCAGGTGGTCGAAATTTCCGGAGCCCTCTACTACGGCGTCTCTCATAGCCTTAGTCGCTTTGGGACGTTAAACCCCATAAACCAAACCAAACCGCGTCCAAAAACTGTAGTCTTCTTGAAGAGCAGAGTGCACTTGTGCGTTCTGCAATGTTTAGGCAAAGTCGCCCTATCATCTGTGGAAAGCTACCGTTGATGTTCTCTGGGCCGGGTGTTAAGACAGCGGCCAGTCTGCTTGGTGTACATATTCAATCCACAGGATAAAGGTATGGAGTACACTAACTGGGTGGCACAGGCGACGTATTTGAACTCATGATTGATCGTGCACAGGGAAATTTTATTCTTCCTATCGTCAGTTCTTCTGAAGAAACTGAGCAATGGCAAAGCGTTGGATGCTCTCAACAAGAATTTCACCAAGTTTAAGAAAAAACCGACAGGGGAGAAAAATTATATCCCGAAGCTTTTCCACGAACTCAACTTGGAGAGGCTTGACAAGGCCGTCAATTCCTGCAAAGGTGATAGACTCCACGTCTTTTTCATTGCTAAAACACACAAAATTGATTGCCCGCTGAGGACTGTAATCACATAACGAAGGTAGAGGCAAAAAGTGATCGGACAGTTCCTAAAATCCAAGCTTTCTACTCTGGAGCCCTTTGGCCCATTTTCTGTTGGGAATTCTCAAGATTTGACAGCGGCGCTCAAGCAACGAGTTCACGGAGCCAGCACAGGTGCGTCCATAGACATCCAGGAGCTGTACTACTCAGGGCCCCATGACCAGATGCTGCAGGCACTGCGCGACTTAATATAAAAATCCTGCACGATTGACTTCCACAAAAGTGTGGTTGATCAATTGAAGATTTTTTAGAACTTCTTACGGCCTACTTGTCCTCTACAGTGATTGACTTTAATGGTGGCGCGTACGTCGAGAGAAAGTGAATATGTATTGGGTGTTGTGTGGCGCCAATCTTAACCCACATCTACCTGTCTAGGTTTGGCATCTTACTGAGAGCAAAATTGGACATGAACCATGTGGCAAAGGTGTTCCGGTATGTTGATGATTTTTTGTACTTCTGAATGTTTTACCTAATGACAATCCGTAGAATGTGGCGGCTAGCGTTTTAGATTGTTTTAGTTGGTGCTCTAGCTCATTGACTTTTAACCATGAATTACCAGACGACAATCGTATAAGGTATTTAAACCTTGTTGTAACTTTTAATTGCAATGAACATATTTGCTGGACCTACGCCCCACTAACCAAGAATGTCTGACTTCCACACAGCACCTGCCCCTCCTAACTTACCAAAAGGGTTATTGCAACCTTATGCCTAGTAACGCGCTAGAGAAAAGCTGCTTCCATACTGTGCAAGAAAACTTTATGCAGCAACAGCAAAAACTAATAGAAGCAGGCTTTCCTACGCATGTTATCAAAGGTGTTTCTGAAAAGCTTCCCAAAAAAATGAAAGCCAACCCTAAGATGACGGAAGAAAGGAAGGACAAAAGGAAGTGTGAAGTCATGCGTTACTTGCACGCACTTTAGCACAACACAAAGAAGGTGTCGATGTAGCCTTCTCAGCCCCGCGAAAATTGGCCAGTTTGTGCAGAAGATATGACGATAAGAAGAATAAAATTTCACTCCGCACGTCACCTGTGCCACCCAGATAGTGTACTGCATGCCTTTATCCTGTGGGAAAATGTAGTTCGTCGGGCAGACTAGCCGCTGTCTTAACACCCGGCTTAGAAAACATGAAAGGTCGCTTTCCACAGATGACAGGGCGAATTTGCCTAAACATTGCAGAACGCACAAGTGCACTCCAATATTCAAGAAGACTACAATTTTTGGACGCGGTAAAACTCAGAGTAAGTGACACGACGGTGAGCCTATTCGATAAAAAATTAGTTTCTTGAACTCCTTAACGTCACTGCGTTGCAGAGTGATTGCGTTCCTAATGGTTGTCTCTCATGCTGCATTCTGCCTTCTCTTGTAAATTTGTCATGTGTGCGCAAGCGTGGTTTGATACTGAAGGGTATAAATATGACCTTACTTAAACCAGTCGATAGTCCAGCGTCATCCTGTGTTCTTATTCTGTGTCCCCGTCCTTTGCGCCGGGTTTCTTTCGACAAGCACGTACCGACTCGACCTGTTCTCCACTCTACTGAATCAGGTTTAAAGTTACTACATAAAAAGGCAATGTATTTCAGAAAAAAGAAAACTTGAACTTAGAAAAAACTGTGTTGTGCCGCGTTTTCGGTCATAAATTCTAGTAAAATTTTGTAGCACGATTGATAGCTAGTTTCACCTTAATTTTTAGCACATAAATTTATCGCAACTTTTTCTTTGTTTCAAGCAAAAAAAAACTTTTTTTAAGTTCAGCGCCGCATCTCGAGCAGTGGTTGCCCAGTACCGCCGCTGCACTATAGTATACAGAAGGTGTCGCTCAAAATTGTATCGTTTACACGTGCAATGGTGTACGAGAGCAGCATCAGATGACTCGAGGAGGCATCGGGAAGAGCGAATATGACAACCCCGGAAAGCAGTCTTCTCGCCACCTCTGCGCCCGGCTTCCTCCTGCTCCCACCAACCTTTCAGCCGGAGCCTACGCAATTGGCTTCGCTCCCAAATTTTGTAACGGCAGTTGTTCCCCTAATAAATGAGGCGCAATGCAGTCCTCATTCCAAAAACAACAGAATAAACGCATTTCGCCCTATCAGTGGCGCAATCAGCGCAGTCAGGTGTTCTCTTCAAGCGTTGACCTAGTAAAATGGAGCATGCAATGCCTTGAATACCATGAGTCGATATTATATTTTACAGAATATTTTTCTCAGCGTTCTTTTTTTGCACGAACTAATGAAGGCAAGAATATCACCACGCTTCCCCCTCTAGATGCTTCGTGCAATCTTTCCTGTGCCTTGTACTTTGTGCCACAATCTGACTGAAACGAAACCAAGGGCCGAAAAACATCAGTCACAGCGCTCTCGCGGTTCTCAGAGAGGCTAGTGCCGGTTTCTTTGTTGATGACAAGACAGCTGCGGCGGTTACACTTGTTTTGTTAATGAAATAGAAATTCGTATTCCGCTGGCAGGGAAACTGCATTCTCTGCTCGTGGAATGTAAAACATCACACAAGGCCGACGTATCCGGCCGCTGCTCAAGAATCTCCGTTCCAACTCTACGGGTCGGACCAACCTCAGCTCCACATGATCAATATGCCCACCCGCCAAAATTGCCTGCCAGCCCAGCCATTAGCCGATTGTTCCGCGTTTTCTTTGAGTCGGGGACACTATGAAGAGAAAAAAAAAACTCCACATCAAACGCAAGCGGCACCTTCACACGTTCTGAACCACAGCAAGAGAAAAAAACACAGCATCCGATTCGGAGGCGTCATACAATATTTTAGCCCCGTCTTCGGACGGGCTATGAAGCGAACCGCGAGAGCACTGGTCCTCCACTTCGGCTGTGCAGGGACGCGAAACTCGACATCACGACGTCATATGGTAGGTCTGCGCGTTGGCATTTCGGCCTGCCTGCCGCACCCCGAGGCGACCATAGATGGTTCCGGTGTGCCTCGCACCTGTAAGCTTTCCCACTGCATTTTGGTTTGTGTGTTTGTTATTCGGCTTTTCCTTTTCCATGGCGCGCACTGCATCGTGACGTATACGCGAAGGCGGCGGCATGTCCAGCAGCGTAAGCACATGGCCAATACCCGAGTGCGACTACCCCATCTCTGAGCCGACTATTAATGTGCGATGCATCCATGCTTGCACCTACTCTCGACGACGAAACAGAGTGCAAATTTTTTCTATACATGAACCACGTGCATGTTCTTGGCGGCAGTAGTGCTACAGCCGGCCGGTGGAGTTGGATAACTCGGAAGTCAGCAAGCACCCTCGTAATCTGCAGTCATACACGGTTTTGCATGCCGAATAAAGGGAGCGCTCGACTGTTCAGCAGTCGACAAAATTTATTCTACACATAGGTAATCATTTCAATTGCAATGTCTTAGACAAAGGAGCCTTACAGAAAGCGCGAACGTCTCCGAATTAAAAGATTTTTCAGGCTCAAAACCCCGTTTCAGTAGAGAGTACATACCAAATAAAGGGGATCCATTAATGCTGCCATTGCCACAGTGAATGGCCCCGTCGAAAAGCGTCAACTAGTGCAGAACAGATCCCACTCCAGAACTACAGTCGGGGACAAAAGTCTCCGGACCACGTGTTCCTCTAACGAAGCTGATAGCTCTGCTATTAGTCGGCGGCTGGACACCACATTTGTGAAGGTAAAAGTTAAATTTTTGTTCCTTCATATCCACAAGTGCGGTCTCCAGCCGCTGTCTGATAGTAGAGTTATAAACTTCGTTTGAGGAACACGTGGTCCGGAGACTTTTGTCCCCGACTGTACATAGTATAGGCCGCATAAGCATTGCCTACATCGGATTTAACACTATGTTATCGCGTATGCTTTCTTTTTCCTCTTCCACTTTTGCATTTTGTCCTTAGGGTCAGTAAGCTGACTGTAAGGAAGGTCCTCAATGCTGATATTGTTCAACTTGCCTCTGAGTGCGCCTAAGAAGCCACTCGCCGTTTCTATGCCCTCATATTCACTCGAGAGCAAGTTCTCCAGCGTTTCTTAACTAGCCCTCCAACGCCGGAAAGAGGGGATACTACCAAGAATTCGAGACAAGCTCTTCTACTCTTCTCGGCGTCCACCACGAGGCTCATGGCTTTGAAAATTCAAAAATAGAGCGTTGACATCATCCTTGATGTAACAAAAAATGAAAATCACCAAGTGGCCGCCACTGCAACGCTATAGGCCGCTAAGCTTAGCGACTCTTGCTGGGTGCTGTCCTTAATTCTCGGTAATGACGGAACTCCTCTCTAAGCCTAAGGAAGAAAACTGGGAAAACGCTCTCCTCAACGCTCGGCGGAGACTAATTCAGTGAGTGAGGCTGTCAGAATCTATGACCCCTTGGCAAATGTGCGGCGAATCCCGTCCACAAGAGAAACTGTTCCCGTAGAGCGTCGCCAGTTCCTTGTTTTTTTTATATATTGGCAAACATCCATACTACAGTTCACGCTCCTTCATTACCTTGGATTTAACAGCAATGAGTGGTTGCAGTATAAGGTAACTCTTTGGATTCTCAGGTGAAAAGACGCGTATGACAAAAGCAAGGAGCCATAAAGCGAACACTTTTAACCAAGAGACTTACGAATGTGCACCGATGTAGGCGTGACGACATGTCGTTGGCTGAAATCATGCCAGTAAGGACAAAAGCTGCTTCCTCTGGATACACTATTTCTTGGTGGATGTTTATGACCAAAGTAAGCTGATGCTCGGTGGCAAACGACGGTTTGTCATGAAAGGTGCAATAAGAGAGCAGTTAGGGAAGTTTTATTCAGCATAGAGCAGCTGCTGTGTTGGTGTGAGCCGCTATTTCTCCCGTGCAGAATGTACGGCGCCGCCAAGCCTGTACGTCCACTCCCGAGTGCAAGGATGGGAGTTCCAGGAGGAGATCCCCGTAGGCACCACTCTCAAGTAACTATACATTTTCAATTCTTTTTTTTTTCCTTGTCGTGCGGTGGGAAAACTGAAAAAGGATACTTTCTTGAAATAGTCGGCACACATTGAAAATGAAATTGGGCTATCCTGTGCGCTATGATATATATCGACCCAACAGGAAGATGCCTAAATTACCGCTTGAGAGAATACGAGTGCTTCTTGAAACCACCCGCCAAGAGCAATCAGGTCATACATTAGCTGTCGTGCAAAAACTGCACCCCTGATTTCAACCGGACGACCACATTGTAGAAGCATAAGCACCAGTGCAAGCGGGAAATCGTTCAAGCGTTTTTTATTCATCAGGAGCAAGACAAGTGCATCAGCAAACCTTCTGCTGCGCTCACACGAAAAGAACTAGACCATCTCAACAGCTGAGACGGAAGCGTGGTGGCTTTACTACATTTTTTCCACATTTGTTTCTTGTTCACATTCACCAGTGTTTTTGTCCTATGTAGTCAATCTTTGATGCAATGCCACTTCCTGGTTGTGCTAGTTTTTAGCCTATTTATTGTGTGACAGCAATAAAGATCATCAGTCGTGAGTCAGCGCTGTGTCTATCTACTTATTTCGTCCTGTATCAGTTGCGCTGCGCCTTTATAAGAAGATTGAGCCGAAATTAGGTCGCTACAAAAATAATTTGCTAAACGTCTCAGGAGCGAGCTGATATTTTTGGAAAGGAAATTGGCTCATGTTTTGAAAATCCCAAGTGAAGAGTTTTCCTTCGAAAATTAAACTCGACTCATCTTAATTTTGGAGATTGAAATAATTGCGTTTTACTCTTAATATCCGTTTTATGTCGCCGTGCTGGAAGGAAAAGGAACTTTGCTCATTTATTACTACGCACCCAAAACTCACCACCTCATTGTTTATTTTTATCCAATCAACAGTCAAAACATTGCCAGTCAAAATAATACAATAATTTGCTTTAGCGAAGAAAAAGAATAAAGTTTATCATTTCATGCAACCTTATGCACCCATTGTTAAACGCAACTGCGCCAGCGCAATTCCAGTCATTCTATTCCAAACAAAAAATAGTCTTGCCCCTTAGCTCACAGGAAAGTCACATGCTGCAGCGTGACCTTTGGCAGAGTTAAACATAGTCCCTTCTAAGCAATGCTTCATCAGCCTGAAAACTGAAATCATCAGGAAACACGAATGCCACAGCAGGCTCCTAAAAAGTCTCTTTTACCTAACATGCTTTTGGGAGGTGCGACGTTGTCTCGCTTGAGGCAGTAGCCATTTGACAGAATAATAGCGCTCGCTGCGGACGAAGCGCACTGAAAATCGTTTTCATTTTTAATTTCTGCGCTCTTGCTCTCGACTTTTGTGAAGCAAATTTATAAACGTAAGCCGAAAGCACGCCTCGTTAGGTGTTGGTAGGGAGGTGCTGAGTCTTCTCCGTGCGTGAACCGCACCCCTCTACGCTGGTGCGACCGTGTTAAACTCCTAGAATTTATTGCCCGCACTTTACCACAAATTCACCAACTCAAGAACAACGTGGTAGAACTCGGGCTGCAGCAACACAAGTCAAAGAAAATGAAGTGCCCACGCTCATTACGCAACCCTCAGTGTCAGCAGTGGTTTGTTTTTTTTTTTCATTGGGGTTTCATGTAAACAAGTTCCTTCAGTCGAAACGCGCTTGAGGGTGCTAACATCATCACGTGCGAGCTCGTAGACACATGACAATATTGCAATTTCAAGCAGTTTATTTTAAATTGAAAGAAAATAAAACCAACCTAAAATTACTTTGAAGAAAACAAGCGAAAAGGGTTTTTTCAGCACTTTCTAAAACTTCAACATTAAAAATTCTGCGCTCAAAACAACTATAGAAAGTTATCTAAGTTATCTTGGTTAATTATCAATTTAGTCACGTTTAAAATGTATGCTGACATTGCCGAGACGCAGCCGACAACCCTGTTCTGGTTGAATCTTCGTGGAGCGTGTTCTGGATTTTTAAAGCTGGTCCTACTTAGCAGAAACAACCGCTACTTGCAGCGTACACGCACTAGTGCCAATTATGCGTCTTTCAGCGATGTGCATTTTAATGTGCGCCCCGGTTCTATCAGCGCCACACGCCTCCTGCGTAGCACATTGTCCCCAACGAATCCTACAACAGGCCTTGCATGCCGTCTTTGTGTAAATCTTAGCTTTTTCGTCGTAGTTAAGTCGTAACCTTTTGAGGTTTCCGGGAACACACCACCATATTGTGTCCAGTTATCTGCAGAGTCAATCAGATCTGCAGTGCAAGCGTCCCATTTGCGTTGTGCAGGTACAGCTGCGGGTCTGGATACATTTCAAGGGCGATCAAAACCTGGACTGCAACCTGCGTCCAAAACGACGACGGGTCAGTAACGTGGGACATTGGCCCTTACGACTGCAGACGTGAGTACAACGGCTTATAAAATGTCCATTGATGAGTGGTTCTGAATGCATCGAGAGGCACAAAAAAGTTCGTCCGCCATAACCACGCCACTTGCGCCACAATTGTTCCCAACAACAGAGACATTTAAAGCCAAACGCTGTGCCATTTCGGCTACTTGAATGGCTTCATGAAGTAACAGTTCGCTATACTATACACGAGATTTCTTAATACGACGACAGCCGTTATACACAGCTCACCCTGGGCATTCGTGTAACCGTGATGCGTAGAATTTGGCAGATGCCCGACAATTACCGCGATCCGCTGCGTTTCGTAGGCGTTGGGTGGGCTGCCCACGTACCCATCACCCACCTCCACCCTGGTCTCCACCCACCTACACACACACACGCGCGCGCACGCACGCACGGGCACGGACACACATAGAGGCTCCTTCGCCGAAGTGGCCGTACCTTGAGCTGCCATCTCGGACGAGGATCGTGTTGAGAAGGCCATGCAGCTGTGAGAGCGTAGGAAGCGGCAGCGCTAAGCATCCGCCGCCTGCATCCTCTCTCCGATTAATTTAACTAAATACTTGCCTAGTTTCTTTGACAATTTTATGTATCCAAATCGAAGGTTTTGATGCGCACGTTTGCACCTCAAAATGCCATGCTCATAGCGACCATGACATGGTTGCTCTTCGTACTGCAGTTTTGTACTTCTGTGAATAATTAAAGAGCATGTGATTATATTTCCAAAGTTTGAATGCCCTGGACGCGCTGTACATTTCAAGAAACGCGACCGAAATCATGGTCGAAAACTCCTCCCACCGACAGCGACCGCCATATATGGTCATTCCATGTCAAACGTAGCAGAGGTTGCGCTCGAATCTTGTGGGTAAAATTTGTGACACTTTTATTGAACGGTTTAAAGTAATTATCTTTAATAACAGTGGAGAAAAATTTCCTGGTCATGCGGCAGCCCTTTGAAATTTCTCAGAGGAGTGCAAAAGTTGGACTCAATAAAAATTTTACAAAAAGTCAAATATTTTACTTTCGCGCTCGATAAGTTTTGGAGATAATGCATATGCATTGTGGTTTTTGTCGCACAGGAAAGAAATTTTTAGCACAAAGATTTTGTTGTTTTAATCTGTTAATTTTCCCCAAAGAAACATCGTTTCTGCTATTTTTTATACCCTTTCGCTACAGTGGTAAGCAACATCATATGTTTCAGCGCTACTCTATAATATCACTCTCTTATTAAATGGTTTAAGCTATATTACAACAGAATATATTCCAGAAAAAAATTTCAAACTTCGACAAAAGTGTGTTGTGCCGCGTTTTCGGCCATAAATTTCCTACAGAGGCGTTCGTAGTAAAAATATAAAATGTAGCCCATTTGATCACTAGTTTCATGGAGACTTCTCTCAGTGACTTCTATCGGATCCTTTTTTTTTTAGGAGAGAAAAAAAAACTTTAGTGCTAGTTAAACCTAGTAATACGAGCGAAAGCTATGTTAAGCGCGGTTACGCATGGTTTGGCGTCGCAGTCGGCCCGCCGCGCGCCTCATTCATGGCGCGACTGAACGACCGAGCGCCAGCGAAGCGGCTGTTATAACCCCGCTAGTCCCGTGGTCAGCAGCGGCGAGGCTCCAAGCGGATGCAGCTGCGGCGCCTCTCCACAGTTAGCCACGTGGTATAACGTCACTTGTCCCGTGCCGCCACAGGACTGAGCGGCATGCAGCCGCCGATTCGCGAGAGCCGCACGCTGCAGTAAGCATTATAGTGATACGAGTCTTCCAGAGGGCTCTGCGTCGGCAACGGAGCCTGTGTGCGGGTCGGCTGAAAAATAAAAATCGGTCTAGAGCGCCACGACTACCGTCGCGACGGTTTCATCGCGTGCAACTTTACTACAGCAACTGTTCCGCTCGCTTCATTGTTAATTATCGTCGCTCAGAGCCCATTTCAGTCCGACTTCCCGTGAATCAATGTCACTGCTAGGCTTTGCCCATTGCTTGGAGTCACTTTGTTTCAGTGTGCTATGTAAAATTAACACGCGTGGTTTTATTGCTTTGGGTAATCAATTCGATATGCTTGCCTACATTTGTGACCTTACGTTTTTCTGCATTGCAAAGCCCAATACTTACACAACTGCCCGCCGCGGTGGCTCAGTGGTTACTGCGCTCGGCTGCTGACCCGAAAGACGCGGGTTCGATCCCGGTCGCGGCGGCTGAATTTCGATGAAGGCGAAATTCTAGAGGCCCGTGTGCTGTGCGATGTCAGCGCACGTTAAAGAACCCCAGGTGGTCGGAATTTCCGGAGCCCTTCACTACGGCGTCCCTCATAGCCTGAGTTGCTTCGGGACGTTAAACCCCAATAAACCAAACCAAACTTACACAACTATAACCTCGATATGAGAGAAGCCAACAGCCACAGAAACCAAGGGGCACAGGGGATTTTTTTTTTCTAATTTATTTATTTTGTGCTGTTGTTCGGTTTAGAATATTACTGAATATGTCATCGATTAAACCTAATTGATTAGAAAAGCCGAAGAAAAAACCACATGCCGCCGGTGGGATCCGAACCCACGACCTCCGAATTACGCGGCCGGTGCTCTACCGCTGAGCTACGGCGACGGCTGCCAAACCTTCTGCTTTCGGGGGTATTTATGTTTACAAATAACCTAACCTTGGGAGTGTTCACCAGCGCCACCCACGCTCTTAAGCGGCGGACGTAGCACGTCCTGAGTTACCACTGATGTCACTGATGGTCACTTTAGCCTCGTGTCAGGCGCTCACATAAATTCCTGTGAAGTTCTGGTCTACGGTTTGATTCATGGGACACAACAATGCCCCGTAATGCTAGAATATCAGAATCTTATGTTCCTTCAAATATCTTAACGTTCCGCTTCACGCACTTTGAGTGAAGTGCACATTACTGAGGGAAGGGGTCCTGGCCGTTCAGCGCAGTGCTTAGAATTTTGTCGCGCATCGCCTTTTCATTTTTAGTCCAGCCCAATCGCGTAATATATTTTTGTGAAAAAAGAATATTAGCTACTGCAGGTCATTTACTGCGCTGGTCATGACACCAACGCTCCCCTCAAGCGTCTGCTATGCTTATAGGAGCATCCAGTTTGCAGCCGATTCGACGTCATAAACTTTTCAGCTCGGTTTGTTCGGGAGGACTGGGTTAAATTCACTCAGTGTGATGCAGTTGGTTGCTCGTTTATTATTTATTGGCGATAATTTCCATCCAATCATACTTCATATCTGCAGATTAACTTCGTAAGCCTGCTTCTCAGTTCAGTGGTGACTTCAGAATTTGCCCAACATTCCTTTTTAGTGGAAGTTATGCAAGGGGCACGTAACACTAAGCCAGTATAACTCTTCCTAACCACAATCAAAGAGACGCAATAAAATTTAAAAAACGAAAGTTTATGCCAAGGTGCGTTTTTCGGCGGTTCGCTTCCTAAAATGAGTACTTTATTGTGTGGCAGAAATCTATAGAAGCAATTAATATTGTCGTGTTTACATAAGGACAATAATTGAGATCACATGAGCATTTTTCTTCATCAATAAAAATTTCATATATGATAATCAAATGCGTCCACACAAGGCAATGGTCCTTGGTTCTGCATGAAACGCGGTGGTTTTTTTAGGGACAAAACCGTATATCGCAAGACGTCGAAAACGTCGATTTTGTGATTTCACAAAATCGTAAGCTTGGATCACTAACGAAAGAAAACTAAACTTCTGTGGAACCTGACTATTTCGGCAGTAAATACATGAAAGTGCCTCTGTTGGCAGCAGGGCAAGCATATTTTTTGTTTCTTGTAATTTGGCATAAATTAAATCGAAAACATGAACAAAGTTATGTGTTCCTAGAAGGGCACTCTTCAGCGCGATAATGAGACAAGAGGGAGAATTTGAGGGTGAAATCTTTTAGCAGTATTTATAGCACCATGCAACTACTGCGGGAGAAAATTTGTAGTTCTATACGGATAAGGTACTTTTTATTTGGGCGTTGAAATCCTCTGGAATTAAAAAATTCTTGAAAAATGACCAACTTTAACTCGATTTCAAATGAGCTATCATGGCTCATTTCTTTTAAAATATTTTTTAAAAACCTTTTTTGCCTGGCAAGCCCTAGAGCGGTGCATTATACTGCTTGAAACTATAAAATAAGTGCCTAATACATAACCCATTTCTTTCAGTTGTCATCATACGAAAGAGAGTAACGGTCACGAATTAGCCTTCTAACTGAGCATATATGGTGGCATTTTAGTTAGCCTAATGGCACAATCTAAGAAAATACTTTGGAAGCACGTTTTTGCTTGTATAAACTTTGTTAACAAGCCGAAACATCAATTTGCTTCTTTACGTGGCTTCAAGAGGTCTTACTAATGAGAATCATGGCTTTGCCGTACTTCAAGGGTTTTTCCAGATACTTTGCCGCGTCTTCAGGTTTATAAAACGCTTAACTCCACCTTTCAGAGAATTTTTATCCAGTGCACCCGCTTCACTAATACTTAGACTAAAGGTACACAAACTGGTATAATTGTGCTTTATGATTCTGGTACACAAAATTTGCCAGGAAAGCCTCTTAATCGCAGAAATATGAAGATTATCTGCGTGTGTCTGTAAGCTATTGGGTGCCAGTGCATGCATTGCCAGAATGGTGCAGCTTTTTCCGCAAATAAATTTAAATTCACGGATGAGCAGGGAAAGCTAACGGCAACTTTGAAGCCGAATATTCACTTAAATAACTTAAAGCGAAGAGCGCATAATCACTCGAAAAAGCTACGCACGATCTATTTCCCTTTCCTTTTTTCTCTCCCATCTTTTTTTTCTGCAACTTGTCTGCTCGGTGCGTGGCTTATATGCTGTCTGCTGCCGGGCACTGCCACTCAAGCCTCCTGAGGCTTTGGCAGGCCCGCATCTGTACTGAAAAGAGGAAATAAAAAATTTATTATTATTATTATTATTATTATTATTATTATTATTATTATTATTATTATTATTATTATTATTATTATTATTATTATTATTTCAGCAGGATCTGTGCATAAAAGAAGGTAGAGCTGTGGCTATAAAACATTGTTTCTGCATTTTCACTTGGCCCAATATTCAATAGATAGCTTTCAAATGAAGTAATATCATACCATTGGCAAAAAAATATAATCTTTTTTCAATATACGACAATATTTCTGAGAACCGGCGCATGCGTGCTTGGCTCTGCAGAAATGAAGGAATGCCTTCAACGTAACGGGGCCATGTATGTGCCAAGGCAATTTTTGCCGCTAACAATACTCGCACTCACTGTAGGAGCAAACAATTGGAGGGGACACTTAGGCGTAAGCTTCGCCTTTAGGATATGACGCGATGGCGTTAATGAATTGATGACCATATAAGCGGAACTGATGATTCTCAATTTTGTATTCAAAGAATCCTGAGTCCTCACACCATATCCTTCCGCAGTGATGCAGCGGTTAAGAGATGCGCCGCTGCCCTGCGATGGCAGGCGCTGCCACCGGTGGGGCTTGAGCAACCTCTTGCGATCAATCATTGTTTTGACAGCCACCTGCCACGGTGGTCAGTTTTGCTCACAATCCGATGGGCAGCTTGGGATGGCGCCACAAGGTCACATGAGCTAAGTGACCCATCTAGGTTGCTTCCCCGGCGGGTGGCCAGCTGTTCCACCCTACGCCACCCTATTTTTTTTTTTTTTTTGCTCTGGACGCCGAGAACGCCGACGCCGGATTTTCTTGATGACGGGACCTTTAACGCTCTCGCGTTAATATGAGCTAAACGAGCCCCAATACGAGGGTTATCGAGTGACGAAGCCGGTGTTTCCGACCACTGGGCACAGCAAAAGTGCGTGCAACGGCGATGGCGGGCAGGTTAAGACACACTAGAGAATTTGCTCTCGATTGAATATGAGGGCATAGAAACGGCGAGTGGCTTCTTAGGCGCACTCAGAGGCAAGTTGAACGATGTCAGCGTTGAGGGCCTTTCGCACAGTCAGCTTACTGACCCTCAGGACAGGGTTGAAAAGTGGAAGAGGGAAAAGAAAGTATACCCGATAACATAGGGATGTTAAATCTTTTGTATGCAAAGCTTATGCGGCCTACACTATGCTGTTCAGGAGTGGGAGCAGTTCTGGACCAGTTTGTGTTCCTCTGCGGGGCCATTCGCTGTGTGAATAACATCATGAATGGATTCTCTTTATTTGGCAATACTTTTTACGGAAACGGGACCTTGCGCCGGAAAAAGCTTTTTATTCGGAGATGTTGACGTTTTCTGTAAGGCTTCTTTGTCTTGAATTGATTACCTATGTGTAGAATAAATTTTGTCGACAGATTTTGCCATCTAATATCACCACTTTACCCATACATAACAGGCAAGAGCGTACCTCAGCCGTATTGTACCTCAGCCTAAATTCACTGACCAGTTGATATTGCCTTTTGACACCGAGGTACTGAAAAGTCGACGTCTTAAAATGCATATATGATATTTTTTATGAACAGTCAGAGGTGATATGAAATTCATACACAGGGATAAATCAACAAGTGAAGCCATTATGCAGTATAAAGCCTAGATAAATATTTAAATGAAATTAGGATATTCATGTTCGGAAAGAAAGAATACTCGTTTGTGCTGCCATTAGGGAGACCTGGAGAGAGTACTTAAAATAAGAGTCTTATTCGTGCTGAACCTATGGAAAACGGTGCTAACAAGCAAAAACCTGCTTCCAACGGTATTTTCTGAGATATTATCATTGTGCTGACTAAAATGCAACCAACCACATGGACTCAGTTCGGTCTAATTCGTGACCGATAATTTTTTTCAACGGGCAATATCCAGCACTGGTAACTGAACGAAATATGGTCGGCATTAGGAATCCAATTTTATGTTTTGAAACAGCATAAAATCGGCAGTTTAGTGTTGACCTTGAATTACCAGGTGCTAAAAGTCTTTTAGAGAATTTTTTTCGGAAATTAGCGGCGATGGTTTTTTTTTTATTCCGGGTCAAACTTGGCATTTTTCGAAATTCTTGAATTTAGGAAGATTTAAAAACTTCACTAAAAGAAACGTACATGCCCAGAAGTACGAATTTGCTCTATCTGACGGTAGCAAGGAGGACAGATAAATGCCGAGAAAAATATCAGCCTCAAGCTTTCAAACCTTCTAGTCCTATTATCATCTAGAAAAGTGCCCTTTTGTAGCGAATGCTACATTGGACACGAACTTGCGATTTCGCTGTGGCGGTACTCCGAGGAGGCACATAGGCCGACGTTGAGCCGCTGCCTAGCAGCCGCCGCAGCTAGCGGACGCCGCGCGCGCGCTGCGCCATCTGGCATGACGGCACATCACGCGCCTCGCCGCCGCCGTTTGGTATGACGTCACATCGCTTGCCTCGTCGTTTCGCTCGCCTCCGCTCTCTTCGACAGTTGTGTCGCATACCTCATAACATGACGGAGGACTGAAACGGAGAGCTCGCTTGCGCCGCAACCACAGTTGAGGCGGCAGTATGGGCGGCGACAAGTCTGCTAAGCAGAATGAGGCCTGGAATCGACATCAGAACAAGATGAACAGGAAACGAAACACTCAGGAAACAGAGAAACAGCGCGCCGAATGACTAGCTAAACGCCCTGAGTATGCCGCCGCGAGACAAGCACGTTTAACGTCCGATGCCTCGACCGCTAGCAGCAGCGACAGCAGCCGGAGGAGAGACCTGAGTCCGGCTTCACTGAAGACGGCCCGTGATGAATGATAGTATGTGACCACGAGTCTTCAGCGGGTTCTCGCTTTCGCTACGTATATCCTGGCATAGGCGAGCTAAGCCACTGCCAACGTTTTGGCACAGGTAAATTTCGAACGTTTGCAACTTCGTTTTAGCTCGTTAGTACATTGGCGATCCCCGAATTCAGCCGTTGTTTGTTTGTCTTCTGGCAGGCTGCTCACCTGCCCACTTAGTTGCGAGCGACCTGCCCAGGTGTGTGCATATAGTATATTGTAGCGTATGAAATGGTTTCAATACAGGTGAGAGCTCGACGGATCAAAGCTGGCCACAAACGGCTCAGAGCCCAGATCAGACCGCGCGCGCCCCCCTCTTCTTCCTCGAACTCCTCAGTAAGCCGATATACGTGGCGTAACAATTTCCCCAGGGACAGGCGATTCTCGTCCTCGAGAAAGTTAGGCAGGTCGACGATGGCAGCGCTTCAAGCGAGCCACATGGACGACTTGTGTCTTGCGGGAACGGTGTTTATCCCTCGTCACCTTGGCGACGACGTAAATGCAGTCGGTCAAACAGGACGAAGGGGCCTTCGTACTTGTACAGAAACTTCTCATACAATCCTCTCTTGCGAATTGGCGTCCAAAGCCAGACAAAATCTCCAGGAGTGTAAGTTACTGCACGATGATGAAGGTCGTTGTGCTGTCCCGAGTCCAGTTTGAATTTCCCGCCCGGGCGCCAGCCTCATCAGCGGACACTGGACTTCTCTCCTCCCCGCTCTTTCTCTTCCTTCTCCCCGTGCGCCTTCCCTCTCGCCCGCGTGCTTTCTCCCTCTGCCCTCTTTACACCTCCTCCGGAGGTGTCATGTTACGTAACTCGTGATTCTTTCGTTCCTTCTGCCGCGCTGCACGACTGTGCCAGCACCGCGTTTTTACAAGTTGTAAATGCCTGGATAAATGTTCGATTTTCCTTGTGTTTGCGACCTGTCATCTATCTGAGGAGTGGCCGCAGCCCCAACGCGTGCCACGGAATCAGAATAGTAAAAACGCGATGAACGTCGAGTCGGTGTCTAGCGCAATCTTCGAAAGCACCTAGGCTCCGCTGGCTGGCTCCGCTCTTCAGAAGTTTCGTTTTCGCATCGCAGCCACGGACTACATGGCGTCACAGGACCGCAAGTCGCCCGCTGCTCAAGTGAGTCCGGACCAGTCTCATTTTGCATGCTCTGAGAACACAGCAAGCTATGTGCAGTCACGGCATTCGTCGCGCTCAGCTCGTTCGGAGCGTTCGGCCGTCTCGACAACGCCAAGCATGCCGGCCGCCAGAGCAAGAGCGGAGGCCGCCGCGGCGCGAGTACAGGCTTCTCTCAAGAGGAAAGAAGCCGCGGTGAAACTGGAAAAGGCCAGACTGGAAGAACAAGAGAAAAGTGCGGCTGCGGCAATCGAACGCAAGAAAGCCGAGCTAGACACAGAGTTACAAGTCATGCAGTTGGAAAGAGAAGCGGCCGCCGCGGAAGCGCAAGCGGACGTCCTGGAGGCTGCCGTAGATCAGCACGGCGGGGAGCATCACATCTGTCGGACTGTCTCCGAGGCATCCGAAGACCGCGCTCAACGTACCTTTGACTACGTGCTTGACCAGGCTCACGTGCGCATCGGCTCGCGCCAGCAATCGCAGCAGCATGACGGCGGGGAGCATAACGTCTGTCAGAACGCCAATGAAGCACCTGAAGACCGCGCTCCATGCACACCAAGCACTCGCAACCAAGGCATCACGCAGAACATTGCTAGTCAGCAAGGAGATGAAGCTAACGCCCCTGAACTGACCGCCATGGCAAAGTATCTGATTCGGCGCGACCTTGTGAGTACCTCGCTTACGAAGTTCGACGACTTCCCTGAAAACTACCGGTCGTGGAAATCTACGTTCAAGGGAATGACTCGGACTCTCGAAGTCACGGCAAGCGAGGAACTTGACCTTCTCGTGAAATGGCTTGGGACCGAATTGTCAGCCTACGCGAAGAGGCTGCGTTCCGTGCACGTCGACAGCCCAGAGGCCGGGTTAAAGGTAGTTTGGGAAAGACGAGGAATGCTATGGTCGCCCAGAAATTATAGAAGAGGCCATCTTTCGAAGAATTTCGAACTTCCCCAGACTGACCGACAAAGACACCCAGAAATTGAGAGAGCTGGGAGACCTCCTTCTTGAAGTTGAGGCAGCAAAATGTGGCCCTCACCTGACTGTGCTCTCCTATCTCGACACCGCAAGAGGGGTAAGCCCCATTGTAGAAAAGCTGCCTCAGCGCTTGCAAGACATGTGGATCGCGAAAGGCTCCAAGTACAAACAGAATCATCAGGTCGCCTTTCCCCCTTTCTCGTTCTTTGCCAGCTTTATCAGGGACCAAGCGAAAACGAGAAACGATCCTAGCTTCAAACTCAGCTCCGAAAGCGGCACCCCTTCAAGGCTCACAAGAGTAGGCAGATGGGCAACGGATGGAAGCCCGAGAAGAGCGCCCATCTCAGTGCAAATGACGGACGTGGAAGCAAGCACTGACCATCCGCCCTCAAACGCATTAAAGTGGCATGATGCAACCAAGTATTGTCCTCTGCACAGGAAGCCTCACCCCCTCCGGAAATGTCGCGCATTCAGGGAAAAGCCGCTGGATGAACGAAGATCTTTGCTGAAAAAATTTGGGATATGCTACAGGTGCTGCGCTTCGACAGACCACTTTGCAAGAGACTGCAAAACAGTTCTGAAATGTGACGATTGTGGTAGCGATCGGCATGACACGGCGCTTCATGCTGGAAATGTCAGCCACAAGCCTCCTGTAGCTCAGAACGATGCTGAAGATGCAATTCTAGACAAGGATTTTCCACTTGAGGTGTCATCTAAGTGCACAGAGGTCTGCGGTCAAAGCAACGGTGTGAAATTCTGCTCCAAGATCTGCTTGGTGAAAGTAAGTCATCCGACTCAGCCTCACAAGACTGCAAAAATGTATGCAATCTTAGACGACCAGAGCAACAGGTCCCTTGCAAGAACAGAGTTCTTCGACATTTTCGGCCTCAATGGTGACAGTTCCCCCTACACACTGAGGACATGTGCTGAAACTACGGAGGCAATAGGAAGAAGGGCGTCTGGCTTTCTCATAGAAGACATACATGGCTCCGTAAAACTTCCCTTGCCAACACTTTTCGAATGCAACGAAATGCCTAACAACAGGACCGAGATTCCAACACCGGAAGTGGCATTACATCACCCTCATCTCAGAGCTGTTGCTAAATTCATTCCTTGTTTGGACCCGGAGGCCAAGATTCTACTTCTCCTCGGGAGAGACATCCTCAGAATACACAAGGTTCGACAACAGCGCAACGGACCGGCTGATGCGCCATTTGCTAAGAAACTGGATCTGGGATGGGTCATCGTAGGAAATGTCTGCATAAGTCGAAGTCGCACACCGGACTGTGTCAGCAACCTGAAAACAAACGTCCTCGAAAATGGACGTCCCTCCCTTTTCGAGCCATGTGAGAACCATTTCTTGGTCAAGGAGAAACTCACTGCCATGCAAGGGTCGACACACTGCTTTCAACCAGCTCAGCACGCTGTTAGGAAACACAGCTATGACGATGGGATCGCTGAAACGCTGTTCCAGACAACGGAGGATGACAACAGACGTTCACTTTCTGTCGAGGACAGGAAGTTCTTGAAGCTGATGGACGACGAGTTCTCAAAGGACGAATCCAACAGTTGGATAGCGCCTCTCCCCTTTCGTTCTCCAAGGCCATGGCTTCCGAATAACAGGTGCTTGGCCGAGTCGCGGCTCACAGCTGTCGTACGGACCTTGAAGAGAAAGCCAGAACTTAGGGAACAATTCACGAGCTTCATGGACAAGATGCTCAAGAATGGCCATGCCGAAGAAGCTCCACCGGTTCAAGAAGGAGAAGAGTGTTGGTACCTCCCCATCTTTGGTGTTTGCCACCCACGGAAACCCGGCGAAACACGAGTTGTGTTCGACTCCAGTGCACAGTTCAAAGGCGTGTCTTTAAACAGTGTGCTGCTTACCGGTCCAGACTTGATCAACAGCCTGCTCGGAGTGCTCATCCGATTCCGGAAGGAACCCGTCGCCATAACTGTGGACATTAAGCACATGTTCTACTGCTTCCTGGTACGGGACGACCACCGAAATTATCTGAGATTTCTGTGGTTCCGCAACAACAACATCTACAGTGACAGGGTGGAGTATCGAATGAAAGTACATGTGCTTGGAAATAGTCCTTCACCAGCAGTTGCAACCTATGGGCTGCGGAGAACATCACGAGAAGGAGAGGAAGAATTTGGCAGCGACGTCAGGCAGTTCATCGAGAGGGATTTCTATGTGGACGATGGGTTGAAGTCTCTCTCTACAGACAAGGAAGCCATCAGCCTGATACGCCGCACACAGAAGATGTTGGCCGCGTCAAACCTCCAGCTCCACAAAATAGCCTCTAACTGCCCTACAGTGTTGGAAGCATTTCCAGAAAAAAACCGTGCCAAGGATTTGAAGGATCTTGACTTGTGCAGTGGTACGCCGCCAATCCAACGCATTCTGGGAATTTCTTGGAACCTGAAGAAGGATGTCTTTACATTTACGACTCCAATTCAAGAGAAGCCATTCACTCGACGCGGTGTCTTGTCAGTGGTGAATAGCCTGTACAACCCACTTGGGTTTGTGGCTCCAGTCATCGTTCAAGGGAAGTCCCTCCTCCGAGAGCTGGTCGTTGGGACATGCGACTGTGACTGTCCACTTCCTGAAGACAAGAGGGCCGCGTGGGAGACGTGGAAAGACTCCTTGCAATTGCTCGAGCAGCTGGACATACCTCGCACCTATTCCCCTGCCTCACTCACTACCGCACAGCTCAAGGAACTGGACATATTCTCCGACGCATCAACCAAGGCTGTGGCTGCAGTGGCTTACCTCAGAGTGACATATACAGATGGTGCGTGTCATGTTGGGTTCGTCACAGGAAAGGCTAAGCTAGCACCACATCCGGAACACACCATCCCAAGGCTTGAACTGTGCGGCGCGGTGTTGGCAGTGGAGCTAGCAGAGCAAGTCAGTCGTGAAATAGATATGGAGCTTGATGCTGTAAATTTCTACACTGACAGCAAGGTGGTCCTAGGTTACATACATAATGAGACTCGGAGGTTTTATGTGTATGTCAGTAACAGGGTCGAACGCATCAGGAGCTCTACACGGCCAGAGCAATGGCACTACGTTCCTTCAGACGTGAACCCTGCGGACCTCGGAACAAGGTCTGTGCCAGCAGCCCAAATGGCAAGATCGGCCTGGCTGACAGGCCCGGAGTTTTTGTATCATCAAGAACACTGCTCGCGGGTATTGAAGGGCAAGTTCGACTTGGTCGATGCTGATTCCGACACGGAGGTGCGGCCCCAGGCAAATGTTCTCGCAACCAGTGTAGACGTGCAAGAACTCGGCAGCAGGCGGTTCGAGCGCTTCTCGAGTTGGATGAAGCTGACTCGCGCAGTTGCAATGCTCGCGCGGCTGGTGAGCAAATTTCGGGGCACCTCTCACAACGTGTCAGACTGCCCGCATAACAGCTCATCTCGATAACTAGGACCTTCTACAGAACACCTAGCCCGAGCGAAGGCAGTCATTATTCTGTCTGTCCAGAAAGAACCGTTTTCAGAAGAGTTGAAAAGCTTGCAACGAGGAAAGCGACTTCCGAAGTCAAGCCCTCTGTGGAGGCTGGACCCATGGGTTGATTCCGACGGTCTTTTGAGAATTGGTGGCCGACTAGACAGAGCAAACCATTTCGACCAGCAAGAACGGAAGCCCATCATCATGCCAGGACGGCACCACGTCACCACCCTGATTGTGCGGCATTACCACGAGCTGGTAAAACATCAAGGCCGCCATTTCACTGAGGGAGCAGTCAGGGCAGCTGGGTTCTGGATCGTCGGAGCTAAGCGTAGCATCGCCTCATACATACACAGTTGTGTTACGTGTTGCAAGCTCAGAGGAAGGCAGCTGCAGCAGAAGATGGCAGACCTGCCTGCAGAGAGGCTAAGCACCGAGCCGCCTTTCACTTATGTCGGACTAGATGTATTTGGCCCGTGGCAAGTCGCTTCTCGTCGGACCAGAGGCGGTGAGGCCAACAGCAAAAGGTGGGCCGTGCTCTTCACTTGCATGAGTATCCGCGCTGTTCACATCGAAGTGATCGAGAGCACGGACACCTCAAGTTTTATTAATGCTCTCCGGAGATTCTTCGCCATAAGGGGCCCGGCAAAGCAGCTGAGGTCCGATTGCGGTACGAACTTTTTTGGAGCGTGCTCAGAACTAAAACTGGACACCAGTGGCCCAGACCACGAGAAGATAGGAACATTCCTGTGAGACCAAGGATGCACTTGGGTATTCAAACCCCTCATGCTTCTCACATGGGAGGAGTGTGGGAAAGAATGATAGGAGTCACACGGCGAATTTTGGACTCCATGCTTCTTGAGAGTACCTCTCGTCGCCTTACTCACGAAGTCTTCGTAACCTTCTTGGCGGAAGTCTCGGGGATCATAAATTCCCGACCCCTCGTTCCTGTCTCAACGGACCCCGAGTGCTGGGAAGTGCTGACTCCTTCAACACTCCTGACCCAGAAAGTCGGCGGCAACACAGTGCCACCAGCCTTCGGTGAAAAGAATGTGTATCGGCGACAGTGGCGGCAGGTTCAGTGGCTGGCCGACGCCTTTTGGTGCCGTTGGCGACGCGAGTTCCTTACCACCCTGCAGAGTCGTCGGAAGTGGCAGGAGACAGCTCGAAATCTCAAGGCAGGTGACCTCGTGCTCCTGAGAGACAGCCAGATTCATCGCAACGAGTGGCCCATGGGACTCATTGTGAACGCCATCGCGAGTGCGGACGGCAGGGTGCGAAAGGTCGAGATCAAGACGATGACACGGGGAGTGATTAAGACGTTTCTCCGTCCTGTGACTGAGACAGTCCTGCTTATTCCATGTGAGGACTGAACACATCACATAGTGGTTAGATGTATAACCAGACGAGGAGTGTGCCGTCCCGAGTCCAGTTTGAATTTCCCGCCCGGGCGCCAGCCTCATCTGCGAACACTGGACTTCTCTCCTCCCCGCTCTTTCTCTTCCTTCTCCCCGTGCGCCTTCCCTCTCGCCCGCGTGCTTTACACCTCCCTCCGGAGGTGTCATGTTACGTAACTCGTGATTCTTTCGTTCCTTCTACCGCGCTGCACGACTGTGGCAGCAGCGCGTTTTTACAAGTTGTAAATGCCTGGATAAATGTTCGATTTTCCTTGTGTTTGCGACCTATCATCTATCTGAGGACTGGCCGCAGCCCCAACGCGTGCCACGGAATCAGAATAGTCGTAGTATTCTTTCGAGCGGCATTGAGAGGCCAGTGTACGTAAGCGGGCTATACTACGGGCATCTTCGGCACGGCACAGTATCTGGGAAACAGACGCGTTGTCCTTGGGGAGAAACGGTAAAATGGTATCGAGGAAAGCGCGGGGAGTTCCGGCATATAGCAAATAGAAGGTAGAATAACCTAGGGAGAATACTAAAAGCAGAGCAGCACCATCAACGGAATAGTTCGTCTTGAACAAAATACCATCTTTGAAAGTAAATGGCGCTGAGTCTACTCGTCTCGTCCTTCTGCCTCTTCAGTAAGGCGCTGCAGTGAGAGGGCGCTATGTTGCTCACGCCTAAAGGTCGCCATACTGGGGAACGTCGGCGCGAAGTAGGCTAAACGTCCTTCGAAACCGTCTTCATCGTAGACCGAGGTCGAAGTGGGAAACCTGCTACTCCCCAACTGGTTGTGGGCAAACTGCCCACTACGGCACGTGGCACTTCAATCAATGATTGGTCCTCAGAGGTTGCTCGGGAAGAGCAACCTGGGCCTCACAAGCCCTACCGATGGCGGCGCCTGCCATCGTAGGGCAGTGGCGCATCTCTTAATGGCTCAACCACTGCACCGGGAGTGGTATGATGCCTCCTAGGGAGCTATGCATGTAAGGAATGACGAATTCCGCGTATATGAGTAGTAACCCATTATCTCTATCCGAACACGGAAACTAAAAGTGAAAAACGAAGTGCTAGCGCACCTAAACCGCATTTGGCCTAACGACCCAAATCGACCGTCATGTTTTCTGCCAAACTGTAAGATGGTTTGGTTTGGTTTCTGGGGTTTAACGTCCCATAGTGACTGAGGCTCTGAGGGGCGCCGTAGTGGGGGACTCCGGATAATTTCGACCACATGGGTTTCTTTAACATTCCTGACATCGCACAGTACACAGGTCTCAAGCACTTCACCTCCATTGAAAAGCGACCGCCGCGGCGGGGATCGAACATGCGTCTTTCGAGTCAGCAGCCAAGCACCATGACTATTGAGCCACCGCGGTGTCCCAAACGATAGGAGCTAAAAATATTTTTGCACTGTTGCTGACAGAAGAGTTTCCTTGCAATCACACCAAAAATATTCACCTTCCACAAAATTTTCGTTTTCTTTCTTCGGTGATCCAAACTTGTGACTGTGTGAAATCTCAAAAGCGACGTCATCCGCCTCTTGTGATACAGCCGTGCTCCTTTATACGAACCTCATTTACAGGGACGTCTAGAAATGTGGGGAATTTTTCCGCGTACCAAACTTTTTTCAAGTATTTACACCTTGCTAATATAGAAACTCGCTGTCCGGTCAATGGACGGTAAAAATTCATAGTGACGATTGGAGTCCATGTACGAGGTCTGTTAGAAAAGTATCCGACCTTTCGCCGTTGAAAAAAAACTTGCATAACTGGAGCGTTGCAAACCTAGTCATCTTAAAGTAGTCTACTTGGGACTCCACACACTTCTCCCAGCGGTGCTGCCATTGTGGGAAGTATTCCGAAAAGGCCCTTTTCGGAATGGAGTTTAGCTCAACTGTCGTTGCAGCCATAATGTTCTTCCTTACCTGAAATCGCGCTCCTTTCAATGGCCTTTTGATTTTGGGAACCAGCCAGAAATCGCAGGGGCCATATCAAGACAGTAAGGAGTCTGTTGAACTACAGGAGTCTGGTTTTTCACTAAAAAATCTGATTCGAGTGCGAGGAATGTGCAGGAGCATTGGCGCGATGGGTGCGCCAATTTCCTGTTGACCTCAACTCCGGGTTCTTGCGCCGCACAGCATCACGTAGGCAACGGAGGACATCCCTGTAGTACTCTTTGGTCATTGTTTGACCCTGTAGAGTGCGTACTCGTGGTCTGCCACACAGAGGGTGTCAAAGAAAGCAGTCAGCATCACTTTCACATTGCTGAGCAATTGGCGGGCCTTCTTAAGTCTTGGTGACGTGGAATGCTTCCACTCTGACGACTGGGATCTGGTTTCCGGGTCGTACCTGTAAACCCAAGACTCGTCACTAGTGATTATGATGTTGATGAAGTCGGGGTCACTGTTTGCGGAATCCAGCATGACCTGTGAGACTTCAACACGAAGCTGCTTTTGCTCCACCGTGAGCACCTTCGGCACGAATTTCGCCGCAACTCTCTCCATGGCCAAATCTTCGGTGATAATGGAATGTGCGGAGAAATTGCTCATGTCCGCCTCTTCCTCAACTTCTCGGATAGTCATGCGACAGTCCCGCATCACCATAGCGTTCAGTTCGGCAATGACCTGGTCATTTTGGCATGTTGATGGCCAATTGGAGCGTGGCTCGTTCTCCACCGATGTGCGGCCATCTTTAAAACAATTGTAACACTGCTTGAACTGTGTGCTGCTCATAGCATCTTCACCGAAAGCCGTCTGAATATTTCGAATGGTTTCCACTCGGCTGTCGCCAAGTTTATGGCAAAATTTGTTGCAGTAGCGCTGCTCCTTTCACTCCGCCATTTTCCTTGCAATAAAAAACCGACGAGAGCACTGCACACTGCCTCACTCAAACGCTGCTTCCCAGCGACTGACGCTATCGGCAGGCAGGAAAAAATTCATGCATGCGCAGGAAGGTTCAAGGTCGCCTGATGCAAGCGCGCTTGTCTCATATCCATCAGGTGTTCGCAAAAAAAATAAAGTCGGATACTTTTCTAACAGACCTCGTATTTCTGTCGTGTTAATAAAGACAGCGATGAGCACAAAATTACGGTTTCCGCGAAGAGATATCTCCTTTCCTGTATCTTGATTGCTGGCCACAAGCGAATGGCAGTGTGAACGTTCAAATGCTATAATTATGGATTTTTTTGTGTTTTCGTGGTTTCCGCTCTGACGGCCCCCGTCGGCGCGCCTACCATTTGTCATATTGCATGAATGGCTGAGAAGGATATTCTCTCTGCAGCTTTCGCTACGCTGGAAGCCGCCTTTAGCTGCTGTCAGGCGACTTACTATAGACATGAACTAGTGGTTCGTGGCATTTGAGCAGTCGTATGCCATGAAACGCCATCGTGTTGCTCATAGACCACTAAGTGTTTTAGACAGCACCACATTAGTTTATAGGTAATGGCGAGCAAGAAAACAGACTTGGAGTCTAATTTCCACTTCACTGGTCACCGCTATTCAGAGAAGCAGATCTAAATCAGGAAGTTTTTTTCTCAATATCTTTTCTTCGCGATTTGTTATTACGTGCAACTCGCTTTATACAAAGCATTGCTCGGGAACCAAAGTGTACTACATCTGGGACAGAAGTCGCCAGGACGCGCGAGCGCCTGCAATATAAAAGTGGCTGTGGCTCAACTCAGCTGAGCCAGGATGTACGTACAGAGCGAAAGCTCTGTTAAGCATGGTTAGACACGGTTTAGCTTTGGCTAATCTTTATTGTTTCAAGACTTCAGCGAGAGCAAATCATGTGAAGCACCACGTGCCACAAGTGCAAGAGCGAGCGTCCAGAGCAGCGGCGGACGTGGCTGCCAAGCCGAATCGCGTGACAGATGGCATGCTCCAACTGGCGAGAAGGAGCGGCCGAGCAGCAGCCAGCGCAGCGGCGGACGTGGCTGCCAAGCGCGCAGCTATGGCGTCGATGAAGAAGATGCGGCGCGCCTCGTATTAGAGGTCAGATCTAAGAGCAAGATGACCTTCAGGCTCAGCATGGAAGGAGTAGAGTTTTCCGCTCTAAAACATACCGATAGCGGCGCTACAATTTTTATCGCCGTGTCCATTCCCGCTAGAAGGGAGGATGTCCCCAGAAAGGTGTTCCGATCCTTCAGATAGATAGGCGAATCAGCGCTCCGGCATCCCGAGCTGCTAGTAAAATCCAGAAAGAAATGCAGCTTGCTTCCATACGAGCAATCTTTGACGCGATAAACACACGTGCCATTCTCAGACCACTAGGTGGCGCTGGTGAAGCAGCGATGCATCTGAACCAGCGACAGCGCGTCCCGGGCACTTCTGTCTCCGACAGTACATACTGACGCGGCACAACTGCATGCTGTTTTTCTCAGGAAATCTGCAGTGTTACAAAAGGAGGGTCCATTCTCTTGTGTGACATATGGCCCGCTTAAGCGCCCACCGCCACACTTGGCCCACACTGACGCATGGCGCTAGGACACCGGGTTTTAGTGGCATTGAATTTGCAATATAGTCACGTTATCAACGCTGAACTTTGACGTCACAGCCATCACTCGGCTGCTGAAACCGAAACCCAATGTTAATGAGAGAACGAAGTCAATAAAAATTATTTACCCGTTGTAGGCGAATTCCACCTTGTTATCCATGTATCCTAACGTCTTACGCGTTGTTCGAAAGGAAAAAAAAAACACGGAACCAAAAATTTGGTGTCTATACTACTTTGAGTTTTTGATCAGGGAGCGGAGATAAAATTTTGCAAAGGCAGCGAGAACGCAGTGCAGTCTATTATATTTTAGATTTTGTCATTGGATACGATGGACCACATATAAACAAGTTAAAAACGTTGGAACTGAACGCCTAAAATATAATGTTTACATGAACTGGGACCGTAGCTGCACGCATTGCCGCTGTAAGTACTGGTGAGATGGTTCCATCTTTTTTCTTTGAGGCACAGCAATAATGAAGTGCTTCCAGCTCAGTGTGGCATTATTAGCGTCAGCGCGTTGCGTTTTCATGCGACACAACAGTTCAATGCCTAGATACGAGTATTATGCCGGCGAGAGAGAAGCTTCCAGACATACCTCGGGTTTGAGGTAAACCTCTGCAAGGACCATATTTACTGCTCATGAGGCCGCAATTAAGTGCCAACACCGCTTGGAAGCAGATACGAATCATTCATCGTTTTCGGTTCAGCTTTAGAGTGAGCACTTAGATTCATTAACGTTTTTACATTACAAATTTTCAACGACGGGTCACACATCGATGTCTTTTCACAGACCTCAGAGATAATACCTAAAAGCGTTAGCATTTTAATCCGCCCACTAGCACACTCTTCAACAGAAGTATAAACTTTCGCTCTACACCCATTACTCCTAGTGGGCAGTGGAAGGACTAAAACTTTGCATTAACGCAGGATGCAATATCGCATCAGCTGAAACTTACCAATGGGCACTGCAGGAATTGCGACTTCATGAATGTTTGACGTCACGTTCTGCGTTAGCGGCGTCAGCTGGAAGTTAATTGCACAACAAAGACCAGAGAACTTTGAAGTACGTTGTGTCGCAGTGGACCTTAAAGGGTTAGTCTACTCACGAAGATCTGTGTATAAAATAATGGCACATTCTGGTAGCTGGCACCCTATAACGTCAATAACGAGGGAACTGCTCCCTGTTTAGGCAAGAACTTATATTTTAATTTGGCGTTAAAAGTCGCGTAAAAATGCATGGTGGCGACCCCAAACATTCATTTCGTTGCAGCAGGTGGTAGACTTTTTTTTGTAGAAGCATAAGTGTATATACTACGTATCGTTAGTATGCCCCAATTTCGCAGAAACGTACGTTTTGTTCTAGCAAACTGTTAAAGGCGTACCGCTCGCTTTTTGGGTAAATCACATTAATATTTATAGTTATACGTACGCTAAACGCAGGCGCCTTCCCACTTTTAGTTCAGCGTATGCTAGCAGAGACGCAAAAATAAACTGAGCCTATAGTGGCACCATCTGGTTGTCAGGAAGGAAACCATTACTGTAAACAAAATGACTCTCCTGTTAAGCCTAGAAGCGGCAAACTCGTCTCTCTAATTTTTAAAAAAATACGCAAATTTGTCCCTTATACGTTTTCTTATAGGCGAAGTGAGATGAAGTGAAAGACCGGCGCGCCATTTATGGCCAGTGAACGCACTGAAAAAGACAGCAACGACGAGAATTCAGTCCGAAGCGAGAGGTCCGGCTTCGAAGGGCGCCGCCATGTTTGTCGCCGCGTGGTGGAAGCCGTCGGGATCGTCGATACTCTAGTCATTACTTCCGCTGTTGGTTTATCCGGAGTTGACTTCGGTGGAAGAATATCTTCCACCGTGGAGTTGACTCATATGGGTCAAAGTTTTGTTCGTTCATCCTTGACAATATTCTCTTTTCAACTTCGCTCAGATACTGCAAGCTTTACATACTGCCTGCCAAACAAGATACGCACCGCGTTGCCGCTTCGTCTTGGATTGGATTGATTACCGCACCCTCGCAGGGTCATGGTGCTGACGTTCCTCTATTTTATTAATGACAAAATGCGACTTTTCATAATTGCGACATATATAACCAATGTGCTTTCAGTGCCGATTTCTTTTAATCATCTCAGCACTCGAAAATTTCACTTTATAAATTGCTATGACGTTTGCATTTCATCGTTGCCAGATGAGTCTACCATCTCATACAGGTGGGTTTACACATCGATAAATTCTATTTTAAAATGTTCTACCGCACTTCTTGGCACCAGACCTGGCTAAACGGTAATTTGAGTAAAGAGCTATCGGTTGCCGAGAAGAGAATATGGCCGATATAATTCAGTAGACTGACCCTTTAAGCAGGGAGAGAGGGAGAGAGAGGACATGTGTTTACTCCTTCCCTGGGCTGTACCTCCAGCAGGTCTGCTGGCATTTGCATCCGATATAACGACCCTGAAAGTAACCTTACAATAGTCCTCAGTTTCTAAATTTTCTTTGTGGGCACGAGTCTATAAGTGTTTATCTATGACAGAGCTCTGCCTGGCTTCACTGAAACTACGTGTTTCCACAACTGTCCAAAAAGGCTCTTGCAGACAAGAAAAATATTGTAAAGGCAGGCGTTATCCGGTGGGCACTGTTGTCACAAGTGTTGTAAATTCACCATTGCCTACTGCTATGGGAAAATATAATCACTTAATTCATTAACGATTGGAATTGTTTCTACCAATCTGGGCAAACCCGTTGCTGATGTCCTCTGACTGCTGCTGTCAAATCCGACTACAGCGTTTGTAAAAAATATACAGCCCAAGGAGTTTGCTTCTAAAGCGTGTAGCGGGGAACTGGAGCAAACATGGCCTTCCTATGCTTGGGCGGGTGGAGGCAGTGAGTATCACCGCTTTCGAGAGATTAAAGTCGCCGAGGACGCAAAGACTGTGGCGCTGCAGGGCTGAGAAGTAAATCCCTTGGCCATGTGCTGTACATTTTTTACACACCCAGGTACAGAGTGCGCCAGAAGTTTCCAGGCCGCAGGGTCTGGTTCTTAGGAGTATATTCTGGCGCTTAACACGCCTTTAAAGCTCCAAGGCTATCAGAGGTGAGAATAATGCTTCTGCTGCTTCCTTTAGAGATTTTGAGCTTCGAGGGTGTCGTGAATGCCCTACTACACCGCGCAGAAGCAGACTCTGTGACCTGGGAACATTTGGTGTACGTGCAGCATCTTCCTTTGGCGGGGTTTAGAAGAGCAAGGTTCCGGGCTAGTTGGTAATGCATTTAAGGGAAGAAACAGCGCGACGAAACACGGACACACGAAGAAACGATACACAGCGCTCGGACACACAGCGCTCGTGTGTGTGTCGTTTCTTCGTGTGTCTGTGTTTCGTCGCGCTGTTTCTTCCTTTAATTCCTTTGGCGACTGGAACCGCTGTGTATTTCGGATGTAGACAGTTCTGAGCTCGAATCTGTCAGAGGAGCACCTTCGCATGAAAAAGTGAACAAAACACTGACGTCGTCTTGCGTAATGACGAGCCCCTCGCCATCTTAGCCTGAACATGGGCGTTACGTCTTGTAACTAAAGCATGCTAAAGAAGTATTATAGCACACACAGCCTAGCACATCACAGAGATAGTGGGCATACAGTTCTCTCACTGCTAATATTGACAAGTAGCGTTAGCCCAAAATGCAGGCAGACTATGTTGAATTATGCTTCACTGCATTCCTGCAGCGGTGTCGTGCGGCCATCCGGGAGACATCCGCTATGGCCGCCTGTTGGACCACGTGTTCGTGTTCCCAAATCGCGTGCGCTACCAGTGCAACAGGGGCTACCGGCTGGAAGGAGAATCCGATCTGTACTGCCAGAGCGACGCCCAGTGGAGTGGAGCGAAGCCCGAGTGCCGCAGTGAGTACCCACGAGGGCAAAGGTCATCTTAGGATAATTCGCTTTAGCGGCGGGCAACACCGGAAGGACGGCTGCCAAAAGGCTGCTTTATACTGACCAGGCACACTACGACCGCAGTAGATTAAAGCTGTTAAAAAAGTTGCTCGTGTTGTGCTGTCTTGCCATAGAACTGCATAAAAACTGCCATAGAGAATTGCCATAGAAACCATGTTTTATCAGAGGTTTTGGACGGGGCCTGTTACGCCGGTGATGTTAAGATGCAGGCGACGTTCGCATTTCTCTACCCATGACGGCAATTGTTTCAGCTGTGACTCGCATTAAAAAGAAAAGGTTACCTCTGCCACTAGTAGAAAGCAAGTGTCCGCTCGAATCATCAGAAGTGGCTGACCTACAACGTGCCTCTCAGTTGGCGATTCCTCAATGAATATAACACAAAAGAAGCTGTTTAATCGCATACCTCACGTTCTCAGGGTACACAGCAAGGCGGGAGACCTTTTTTTTTACACAATAGAGGTGGAAAGGGGATAGATGTGACTTGCCAAGTGCAGCTTTGTGAGGTTGCCGTCTTTTAAACTGTCATTGACGCAACCATGTGACTAGGTTTCATGTGCAAGGTAATGCGCTCCGATGGTACCAGCGAGGCTGATGGGAGGTCCACAACGAAAAAAAATACTAAGCCCTTATAGCTGGCCGGTTTTCTGCACTGACCACCGTCTTGGTAAGGTGGATGGTAGAGGGAACTTTCAATTTCAATTTATTTTTTCCCTCGTGCACATGGTGAGGGTCGAGGGAAAAAAGCAAGAAATTGTGGCTTGACATGCCCATCGGCCCCTACACTGCAGGGCAGAAGGTAACATGCAAATTTCGTAAACAAGTAACATCGCAAAAAAGCAAACAATGGTTGTCAAAACGGTTCGCACATCATTAGAAAAAAAATAAGGAATGAAACGCACTCAAAAAATGATAGCAATAGAGGAACAGAAAAAATGCACTTCACAGAAAAACAGGAATTTGGTTTTTCAAATCAGGTCCACACTTTATGGAATGATAGAGATAAAGAAGCAGGGAAAGCATGGTGAAATCTAAAAAGTAGCACATACATCCTGTATATCTTTGAGGAATGCTCGTGATATATCAACTTTTGCAGCTTGAAACTTATTTAAAAGATGAGGCAACGTGTTTCCTAGGCTATATGTACCATATATTGTGAGGCATGTTGGAATATTTTGAAACTTGGAAAAAACCACCCAGTCGCAAATAATTTCACAAGGACAAAAAGAGACGAGGAGACAACGGACTGGCGCCGACTTCCAACTGTTTATTGCTCGAAAAAAAAACACATTCTTTTATAGCCTCAGGCAACGCCCACATTTACACACCACGTGCCTTATCGTAGCCGTGACTTATCGCCTAGCACAAACATTATTGCTCAGAAAATCATACTCCGCCGCATACAACTTAGCTGAAGTGTCACTCACGCACAAGGCTGCCTTTTGCTTTATGTGAAAGGCTTCCAATGTTAGAATATGCCGCAGTTCGCTGTGTCTGCTAAACTTGTACATTTAGTGAAAGGTGTGCTGTGTCACGCAAGTAATTCACCATTTTGTTTTATGTCCTTCTTATATCTTTCAGACAGCCAAACATTATACATTTCAGACGCTTTTACGGCATTGAACTGGTGGAACAAATCGCATGTGTTTATATCATAACCGCCGTTTAGTATAGAACGTAGAGCCTTCTTCTGTAAAATGTAAATCTTATTTTTATAGGTACCTGTAGTTGTTCCCCCAAACTAAGTGCGCATAGTTCACTTGGGACATAAAGAGCGAATTATACATGAGTTGAACTTTGCATGGAAGTAAGTGACGATGCCGGTTAATGATACCTATGACACAAGAATGCTAACTGATGACAGCGTTATCATGATTGACCCAGCTTAGCTGGCTTTTTAAATGTACCCCTAATATCTTAATATTGTCTACAACCTCTATCGTTTCCAAACCTTGCTTAAGATCGCATGGTAGAATAGTGTTTTTATTTTTTGGTTTGAATATAATAGTTTTAGTTACATTAATTTTCAACTGATTATTAAGGGACCATTGATGGAGTGTACTTAGTGTCCTATTTGCCTCGTTTATCACATCTTCACATGCGCTTGATGAGAAGAATAGTGAGACGTCATCTGCATGCATAACACACTTCACATGCAGGCATTGATTAACGATATCATATATATGTATGCTAAAAAGAAATGGTCCAAGTATACTTCCCTGAGGTACGCCAGCAGTTACTTTTTTTACTGAGGATCGACAGGTATTAATCGACAGCTTTATTACAGAGACCTTGAGAAGAACTCCGCTGAACTGCGGTTAAAAGTAAAAATTGATTCCTTGGCTCTCTCTGGCATGTAGTGTGGACGTTCTCCGGCAGCAAGACGCATTTATGGCTTAGGAAAATAAATTTAAAACTTTCCCGTCATTCAACTCAGGAACGTGACGTTTGCACCAAGAAGGAATCGTGGCCACCATTTTCAAGTGGGGCGATGTAGCAAAGACTCTCGGATCCGCGCCCAAAATTCAATGTGAACGCACGCGGCTTACTCGCGAAATTCGCTTGTGATGACACCTTTATTCCGGTTTTGGATAGAACCGACGTCTTTCGAGTCAGCAGCCGAGCACCACAACCACAGAGCCACCGCGGCGGCCTATATGTGGGTACGACGTCGTCCAGGTGAACAATACGCGTCCACCGCTTCAGACCTGCCAACACCGTGCTCATAACCCGCTGAAATGTCGCTGGTGCAGTGGAAAGTCCAAATGTCATGACCTCGAAATCGATTAACATGTCCTTTGCGTCGAAATTCTCTCTGTCTCTCCATGGCAAGATTAAGTTACCGCAATGAAATTATAGTAAATTAGTTACTTTTCTCGATGATTTGTGACTTGATGAATTAATTTTTTGGTCCACCAACTTAGTATTGCAATGAAGTACTATAGAACAGTAATTTCGCAGAAAAACTAATCAATTACTTCGAAATTACTTTTAAAGAATGTGCGACGGCTGTTTGTATCAGCAAAGCTTTGGTCTATCGCATTCTGTGTAGGGTGCTTCGCAAGCAGGAACGACATGCGGTACCTGGGTCTGGTTTGGAAAATATGGACATAAGTAATGACCGTGTGTCCGATATTGCCGGCGCCCTCTGCCGTCCTGCCGCTCTCCGCGAATATACGAGAAGTAAACAGGAGTGCACGCGTCCCGAGAATCTCCGAAGCCGCAACATTCAAGGCTCCGCTTAAGGTCCGGAAGGAGCAGATGGTACACTTCTGAGTTCAAAACCTGTCATTAGCGCTCACAGAAGCCTCGCAAGATTGCACCGGCAAAAAGGGCGCAGCGGTACTCGGCTGCGCTCGTTGCCACTGGGCACAAGTTTATTGAGGGGCTTTAGGCCCGACAGATTTCCTGAGCGGATCCTGCCAAGGTGGTGTCTTAGTACCGCCGAAGCAGTAATGAGCTGCTTCAGGGGCTTCAAACGATGCAGCCAGACCCGCGAGAAGCAAGGCGTTGGGTTCGCCGTTCTTTTCTGCCTTGGCACAGTGAAAGCGACCAGCATTTGAGCGTGCGTGTTTTGTTCACACTGTCCTATATATACCTTTGCAACGAACCGAGAAATGGGCAGAAATAAGGAGGGTGAGGGGATAGTGGGTGCCACGAACTTTAGCGTCAAGACCAAAGAATGACAGAGAGAAAGAACGTCATATTTCTTTCGCTATATTTTCCCGAGGTAGAGATTTACTGAGACTGAGTTCAACGGAGAAGACATTTATGGATTTCGCTGTTACTGATCTGTTAGGCGCTAGGCAACAGCACCCGGTACAACTGATTCTAGAGAGGGCACTGTTAACAAGAAATCTTTGTAACAACGCCAAGGGATGCGGACAACGAATACTTCAAAATCGATAAGGGACGACTACTTGACACGTCGGTTGGTTCGTTTCACTGCCGGTAAAGAGCAAAGTCAGCGATTCCACGATTGATTCCCGGTTCCCAAAGATGTCGAGCTATTTATGCACAACGCTGGGTGGCCCCCATCTGCCTCAGTGGAGCAGCTATTCACTGTGGCCATACGCGCTATATTCTACTCAGTACAATAATTCAAGACAAGTCTTGTCACTTCTCCCGTGACAAACAAAGCGTTAAAGCCACGTGCCGGCGGCTTCTAGTGCGAACAAACATTAGAAAGGTTCGCGGCAGTATGCTCGCACGCGTCGAGACCAAGCAAAACTTTGCAAGACACGATTATTCGTGACTCGGCACTTTCAGGGAAGACGAGAAAGGGAGAGAGAAGAGGAATAGAGGGCGGGTGGCTAAGGGAGCACCGCGGTCCCCAGTCAGAGTCGAGGGACGGAGAGAGAGGAGAAGGGTGCGGCGTGTCACATGTGATTGGTGGAGTGGATTACGCCAACCGATCGCACGCTCAGAGCCCGACAGTCGCTCCTGCCGGAATACAACTCTTCCGGAGTACAGCTAAAGAACGTAGCGGTTTTTCCGCATCAAAGGACCCCCTTTCAGCCAATGGCGTCGCCCGAGTCTCATGAGCCTGCTGACGTGACAGGGCGCGGAGGGGACTATCCCTTTTCATCTGCCATTCCCTGCATTGTCAGGCTCACAGGCTGACGAGAATCCGCCGACACCATTGGCTGGAAGGGGGGGAAAGGCCGTTTCGTTCTTGAGTGATATCCGACTACAATGCATGCGCTGCCTCATGAATAGCACTGATCGTTTGTGAAATGTTTTAAGTCTTGCCTTCGTCGAAATACTGCCACCGCGGATGGTATCGAACCCGCGATCTTGGAATCAGCAGCTCAACACCAAAGCCCCTCAGCCACCGCGGCGGGTGGCTGTGTGTCGGCAAACTGCGCTTCACGATAAAAAAGAAAAGAAAACAGCAAAGCCGCCCATCTACCATCTTTGCAGTTTACATCCGTGTGCTTCTGTGCGGCCTCAGCGACGTTTTTAGATAAGAGCACTTGGAAAACTTGCTCCGGGAATGCGGTCCATTCTGTCACCGCTTTAACCTCAAAGAGAGGCGAGCGCCACCTCTAGGGTGCTGACGGTACCGCGCTAGATTTCTCTTCGCCGCCGCGACGCCCTTTGCTCTCGGCCACGTGGTGATCTTGCTGCATAGCTGGTTACGCTGGCCCGCGCCTAGCATCGTCTGCGCCAGGTGCGGCTGCTTGTAACCGCGCGTCGCTATTGATGTTCACTGGCGGGATTTCGTCTTCGCGTTTCGCCTGCGCTCTGCGCCTGTGGTACAAGAGGAATGATGCTCGGTGTTGAGCTTTTGGGTGTAGATCTCTGCCGAATGGAAGCCCGTCTTTTCTTACTTCCACACGGTAAAATCGAAGAAACACGGCGTGCCGCTTGTCTTCTCGCAGTTTGGTTTGATAGAGTTCTTCGCGTGGGTAATATGCGGCTGTGCAAAGTAGGTGTTAATGCTGACCTTCGTTGTCTTACTGGCAATGCGAAGCGCAACAACTCTTACACGTCGCTTAGAACACCTCTAAAACTGTGGCTGAAGTCACAGTAACAGCGCTAAATTTCGCGAAGTGCGGGCCCCTTAGAGCTCACCTTTTGGCAGTGACTGCAGCAGAAAGGCACCATATTAGAATACTTTCCCTCGGCTTCTTTGAACAGTTGTGTTACGGAATATAAGACTGACTGATTGGCATTCTCAGCAGTAACTGAAACACCTACCGAATTTCGCAGCCTCGGCCTGGGTGCAAACTCCCATTTCGTTCATAAAATCACCTCGTTCAATACGAGATCGGACGTTTAAAAGCCGCCAAAACCGGCTTCTAGGAGGCTAAAGAAACTAACTTGCCTCGGCATACATGCAGATACGGCTTAAGAAGCCCGAACGACGAGCTTTTCAGCTCCCATGATAGAACACAGCCTTCCCACACTATATCGGCTTCCTGAAAGTCTGCCCTGCTAGGAAGTCACAACAGCGCCTTTAACGTGCCCGACTAAAATTATGGCTATAAATGCTACTATACCGTCTTGGTTCATTAATGCGAAAGAGATCATGGAGAAAACTACGTTTGTAGTCCTTAAATACGTTTTGGCACGCATGCATCTGCTGACGCTCCTCAAGCTTAGAGTAGCAGACGACGCGCCTGTCCCGAATAGTCCTGGATAAAGCTCCTCAATTTAGGGGCTTTAGTCCTGGAGAAACGGCAGCGCCACCACACAGGCGTCTATCGCGTTGGTGCGCTCCGCTCATTAGCGCGCCGGCTCTGTTTTGCAACTACCCCTATCTAAAAACGTAGGGCCTCAGCTTGCGACCTGCGGAGTGCTTTCCGTGACAAAATTGTTGAAACCGGATAAGGTTACGCCATCACCGCGTGAAATTAGAAAATCGGGAACTTCATTTGCCATTTTCTCAGCAACGCAGCCACCTTTTCAAGCAGGCACAAAGAAACGTTTGTGGGACTTCCGAAGAATATTCTCTCCCTAGTTTCATTTCGTTTCATATATATCTTTAATGAGCGATGTATCACCTGCTGGGGAAGCATGACTACAACCCCTGTTATGTTTGTCTGTATGTTTGTTTGTTTTTTATTGTTATGCATGTTCCCATCACTTTCGCCGTTGTAAACCAATATGTCCCCCCCTTATGTAATGCCTTCGGGCCTTTAAGCAAACAATAAATAAATGAAATTTATTTTACCATCAGGGCTTTCGCATTACATAGGGGGTGGGGCAGTGAAAAAAGATAAAGAAACAATACATCGATCAAAAGAGTGCTATAATACGAACAATATTGAAAAATGCGTAAGACAGAGGACCAAAACATTGACAACAAAAGTACAGAAGTAAATAAAAGGATTACAAAAAGAAAACCGTGATTATAGTCTATATATAGGTAAATAACATATCACAATTGGTCTGATACTAACAGTGCGAGTAATTTGCTTTTAAAACGCGCAAGGTCGCTAGTATACAAGTGGCTGTGGGTGAAAGATTATTCCAGTCACGGCATGTTTTAGGGAGGAAGGAATTAGAGCAGGTCACTGTGCTGCAGTGCGGAACAGCTACTTTTTGATTCTGGTCTATGCGAGGCGAGATGAAAGACGGTGCCTTTACACGGATGGCTTTCAGGCAAGTATTGTGGAAGTAAATTTTAAGGAAAAGGCAAAGGCGTGAAAACTTGCGGCGAGTGGAGAGTAACGGAAATTTGAGATTAGATATCATTTCTGTTGCACTGGCGGTGCGATGGTAGTTTCCAACGATAAACGGGCACTTGGACTCTGCACTGCCACTAGTTCTTTTAATAACGTGATGGTGTCAGGATCCTAAATTGTACATTTCCCTCCTATTTCCCTTTATTGTGCCTTGAAATGATGTACTGCGCGAAATCCGGCAGGAGGCAGTTTTTCTCTGTTTTTATTTTGTAGTGAACTACCCACCTGCCTCGCTCCTGTTGCATTTTTGTGGGGCGAACTGTGAAGCTGCCTCGTTCCTACTCATCCGTTCTCAGCCGAGCTACGTTCTTTACCTGCAGTCGTGGAGTGCGGTCCCCTGGAAAGCATCGACAACGGCTCTGTGAGACTTTCGGGAACCGTGTTTGACTCCAAGGCCGAGTTCTCGTGCAACCGCGGTTTCAAGTTGGTCGGCATCAGCTCACGCACGTGCGACGCCGACGGCCAGTGGACTGGCGAATATCCGCACTGTGAAGGTGGGTGGGCATTCCCGTACGTGCAGAACACGAGAAGCAATGCCTCAAGTTCTTCATGTAGCGGCTCTTTGCAAAAGGTAGTTAAAAAATTATTCTTGTCAGGGTACCAGATGGGTTATGTTTCATGCGGTTTAGATTATGCAGGCTACTTTATTTAATAGCGCTGGAAATATTTAAAACAGGTTTTTTTTTTGAAGAATAAAGACAGCTTTTGCTGGGTAGAGGTACCAACAATGGAGGACATCAGAAAACAGGAGCATCATGTCAGCTGGCATGCTGGTTAATTAAATGTTTGTAGTTGAATTTTAACTCTTACATTTAGGCGCCTGCTTGTGTTTAGGTATTTCTAGGCAGCCATAATAATAAATATAAGAACTTTTACAACGTCAAAAACCCTAATACGCTCAACGCTGTAGCGCCACGAATTCTGGCCATCCCGGCGCGCCAAACTAAAATCGTAATGCTGTGGAACGCACTGACCCACATCCGCCAGAGAAGAACTAGGTTTTTATCACTTGTTCTCACTCCCAATGCTTTCTGCGCCTGCGCTTCGTTGCAACGGAAACCCGGCTCGGCGAGTCGTTTGCTTCCCACGGCGCCACGGCCCATGCTGCAAGTTCAAGTCACAAGCTTGAGCATTAGCGCCAAATTTGCGGTATTCACTATCAATGCCAAGTTGGCGCCCGGTCACGGTGGCAACGAGGATGCCGACCATCTCGCCACCGCCCTTCATCAGCTTCCTAGTACCGACGTTCCGCTAGCCTTGGAGGACGTCCGCGCGGTGATCCCCTCCGTCAACAACGCCTGAACGCAGAGACCGCGCAAGGAAAGCGCTCCTCCTTCGTCGGCGCGCGCTTACTATCGCGCCTGCCCCACCGACCCGGAGCAGCGCAGCCGGGTCGGACAGATATGATAATGAGACATGAGCGCCTCCATTGATGTGTGCCTGCGGGAAGGCCAGACTCCGTGCGGCTACAGCGCCGAGTATAACCTTGAGAACAATGAGCCAACTAACGAGAAATCAAATGCTGCTGAGATGTGTTATCCTAGAAGAATAGCACGGAAGGTTGAAATCCAAAGGAAGTACTAAATAGGTTTCAATGCTTCAACTCAGAACACATGTTTCTAAAGGCGAAATAAAATATTGTCAAATAATTTCGAAGGCGTCCGGCATCTTCCGATAGCCGGCAGCTTCAATCCGCATGAAATATAGTCTATTTAACTGACCTGGTCAACTTTCTGTGCGCAGAAATATGGTGCCCGGAAGAGATGATTTCTGAGTCAACCAAGCGAGGTGCCAGAATGGTGGTGGGCAACAAATCTATCTCTGGGCGCCAACGGAGTGGCACCAGGGTTAATTACATCTGCCCTGCGAACACTGACCTGGTCGGCTCCGACATTAACATCTGCCAAGAAAACGGGGCCTGGCTCTTCGATCCTCCGGCTTGCAAGGGTAAGTATATAGCTCAGACTATAAAGGAGCAACTGTATGTCATTCTCCGTAGAACACAATCTGAAAGCTTGTTTACCTAGTATTGTACGCAGCTTCAGAGAAAGTTTTACCTCAGAGGTGCCTTTCCAGACTAGCAGTAGAAGCAGGAAAACGCTTTACTTCAGAGCGCAAATCAGGTGCTCAAAACGCGCATCTCCTGCCACACCAGGCTGAGCTGATCCTCTTAACGAGAAAACCCAGCCAGGTATGCCAGGAGAGGTTGGGGATGAGGGACTACATTGGAGTGACAAGCGGTGTATAGGCACAACTCGTTTACGTCGCAGTACTTTCTGGCTCATTTAGCTTCCGACCTCTGTTCGCCACCAGACATGGGGAAGGGCCAAATAGGAGCAGCGTACATTATGGTCATGAAATCTGTCACAAACGACGGCAATAGCCGTAGTTCTATTTTATCCATGGGCTTTAATTAGGGGGAAAAAATAAGGGCTTGGCACACCAATAGGCACTGCCTCTCTTTGCATGTTATAGTGTAGCGAAGGATTTGTTTCATGGTTTTCCATTGAATCGTCTGCGCATGGCTTTGGGGCCACATAAAAGAAACGATGAAAAGTTAGCAGCAGTTCTTTTCCTGTATTCTCTCTCATCAAGGCTATCTACAATACTTTGGCCTACTTCGCTTTCTTGTGAACACATCTCTGGCAAGCTCTGGTATTCTCCACAGCTTGGCGCGCCCGTGAGGTTTCGACGATCACATCGAACGAGGATAGTTGTTTGACGAAGAGACTTATATATGTAAAAATTATTTTTTCGCTCCTACGGTGTTGTGGTTATTATATCGTTACAGCTGGACCACCGGTACCTACCGTAACTATTGTCTCTTGAGACTTTTAGGCAACTTAAATATGCTGCTTATTTCCTTTTATCGCCAAAATAAATAAACGCAAGGGGACAGAGGCACAGCGAAGAGTCGACGGGCAAAGCGTGATATATTCTACATTTTTTTGAGCGGCTGCACATCTGAAGCGATACGACAAGCCGTTGAGTGGAAATTTCTGGAGCCTATCTCCGAAGAAGGAAGGAAGGTTAGCAAACCGTCTGTGTCAGTGCTGTTTTGTTAGTATTTTTGTCACGCAAGAATCGTCCTGTATCGCCGTGTATCAGATGTAGGATCGCCAGCCGTGCGACGATGGGCAACAGGCCCGGAAAGCAAGCCGAAGCACTGCATTTTCTGCCTCCAAGTCTTATGCAGACACTTGGTAAGGGCCCTGCGACTAGAGGAGCGGCCGCAAAATCAAGTAACGACCCCGTCTTGACATATAGTTGTTGCGGAAGTGGCCGCTACATCGAACTGAACCGAACTCGATATGAAGTCGCGGGCTGACGCAGCTCTCGACGACAAGTTATGAGTACACTGCACAAAAAGTGCACCCTTATGGGTAAATTTCCGTGTATATAACTCGCACCCTTGCATCCTCCCAAAAGTGTAGAAAGTATGCTTGTCTCACCCATAGTATGGGTGGGAACGTTACAGTTGCACCCTTTTTCCTACCGCTTTACAGTTACAAAGGTTTTGTTTGATTTAAAAGACGCTGATCAATTTTTGTTTGGGTCCACTCTTGGAGGGAAGCTAAATATTCCCTACGAAAGCTGCCGACGACCTGTCTAACTTCGTACTACAGTTACGGCATCCCCGACTATAATACCCAGATGCGTATTTCACGGTGTTTCTGAATCTGTCCGCAGCGGAGTCACATTTGTGACGTCTAAATGATCTCCACGGCGTGATTTTTCAAAATACATTCAAAAAAGAAAAAAGGACTTGCTAAAGGAGGCCAAACCTCAGCCAACCCGCTCGCACAGTAGCACGATGCTATAATGTGCGATGTATTTTTACCAAAGAGCCTAGACAGGTGTAAGCGTCCTTGGAATGAGTCATACAAAGCTAATGGGGGGACAGAGTTGAACACAGAAGACACCACTGCTGCGCGCAATACTTACTTGCCCATGGCGCGCATACTTTCTCAAAATTTATATATGACATTTCAGCAGGCCCCTATTTCAGCTCAGTGATGCTAAATTAATTCACTTAATTATCACATTATGCGGGTACAAATCGCAGTCACAGTGCTCGCATCAAGGCTGCAGTTGTCATTTAAAAGAAAGTTCGAGCAGCTGATATCATTTTAAGAGCACGCTTGATTGAATTACTGCAATGTTGTTCAACAAGTCAAAGAACACCCTTACAACACCCTTACGCAGGAGCTACAACACCCTTGCACCCGTTTACCTTTGAAGGGTGCATGAGTGCATTAAAGGCGCAAGCGTGCTCAGCGCACCCTTAAAAAAAATAAATATAAGTGGAAAGGGTGTCGTTATTAGCTTTACACCTTTAAGGGTGCAATTTTTTTTACTCTGTAGATGCGGAAAGATATTGGAGGCGCTCTATCGCCCCGAGTGTTGACGGCCACCCACGAGGTGTTTCCGGTGCCGTTTGATGCCTTTGAAAGAGGCTTCCTAGGGCCAGTGAAGGTCTCGCTTGGTGGCGTTATGCCACACGATAACGTGCGGGCTGCATGCGAAGAACAGGTTTCACGATGCTGGGTCCAGGATACTGCAACAGAGAAGCCGAGGTCACGTTCCTTACGGCATCTAAAAGGGGAGTGCCATAGCAAGGGCCGTAAAGGGCGAATGCCATAGCCTCTCCTGAGTGCGCGAAGACTTTAACGTTACTAGTGCAGCGCGACAGTCAGTGAAGACAACCCATGCTGCTGGGGGTTGTTGCAAAGTAAAAGCTGCTCGCCGAGCAGCCAGCTCGGTAGCAGAAGTCGAAGTGCGGTGACTCAGCGTCGCCAAGATAGTGGTGCGAGCTGATGGTATCCGTAACGCCGACTGTTGATGAGACGGGCATGACAGAACCATCAGTGTAGATGTGGCAGTGCGCACTGTAGCATCCAGAGGTGTGCTCAAGGGCAAAGTATATGAGGTGCTGGTCCGGGGGTGTTGGCTTTGCTCTTAATGCCAGTTATGATGTAGAGCGGAAAGTGGGCGCAAACTCTTTTGTTTGTTGTAGTTGGCATTCGACAGCGTTGCGCCACCCAGAGTTTTCCCGAGGGTATATTTGTGCGGAGTTACGACGCTTACTTCGGGAGTGCTCGTGAAAGTTGGTTCTGCCGTTGATCTTCGTTCACAGCAAGCTCGTTTACCTCGCCGTCCAGACGCTTGCGTTTTAGTTTTACCTGTTCTTTTCTTACCGCCAGGTTGCGGGGATTGTTTTGTTGCTCCCCGCTTTAAAAACCAGTCTTTATTCCTTGAGTTGCTGGTTCGTCTTGGGGCCAGCGGCTCGCGGACTCCTTAGCGTAGCTCACTGGCGCCCAACGAGGGCTGCCACATTATGGCCGCACCAGAACAAGTCCACGAGACATGGTCTCGCCTCACTAGTGACACACCCACAGTCAGTGTAAAAGACACGGTTTATTCGGTACCAACGAAAGCTTCCAAACAGCAGAGCATGCAGTCTAGGCTGTCGAGAACGCAATGCGGCGATTAGAGGTAACCGGGCGGTAGCATCTGAACATGGCGAAACAAAACCACTGCGGCGTGAATGGGGTGTTGTGCCACAAATCAGGGCTCGAAGCGCTGCAAGTAACCATCCAGGCCACGCAGCAGCCACTCAGGCCGAATTCGGAGATATCATTTCCATCTTTTCTCTACAACCCGGTAAAGCGCCGCCCTCTTTGCACATCGAGACGGCTCGCGCTGGCCGCCTACAGCGAGGCAGCGCCTCAGCAGCGTTCCTGCCAGAATCCTCCTCTGTGTCTCCTCCACCGCCCTTACCAGGCCTCCTCGCTGCATCGATATGACGCCACAGCCCCCGAGCAGCAATTCGCTCATGCACAGTTACGCTGCACCCGCACGCACCTAGGTGGCGGGGAAAGAACGCGCGCGCGCAGCGCGCGCAGTTTGAACGCCTAAAAGTGTCAGTAGTGCTCCACAAGCTTCAGTGCCAAAAGCTATAGCGCCGCACCCAGTGCCGCCGCTGGCGCTTCAGTGTTTCGCGCGATTATTAGTACGAAAGCAATATTTCACTAGCAATCCTGAAAAAGCCGAGGTTTGTTTGAAGCCTCTGAGATGCCTGCAAAAATAAAATAAATATATTCGTCTTTCAATTTCGAACCCGCGGCGGCGCGAATAGATCAGCTTCGCTTCACTGCGGCGTCCCCCATAGCCTGAGTCGCTTTGGGACGTTGAACCCCCATGAACCAAACCAGATCAGCTTCGCTGGTCATTGCACGAGAGCACTATGTTAAACTGCCCAGTGTTAAACAGCTACACGCTCTCGCGCTGTGCAAAGTCTACTCTAATTATTCTCGTTTCTCTTCTATATCTATATTCTGTGCATTGCACGTCGTCGTCTTCATCAACTTCCATCTGTGCGCAGAAGTCACGAAAGGATAGGAAACGCCCACAACTGGCTCTCTATGGGTCAGTGAACACCTCAGTCGCGCTTTGAGCTACGTGGCGGTTGTGACAGAGGGATGAGCGCTGCTTGCGTTTGCGTTGGCAATGTTTTGGCAGAAACGCGGTATTGGTAGCAATAGGCCGCGGCGTTCATTGGGTTCATTGGCGTTGCCGTTGGCATCGCTGTAGACTCCGCTGATTTTGAGGAAAGAAAAGGCGCATAACTGTGTCCCTGGGTCAGCGACCACCTTAATCATGCTTTCAGATACATGGCGGTGATGTCCACTCGCTGCTTTCGCACAATAATTCGTGCTTAGCGATGCTAAACCACTAGCAATTTGTTTTGTACGAATGTTCTCAAAAGTAGCGAATATTGGTAAAAATATCTAAATCGTATTTCACTCCTTTCCATCACTATTCGGTTCATATTCGATTCGGTTTTCAGCCACAACTATACGTATTCGATTCGCTTTTGTGTAAGTACTATTCGCACAGTCAGCTGTAACTTGAAGAAATCTAGATTCACGTGTTTAATCATGATCGTATGCAGATATGCAGCAAAATAATCTTTTTCTTTCCTTTCCTAAATTTTTTCACACTTTTTTACTGTTGTTCTTGCTTTCTATTGCTGCAGCCAGTTACAGCTTCTGTGAATCGGGAAAGGCTCCATATGCCTACTTTGTTCGTTATTAAGAAATTAACTATTCAAACCAACTTTGCACGCCTCATGGGAGTAACCATTCAGGGCGCTTTTGATTGCTGTCACCATACATAACAGCTAAAGAAGAAAAGCTGGTTGTGGGTGCGTCTTGTTTTTTCGAGAGAGCGCATTAATGAGGGTGAATACAACGAATGCGATGTTCAATATAATAGTATTGAACTTAAAAACAGAAGTTGGTAGCAGTGGGCCTTGGTCCGTGGCGTCCGATATTAGTCCGTTGACAAGTCAGAACACTGAAATAAATCAGTTTTTTAATGTTCGACTATATCCGACAAGCCAGCGTCATCCAAATCCCAAAGCTTACAATTTCGACTTTGATTAGGTTCGGCTTTTTACAATTTCGACTTTTGATTAGGATTAGGTTACAATTTCGACTTTTGATTAGGCTAGGTTACAATTTCGACTTTTGATTGTTAGGTTTTGTTTAGTTATGAGGAAAAGCTTTAACAACGGACTATTTTTTTGTCACGAAGGACTTCTGTATGGTGGTCCTGGATGCGGGCGGAGTTTTACAGCAGAATTAAATTCTGTATGAGAATAGATATTATATGATCCAGTGTTATAATAGCCAATAGGCTATCTCTGAGCTATTAGTAGTGTTAAACTTCTCATGCAAATCGATTATATTGTCATGTGGCTGTGTTTACAGCGTGGGCGAATACGTTCGGAGAAAACAAAAGACCATCGCGAAGCTCATACTTGTTATTAAGCTAACCTATACCGGTAAAGAGAAGCAACTTGGAGGCGTCTGTAGCATTAAGTGTGCTCGGCGATCGTCGAAGATCAGAATCACCGTAGCTTTCGGAAAAAAAACTTTAAAGGTGAGGAAGACAGCATAGCACCGAAATCGATCTCTGATTTCTAAAAGGCCGTTGGATGCGGTTACAGTCCTTCCAGCGGAATCTGGTCGCCTGTTGCATGGAAAACAAAATGATAAGGTGCCTTCCGTGGCATCCAACAAGGAACATAAAAAAATACACGACAAAGGTTCGCGGTAATATTGTTTGGGACAAAATGGGGAACTTATATTTCCTTTTCCTATTACAGCAAAATGTATCGTAACCCCTGGGCCTGATTCTCAAGTCCAACGCCTGACATCCAGCTGGCGGGGACAACGGGTAACATACTTCCCTTATTCGTTGCTGTAGTGATTGTTGTCATCCGAACGGACACTGGAAAGAGGAACTAATAATATTGTGACGCACATGAAGAGCAGATGCCTCTCCTGAGAGGTGGTCGGCATCTCTGACTACGCAGAAAAATTCAGGGGGACACTTTGTTGACCTGAAGTGCGGTGAGGCGAAAGCGTTTAGCGCGGTGTTGATCCTTGTGTCACTGATGTGTGGTTAAGATGTTAATTAAGTGCACAGTTGTTTGTGAACCTTAAATGCTGGAGACACTGGAGGGCGTTTGGGAGGCATCCGTCTTATTCGACGCCTTTTCTGCAAACACTCTCCAGCGTCCTAGACAAGGAGCACTACATGTGCGTTGACAGGAAGTAGCGAGCCATTAGCACGCTCGGCTGCGGAACGGAAGGATCGTGGTTCGAATCCCATCAGGCAGAAAGAATTTTTTTTCCGGTCTAACTAGAAAAGCGTGACACCTCTGCACACAACCTTCCGTCGACAACGATGAGACATTAAAAGCTTTCGCCTTAATATAAAGAGAATCAGATAGATGCGTTTAATGCACGGCAAGAGGACGCAGCGGTCTTCAGTCGCCCGTTCTGGTCTGCATAAACCCCTGCTCATAACGTCTTAGCGGAAATGCTGGGTATACAGGTCGCCCGAACACAGATCCCCAGTTGCAACTTCGCCAGTCGTTGCCTCGTAGTCTGTCGCCTTCTGTGCTGACGATGTCTCTGAACGGAGACGCTCCGTAATCCGTGACCAGCAGTTCGTGGCAGCATTACCGGTAGCCAAGGTCGTTCGCGGGCTCATACAGTGACGACGTGGACGATGGCTTACTCGCTACCAACGGGTGAGCCGCCACAATAAGTGTGGCTCCTCAGCCCGCCTTGCCAAAGTTTTCCCTTACCGACACGAACCTAACTTGGTATGACAACCACGAGGATTCTTTCCCGAACGACATGGGATCACTTTGTAGACGAGCTCTAGAAGGGCTTCGGCTACTCTGTCTCGAAAAAGGAGCAGGATGAACAAGCGGTAGCGCAAAGGGCTCAGCTTCCCGGTGAGACATGTACGAAATATAATGAAGAATGCTTGAAATTATGCAAGGTTGTCTGCACTCGCATGACAGAGGAGGACAAAGTTGACCGCTTGCTTAAAGTATTGACTGAAGACATCCGCAATTTTCTTATCGGGAAAGCAGGTCTCGAGTCCATTTTTGACATCATCCCGCACTGGCGCACGTTTGAGACATTGAAAATGCGTCGCATTCCCCCCCCCCCCCCCCCCCCTTCAGACATTTGGAGGAGTGACGACTGTGGCAGCTGGTGACTGAACATCGTCTTGTGATCTGGCATGCACGATCCGCCAGATCTTTCGCGAAGAAATGACCAGGTCGCTGGAACCCACTTGGAGCCCCTCAGCGCTCCCTCCTGCGTATCCCACGCGCCCTCCATCGGCAGCGGCCGTTAACGCAGCGGACTTTGTGGAGCACCAGGTATCTCAAAGGCTGCAGCCGAGCAACATACCGCGATCGGCCCCGGAGCACTGGTACCGCTACTACAAGCATACGCTGATCACATATTTGACTAGGACGTTTGGCCCCGTAATTCGTACGGTGACTACTTACCGCTGCAGCCTGTTCCTGGTCGCTCTCTTCTCGGCTACCTCTGCGGTTAGCCCGGTCGCACCTCGTGACTCTGTTCTCGCCGCCATCCATCCCGTTGCGGCTCTTCAGCCTATCCTCCGAGGTCGGATCCCCAAGTTCCTTCTCGGCGCGCATCCTACCCGCCTAATTCCGTGGATCCCTGGTCTTCGCATTTGCGGGTTCGTTCACCGGCATCGGATAGAAGCGTGACGCCACCTCGAGCTTCCCGCACGTGTCGGTCTCCATCACCCCTAAAGCGCTCCTTCTCGCCTCCCACGGAAAACTACTCGGCGCGACCGATGGAGTTGAGGTCGCTGGACGCCTGCCGCCGGAGAGATGCCCCCGCCTATAGTTACATTACGGAACAAAGTGCACGTGCTAGTTCATGGTGTGCCTGCCATGGCTTTAGTTGATACCGGAGCGACTGTTTCCGTTTGGAGCGGTGCTTTTAAGTGCCTCCTCGGACGCATAGTTTTGTTTCAATGGGACAAAAATATCCAATTTTGAGGTATGATTGCCTTCGATTGGAGTTTGCAGTGTCGAAGTTTCTTTGAGTGGTACAGTATTCAGCACAAAAAAAATGCAGTGGTGTCCCGATCGACGCACGACGTTGCCTTCTGTGATAGGGCTGGGTGCTACGTATAAATGAAGGTAGTGGTGCAATAAACCTCAGTTGATAGATGGCGCCTGTCCTGTTGCTTCACATTCCTTTTTGTCATCTTCCCATTTTCTCCTTTCTGTTTCAAACATGACGTCGAACCTACTAGCCCAAACCAAAGTACTTCCACCAGAGCCATTCCCACACTGACCTACAATCCAGTGGCGGTATTCTTAAAGGGGTTTTCAGAGTTCAATTTGCATGCCTAGACTGAGATTCTTCTACACGGCATGCTGTAGAGAGCTGGAAGTTTAAGCTGTAGCCATGTGTGGCAATGATTAATGCTCCGCTCCTAGGATATAGACCGACAAAGACTAAGAGACAGACAGGATCGGTTAAGCGTATTTATGCACTTGCAGCGCAGCTCTCATACAGTGCAGTTCAACTAGCCCAATCTCATGCCCTTGTTAACTTTATGTGTGGCAGATTATATCCCAGCAGTAACCGAAACCATAAAAACAAGTTCTGCACACATATGGTGACACCGGGCCTTCAGGAGAAATCATTTGTTTCCTTGGTACGTATAGTACCAATGAAACAAAGTGGCGATGAAAATTGAAGAGCAAAGCAAGTGTAAGGAGCATATATGTGTGCTAACAATTTTCACACCTAGCGCATATATTCACTTTATCACATATATGTGTGCTAACAATTCAGCCAATATAAGCGCCTTGAGATCGCCAACATGAAAGGCCTAAAGGCCGCGCTGGGAATTCCACTCCAGGCTCCTACACTCTAAAAAAAAAAGTGTGATCTTAGTCTTTTGGGGGGTAAATCACTTGTCGCTGAGCTGACACCTTTTTGGGGGTAAGGTTACGGTGTTTTTTGGAGACTAAGTATTTATGCTCTTGCACATAGTGTAATGTTACGCTCTAATAGCCTAAACTTGCACTGACATAAGGAGAGTAACTTTACACCAGTTAGGTATAACATTACGCCTTTCTAAGAGGGGTAAGTGTTAGTCTGAGGAAAGCATAAACATATCCTAGCATGAAAGGTGCAAGTTTGCACCTTTAGCAGGTAAATTTATGCTACACCTAGAAGTGCAAAATTACTTTGTCAAAGACTAAACATATACCGTCATAAACAGAGCAAAGTTTGCACCCCTGTGGTGCAAGCTTATACCTTTACATGATGGATAAAGTTACCCTTCTAGTGGTACAAGGTAATGCCCTACTGCAAAGGGTATCTGTGCACTATTCGGTGCTGTATTTATACTGTCCGCACAAGAGTATTATTACCCTTCTGTAGCGTAAACCTGCCCACTGAATGCAGGACTAAAGTTGACCCATATGGTATTAGCCGTAGTTTTTCGGGAAGTGCAAGCAGTGTCAAAATGTTGTGACGAATCTTTCATGTAAGGTGGTCTGTGTCATCTTGTATTCAGGTGCAGGTACGACTGCAGAATGCACACAAAGGATTCATCGAACAATTTGAGAAAGAAACATACCGTCGTATTTATTTTGCCACAGGCTACACCATACCACAGAAATGAGCCTGGCAGTCTTCTTCGAACAGGTGGGGGCAGTATGTACTATCAGCGTCAATTGAAACGCGAACAAGCCAATTGAAACGCGAACAGCCCAACTCGCAGATATTATACTAGGGAGGCAAAATACATGAGCAGTTGAATTTCCCATCGAAGCCGGAAAGACCACTCTTCTGAAATGTTAATAGCCCACGCCTGTATTTCGTCTCTTGATATGCTTGATTTTTTCTGCTCGCGTTCCAGTTGTTTTGTTCGCATTTCATTTGACGCTGATAGTACCATGCATGTGACCTGGGCAGACAAGAAAACCTTAAGGAATTTCAAAACGACAAACCTCAGTACGACGTGGCCATGGGCTTAGTTAATTCAGGACTAAAAATGAAAACTGCACAAAAGGCAGGGATAAAGGGAGACACATGAAAGTCATGCCACAAGTGCAGGGCTCTGTTTGTTGATGAGAACAAAAATCAGAAAATATATGCAAGAAAAACAAAACATATCCTAAATGACAGCTACTTAATCATCTCACATATGCTGACATATTCACAAGCGTACTGGCTTCTCAAGAAAAAACTAATGCTGTGGCCAACAAAACTAAAAAACACTAAGGAATCAGAAAAATCCAGAATATTGTTCCCATCTGCAGGGTCAAGCTGTAAGCATCCCGGATGCCAGACTAGTGAGAGGGGCATGTCAAGAAAAAGAAAAACACGTGCGCGAAATGGAAGTTACTAAAAAGTGAAAAAATGAAATGCAATTTAAGAAATCCTTCCCTCCATTCTCATGCGTTTAGTTCTGTATATTTAGAGTGGTTACGGTTTCATGCAGCCCTTGCTAATATAGCTCTGGTCTCTGATGCCACTGTATGTTTTGTTGCCCATAGTGTGAATTTTCTTCCTTAAAGAGACGTGTAGGTGAGGTGATTATCTGAGCATCAATGAGTGATACCACCAGCTGTAATTTTCACTGTGTTCTGCTTTCCCTGCGTATATTACTTTTGAATTCATTTCCTATTAGTAAACAGCAGGGAGCATATGCCTGTGATGGCATTTCTGGATGCACTCCATTGTCCCAGCCTTTTGATACAGGTTAAATTCCTGGAGAAAGGCCTGGACATGACATAAAGATGATGGACTATAGATTTGAGTGTACCGTTTTTGGAAAAGAAGGAAAAGCTTCGGCCTAAACGTGAAATAATAGCAAGGTCAACTTACACATCTAAAGAGTTGTGTTCACTAATGTGGTAATGAGGTAACATCATACACTCAAAAGTATATGGGCCACATTATAATAAAGGTAACTTTTATTCCCATCCATATCCTGTTTCATACTGCACCTCTACATTATTGTTCAACAGAATGGAAAGCTGGGCTAGTTGTAGGTTGTTCATGATGAAAATTTGTGGGCGCGAACAAACAAAAGACAGAAGAAACCACAGGACAAGCGTCTTTTTCACAACTAGTTTAATGGGAAGGCAACAAATACTTGTCCTGTGGTTTCTTCTCTGTCTTTTGTTTGTTCGCGCCCACAAATTTTCATCATGACCTCTACATTATGCCTGTGCAAAAAGCTTTGGTTATGGACCGGCCTTCACTGAAAGATTACATTAACTATCCAAGCAGCATAAAACAATCTCCTTCTAAAGCACTGCTTTTGCTTGAGCAAATTGCAAACCTCGACTTATAGGTAGTTATGCTTCATCCAATGCTTGCACCATATGCAGCAGCAATTCTCATGAATTAAATTTTGCCGGCACAGTACAATGCAACATTTATATAACATCTTTTCAGATGCCTAGCATAATGAAACTGTAAGCACTGGCTGACAGCATGCAAGTATGGTTATTAAAACAGTTGCCTTTCATATCTGCTGTCATGTGCAGGCCACGTGAGCTTAATTAAATTTTATGTTCACTACAATCTGAAATAAAACTAATATGGGTTCATGTGAGTTAGTAGAAATTATCCGCATCTGTAAACATCACCTTCCCACTCAAAAAGAAAGTGTGAACAGTGCAAAGAACGTTGACAGCCTCGCATAGCTGCTCATCATATTAAGATGCATGATTTTTCCAGCAACATGAATTGTACGCAGCACCCCTCAAACTAATTCAATATGAAATCTTTGCCTACTTTTGAAGTACAGCCTACTTTTGCCGAAAAAAAAGTGCATTGATACTTCACACAATAAAAAGAGGCCATAATTATTCAAATCATTATTCAAAAACTCTTTCACAACTAAGTCTTTGAAGACATTGAACAGCTCCAAAATCTGCGTAATAGAATGGCTGTAGCTGCACAACACAGCACACTTTGTTCATTGATTGACATCAAGCAATGATGACCTTGCAACAATGTCACAATTACATAATAACATACATACCACACAAATCTAGTCTCGACCACTTGTGCAGTTTTGAAGGAGCCATGTTGGACTTCGGTGCTAGGAGTGACAGTGCTTGCACACCTTTGCATCCCTTCTTCTGCAAGGTGCACTGCAATAGAGGCATCATTGATAGCATTAGTGCAACAGTGATAACTTATATGTTCATTAAACCACATAATGGTATCACACATGCACAAAAACAACAGAAATATGTTGAAAATGAGAACCTACAACTTTTAAATCCAAATTTTATCCATTACAGCACTTGCCATAAGAGGCGTGATTGACTCAGTGCAGTAGTTCATACCAGACAGCTGCTGGCACAGGAAGCTTTGACAAACTTCTACAACACAATGGCTGAGTACCAGAGAATTGTCACTAAGTTGTTAATATAATTAACATAATTTCTAACAACAGCAACTGCAGAAACAAGAAAGAACTCTACTATTACTGCTGATGAGACTGACAATATTCATAACAGTACAGGCGCTGTTTTTTTTTCCTTGGTAAAACTAAGGCTACAGCGCCTGTCCTGTCTTGCATGTCTTCTTTTTTTTCGGGTTCCATAGCACTGTGGTAATCTGTCGACAAAAAATAATGACCAACAATGACCAAAAACAAACTAGCCCAGACCAAAATCCGTACTGTTCAGAAGAAAAAAAAAGTTTAGGGACTAGCATATTCTCCAATTCAACCTCTCAGAGTTACATCAAACTTAGTCTCACTCTCATCTCACAACTGAACTAAGAGTACACAAGAGCATAAAAAGAGGTGACGTAGACTGTACACTTTTATGATCTAATGTTTGGTCACCAACTAGCCCAGACCTTTTCACAAGTAAAATGACCTAAACAAATCTACTTTTCGCCATTAGTCCTCAGCCTGAGTGAACAGCAAGTTACATATCAACTTAATACCATTAGCACGCTCACCTTGCCATTCCAATGCAGTAAAACCGCTGGCATGATAAGTCACTCTCTGGGTTAGCAAAGAATATTGCAAGTTGTGTCCGAAAATGACCGCATGCTAGGAAACAACGAGCACAAATGAGCTGCTAATTTCTTGATGTTGATACGTTTTGCCGGGCTAGTAGCGTGTTCCACCAGGCATCGGGTCCAGGAGCACCACCGCTGTGCCGACGGAGGAAGGAACGTGGGCCGGAGACGGGGAGTAGGAGAAGTGGAGGAAAAACTGTATTCAGATATTTACAAAGTTATTTACAAGCAGAGACCAACAAGGTAAAAGCTGAGAAGTCTCAGGGAAACGCTGAGGGAATCGCTCAGGGAAACGCTCTTTGATGAACGTGTCGAGCGCTTTAAATAGACCCTCCCGAGATCTTCCCGCCTTTTCCGACCAATCGTAGGGACTTCGTCCGGGTGCTCCTTAAGGTCGTTCCCCGCTTCGTCGTCTTCCTCGACTGAGGCACTTGGATACTCGGAAGTGTCCAGAAGAGCGTGTTGTCGGGCTAGTCGGCTTTCCGGCCAGGTGGATCCTATATCTTGTTTCAAGGAAATGCCCCAAAGGCGAACACCTGCTGCGGCGTCACCCCGCTGTTTACAAAAGAGCGAGGCGCGGTTGAATGGCAGACGCTCGTCTCCGCAGGTGGCAGCAGGCGTTGAGTCATGTCACCCTGGCAGATGCATACACAAAGTCGCAGGCTCAATACTGCTGCGTTGGGTGCCGTTTAAGGGGAACTCCGGAAAAACACGTCGTGGCAGTTAGGCAGAAGTGGAGGTACGTGGAATCCAGGAGTCGAATGCGTCCCTCGTGTTCGGTTCCACCTTTCTTTTCAGGTCGCATGGGAGCGCGTGCACGGAGAACCACCACTTTCGCAGAACCACGCACTGCCTCTGGGCATGGCCTAAGTGGATACAGGTGTGACTGGAACACACAAAGAGAGTTGGGGGGGGGGGGGGGGGGGTAGAGACACAACACTATCAACATTTCACGTTTACAGTTTTATCGTTCGCTTTCTACTCGATGGTAAAAAAAAATAAAAATTCGCGCCGTCTATTCACTCCCAAAAAAGCGACCTGGCAGGAGGAGTCGTCTTGTAGCGCTAAAATTATAACAGGATTACTGTCCGATGAGAATCACATACAGTGCTGCAGTAAATGTGAGCACTGCGCGCAGTACGTGCCACAGAAGCGCGCACACTAATTTACTCGCCCCTTTCGGAACGGAGACTGTGCTTTGGACTTACCTGACTGAATGGTCGTGAGCAGGTATATATACGTTGCCTCGACGAGACGACCGGCAATGTTCTTGAGCACAAGAGACGAAGGATCAGAGCCTGCAGCGAAAGAAAGTATGGGAAAGATGCTTGCACATTGCGCCGCTGCGGTCGTGCGTTGTACACGAATCGGCACCGTCCGGCCGCTTCGCGACCGGCTCAAAACAAGAAATAGCAACAAGTAGCGGCTCGCGCGCACAATCCATGATGAAGCATCTTTACAGAATACACCATAATTTAATGGCAGGAAACAACCCGTATGATCAAACGAAAAGGTAACTTACTTGTGCGGTTGAAATTTGGCGCGAAGAATCCGTACGATGAGCTGCGCCGCGACGACCTGGCGTGCGCTGTTTCTTCCAGGCGTTCACTCTGTCGCGAAGATGTCGCCCACTGCAGCGTCACACATCGATGGAGCGTGCACGATGAAGTAATCGCTGAGCACAAGCGAACACAAACGCACACGGGCCACACAGCTCAAAATGAGGAACGCGCGCCCTGACTCGCACGCACGACACACTGCAACTGCTACGACGAGCGTCACGTGTAAACAGCGGCTTCGTCTTCGACTGTAGGGGAGGAAATAGCCAATCCAAATAGACAGGCACGTGACCGAAAATGAGAAGGAAAAAACTACAAGCCACTGCCATTGCTTTGAGCCTTCTTTTGTTCGACGAGGCGACGCGCTTCCCCTCTTTCCCTTTTCTCCGCTGACTGAAGGAATGTCAGTATTCTCACCAGCGTTCCAAGGTCATGCCGCCCGCGCGCGGGGCAACAGCCTTCGGAGCTTGCAATGTGCGGGTTGCTCGCTTCTTTTTGCGGGCGCCGCTCTGGCCATGTGGTACTAATTTTTCCGCGCTCTCCGCGTGCTCACAGCTCTTGCGTTCTCGGATACGACGAGCGCCTTGCAGTATGCTTTTGAAATATTTCGTGCAGCCGGCTATTACGCAGATGCTGCCGTAAATCTGCGGTGTATGCAACCGAATAGTTTTCAGAGTAGTGGAACGTACGTTCTCGTCAGCTGTCATTTACTGCCGCATGCGGAAGGCACTGCGAAATAAATATCAATAAACTGCCCTTCCTGCACTTCTAAGTCATTCATAGAACTGGCTAAAAAAGCGATGTAAATGCTAGAGCATTACTGGTTGGTTTGGTTTATGGGGATTAACGTCCCAAAGCGGCTAGAGCATTACTGATTCCACGTCAGATACAATAATAGTTTGCAATATTGATATGACATTTCAACTTTCTTTTTGCTTATGTGGTCGCACGTGTTAGGAGAATCCGAAGAAACCGAGTGATGAGAAGTTTCAAGCAAAGAAATGGGATTCACGACATTTCAACTTTTAAAGAAGATGGAGCAGAAGAGGGTTTCAAACGACAGTCGACCACTCCTGATATAGCAGTTCTCACCGAGTGTACGCGAAGTTTCCGAAATATTTTTAAATTTTAAATATGGGTCAACTGAGCAAAAATTGAGCGCTGCCAGTGTTATACCAGCCCAAGCACCAGTTAAGACGCTTCAACCGACGGGTGATTAGGGCGATTCCGTCCATTATACGCGTTTTCATTTTATTCAATATAGGCAACTACCACCGCTGAATTTATCTATTTTTTGTTAAAGATCGGTTCATCAGTGCGATACAATGTGTCCTTTAGCTCAATATTATTTGTGCGTACAAGATAACAGTCTCAATCATCCGTAGCAGTTTACGATGATGAAGGAAAATCTGTCTGTTTATATGCCATAGTTTCACTTATTTTCGAGCTTAGGTCTTCGGGTTGCGTCTATCCATTGCAATGTACTGTTTAGTGCGTTCAGCCTTTAAAAGAGAGAGTTATTTTTGACCCTTGAGCCATTCAATCAGAATTCACAATGCGCTGTGTAATATTAGCGCCTTGATTACTGTTTCCTGTGGAAACCGGTTTGTTGCTTAATTCGATGCTTACATAGCGCTACAGTTCGGAAAAAAAAATTGGAGGCAATCAACTCCATTTCTGTCTATCAATACTACTTGACTGCTTTGGTTTATAGGGGTTTAACGTCCCAAAGCGACTCAGGCTATGAGGGACACACTACCTGACTGCATTAAAGTTGCGCGAAACAACCAAAATGCTAAAAGTTGCGTACACGTACACCGAGTTCAAGCTAATTTCTGCTCTTGTAAGCGTGCAGCACAATTTCAGCCGCAAGAGAAGTTCGTAATAGACTTAAACTGCGTTGGTCGCCTCGCTCTCTGTTTATCAGTTTAAAATAAGATGTAATCGGTCTGCTTCTATGTGAAACACTTGTACGCGCCAAAACATGACCAGGAAATGCAGTTATCTCTAAAACTGATTACTGTGAGCTTCGCTGTCTTGTGCCGAGAGAAAGGATCCATAAACTTGTTGGAAAGCAAACGCCGAAATGGCTTCTACGCTGCGTGGAGAAGTTTTCGAGCGGATGTACAAATTCTGGTGATCTCATAATAGACCAGCAAAACTGACTCCGAAACCTGGCTCGTGTCATAATAAAAGTGCTCTAAGCAAAAATAACGTATATACTATATAGAATATTCAGTCCACGTTCACAATTCAGTTCAGCTGCAGAATTACGCTTTCCCTAGTTTCTAGCATTTTTGTTTTCCAGCGTTGTTAGTATTAGTGGTGGAGAGACATTTATCAGCGAGTAGGGCTCGTTTTTGTTGAAATGGAGCAGAAATATGACAGTAAAATTTATTCGTGATTTGCGTTGCCTTACAATACATCTTCAGCTAGCACAAAATTACTGCGTCAACAATCTCGCTCGTTCATCCGATTTTGATTTATTAACTTGTATGCATGCTAACCTGAACCCTTTCTGTTCTTCGTCTGGCATCGCTGATATTGCAGTGAAGACTCGAGCGACTGTAACGAGCAACGCACTGCCGAGGACATTCTTGACATATGCAAAGAAGTGCGATTTGAATGGTGTCTCATGAGAGAGCGTAGCGCTGATTTCATGAACACTACCACGAACACGTGCCATGACATAACAAGGGTTTCCTCGAAATGCAGTACACGTGATTCGGAACTGCACGGGGGAACTAAGCGGCCTGGTGTTTATCTCACGCTATTAGAAAAAAATAACAGCGCTAACGAATACAGCTTAAGCTGGCTCTGAAGCAAAACGGTTCCTTTTAAAGCTCTTATTACTGCTTTAATGAAACGTTAATCAAAAGCCTAAATTATAGCCGAAATAATTTTAATGCCTCTGGTATGTTTGCTACAGTGAAGCGCTAAAATGCTGATTTCGTTAGGAGCTGCGATTGGTCAAAGGAGTAACACAGCACCTATCATGCCGTGTGCCTTTGCAGACTTGCTGCTTTTTTTTTTAAAACAATATCCAATCATGAGTATGCAGCACATGCACTGAATATTATGGATTATTTTGATCGCTAGCGACCAAGAGCATGTTTGCAGGCATGATGGTTGTCGTGGCCGATCGCGGCCAACGGACCTTCTTCCAGTAATGTTCTGCGCACCCGCCAAGCTTCCTCGTCCGCCATTATTGCCGACCATGTCAGGCGGAAAAGGGGAGAAGATCGCTGTACGTATTCTTCCAAGAAAGTGCTTCTGGTCCCTCGCAGAAGCGAGGAGGCGCGGCCAGTTTCGCCAGCATGGACGAAAGGATCAATGCAGTGGGGGAGCGTGCGTTCACGGATGACTCACGCCTAGCTGTTCTGGCTAGGCAAAGCCACCATAGCTCTTAACTATTGTCCCCAAAATAACTCCGCCATCCCGCTTTCGGGAGGGGGACGTCTTCGAGAGGGAGGGGAGGCGGTGAGGGCTGCATACTTTGCTGTACAGCGTCTTCGCGCAGAAGGAACACAGCTGGTTTGAAGAGTAAAAAAGGGGGTAAGTTTTCTGAAAGAGACTAACGGTCTCAACGTGGGTGTTAGCAGAGTGTAACGTTAGTCCATGCGTCTTCAGAAAGCATAAATCGTGAAGATGCACCTTTCTTACCCCCCCTTTTTTCTTAGAGCGTACCAACTCTTAGGAGAAGCCGTTGCCTTCTCTTACGTTTACAGACCTCCAGTAAACTGTTTCTACAATTAGTTTGCCTTCGAGAGACCCGGGCACATCAGGTGCTGCTTTTTCGATTACGAGCTAGGACCCAAAGTCACTTTTATGCAACCCTTCACACCCTAAGCTCAACAGAGTAGGTTGGCCACCCACAGGACACAGGTGTCAGCAGTACCCGCCATGGCTTTATCATGAGATTCATTGCGGCTTCGGCATCCTTGGCTTACGCACAAAAGGACCGCTACCTCTGGTGGAAGTAAGATCTTTCGTTCTCGAGCATCTCAACAGCGTTTATGATCGCCCCCTACAAGTCTGCACTCTGAGCAGGCATGAACAGTCATACTCAACCAGGGTGTCGAACCGGCATTTTTTCGGGTTCGGTTCGGGTTCGGGTTCACGCCTTTCGGGTTCAGTTCCGGGTTCGGCTCCAGAGAGCCATTTCGTTCCGGTTCGAACCGGTTCGGACCGTCCCGAACCGGTTCAAACGGGTTCACGACAAAAAAAAATTTGAACGCAGATGAGTTTGTCAATCCTGCTATGCGTTTTCATTTTTCCGGCACATCGGTATACAAAATAGAAAATGCAAAGATTTGTTTGCGAGAACATAAAACTGGGCTAGTTGGTAAGGGTTCATGCTTAAGCAGCGCAATAAACAGGACAAAGGAAGACTGGAGACGACACAGACGCTGACTAGCAGGACACAGTGAACAATGCAAAAACAGAAGAACAAAGATTAAAACTAAAAACCATACTTCGCATGCACAGCATAGTCGAGTCATTGCATCTTTTTCAACGAAATACGAAGACAATATTCCATAGTAGACAGCAATCCCCTATCTCCTGGACCTCACACAGTTGCCAAGAAAGCCTGACTCCTTCTCTACAAATTGACGGATGGTGAAGCAACACGCCCATCTGCTTCCTTCCTGATTATAAAGGCCTCCACCATCTCCCTACAAATTCGATCTGGGTGAATAAACAGGAGACTTTTCTTTCTAAATGGGGAAGCAATGAGCATTTGTTCGAACATCACAGATGGATGAAAAAGTAGCGGTGGCGTACAACTTGGCTTTGCATTGCAGCGAGTGCAACGATTGCTTACCCCGTAGATAAGGCAAGTGTCGTGTTAATAACCCTGTTTGCATATGTAGAGAGTTGGTGGAGACCTATATGACCAGGAAGGAAGCTGATGAGTGTGTTGCTTCACCATCTATCAATTTGGTAGATAAGGAGTAAGGCTTTCTTGGCAACTGTGTGAGGTCCAGGAGATAGCGGATTGCTGTATATTATGGAAGATAGTCTTCGAATTTCGATGAAAAATACGTCATGACTCGACTGTGATGTGCATGCGCAGTATGGTTTTAAGTTTTAACCTTTGTTCTTCTGTTTTTAGGGTTGTTCCTTGAGTCCGGCGCCTTTGTATACTTTTCCCAGAATAAAATAGCCAGCTGTTAGTCAGCGCTCGTGTCGTCTCCCGTCTTCCTTTTGCCGTGTTTACTGCGTTAATTAAGCATGAAAAATTGTTTAATGCGAGATGTTATCACTTTACCCATTTTACTTATTGTCCGCAGCAAAGACGAATTTACGGCAAGAGCCGCAAAATGAAATGAACTCGAAACTGATGAAAATCGGCTATGTATACGCTATAATTCACCTTATGAGGTGTAAGGCGAAAAGCCGGTGGATTTTGCATCTACAAGACCCCCCTGCTTGAGCAATTTGGGAGACCCCGTTGCGCGAGTAAGAGGTCTCCCTTGAAGCTTGAGTCAGTTGGGACTTTCTCGTACGCAGTGTAATTACGGGGCCCCAAGATTGCCGCCACACGCACCCTCTACGTTCCCGCGCACTATTGAGAAACGAAACTGCCATGTATCGGTACCTACATACAGACGGACACCTTTCCGTCGCCCCGAAACCGACTTGCCAGTCCCCCCTCCTTTACTAAATGGTAAGAAAATGTGCGAGAATCCCTACACCGCCCATCTACCACCCAACGAGAGCCTCGTGGGAGCACAGTCTCTCCCTAACATCCAGAACTTACCAAACATATTTTATTTAAATCACCTATTCGACATCGCCTTTGTGACTCCCGTTGTATATCCCGAATCCCTATAGCTCAGTATCTTCAGAAACACAGCTAATCGTGGCTTCTCACTATAGTACAGTAAGAAATTACGACATTGACTTATTATGATGACGTCAACCTCCTCTCTTCTGATAAAAATAATATCATAAAAAACGCACGCTTGGATGGGTTGAGAACGGTTCGTTTGTGCACGGACACAAAATGTCAACAGATCCGCCGCGGTGGGTCAGTGGTTACGGCGCTCGGCTCCTGACCCGAAAGACGTGGGTTCGATCCCGGCCGCGGCAAACGAATTTCGATGAAGGCGAAATTCTAGAGACTTGTGTACTGTGCGATGTCAGTGCACGTTAAAGAACCCCAAGGGGTCGAAATTCCCGCAGCCCTTCACTACGGTGTCTCTCATAGCCTGAGTCGCTTTTGGACGTTAAAATCCAATAAACCAAACCAAACCAAACAAATTGGCAACATGTTTGTTGCGACGTTGAGCTGCAGCATTCTTTCAAGTGCAGCATTGTGCGAGGAAGTAGATACGAGGGGGTACCCAAAAGAAACCGGACTAATTTTTTGGTGGGCAGCGCTTTCGTAGTACCGTGTTTTCCCGCTAGGAGCGCAGAGAGTGAACATTCCAGAGTCAGTCAGCCGAGTGGCACCGCTGAAGGTCACACTTACTAGTGTCGTCTGCGTTTACAGTGATAACAGTTTTCTGTGAGTGTCGTTTTTGCAATGGCTGGTTTTCGTGAACAGCGTGTGGCGGTGAAATTCTGCTTTCTGCTCGGTAAAAATGGAACAGAAACTTTTGAAATGTTAAAAACAGCGTACAAGGATGATGCTACGGTGAAAAGTCAAGTGTTTGAGTGGTTTTCCCGTTTCAGAAATGGTGAAATGTCAATTGATGATCAACCTCGTTCTGGTCGTCCTTCCACGATCCGAACACAAGAAAATGATGAAAAAATTCGTGCAATCATCAATGAAGATCGACGACGGACAATTGAAGAAATTGTGGAGCTGTCGGGAGTGACTTGGAGTTCGATGCAGCGAATTTTGACAGAAGATTTAGGAATGAAAAAGGTGGCTGCCAAATTCATGCCACGACTGCTGACTCCTGAACAAAAACAAGGTCGTTTGGAAGCATGTTGTGCTTTGAGAGAAGAGTCCCGAAATAATCCAAACTTTTTTTGAAAAATTATCACAGGTGACGAAACTTGGTGTTTTGCTTACGATCCTGAATCAAAGCAACAATCAAGCCAGTGGAAAACTCCCAGTTCGCCTCGCCCCAAGAAAGCTCTTCAGGTGAAATCAAACCTCAAAACAATGCTGGTTTGTTTTGTCGACGTGAGAGGAGTCGTCCATTCAGAGTTTGTTCCGCATGGTCAGACAGTTAACCAGGCGTTCTACTTGGAAGTTTTGAAAAGATTGCGCAACAGTGTGCGGCGGAAGCGGCCTGATTTGTGGCAGTCGGGTGACTGGTTTCTCCACCATGACAATGCCCCTGCTCACACAGCCTTGTCTGTACGACAATATTTCACCAGAAATGGTATGATCCCTGTTCCTCACCCCCCATACTCACCGGACCTTGCCCCGTGTGATTTTTTTTTGTTCCCCAGAATGAAAAAACACATGAACGGAAAGCGTTTTGCTGATGTTGCAGAGGTAAAGAAAAAAACGACGGAGGCGCTGTCAAGCATCGCAAAAGATGAATTTAAACAATGTTTTGAAAAGTGGAATGAAAGATTAGCCAAGTGTATTAGTGCAAGTGGAGAGTACTTTGAGGGATATTGAAGGTCAGTGCTTAAAATCTGAACAAATAATTTCAAACAAAAATAAGTCCGGTTTCTTTTGGGTACCCCCTCGTATACTTGCACTACATTTAATATTTGAGACTTTTCCTGGGGCGCTATCAAGGGCAATCTTTGTGTCAACAGAAATTTTTGCGCCCTTGATAGAGTGATAAAGAGTGGTTAATCTGGCGTGCACCATTGGTCCACCAACTTGTTTCAGGCATTTATTTTCAAAACTACAAACAACCCCTTTCTGGCAGCTATGCTTTCTGGGCGTGATCACTAACGCATGCCAGCGAGCGCATATATTTCCGCATTGCCCTTTTGATTATCCGGTATTTAATTTTTTTTCTTATTAATACATCTCCGCCGTTGCCAAGAACCCGCCTTTCGTTGCTTATTTCCGTCGCGTGCAAACAAGAATATGCGGATTCTAAAAAAAAAAAAAAGAAGCTGCACCAATTTATACATCCTTCTTTTGGTAATACTAGTAGTAATATCGCAGGTTTAACGTGTCGAGTAGACATTGAGGCTATAGGATAGACGGTGTAGTGGAGGGCTCCAGATTAACGGAGATCAGCTGGGGATTTTCGGTGTGCGACAGAGCACGCTGTTTTTTGTATTTTTGGAATCAGCAGCCGAGCTCCACAGCCATTGAGCCATTTTTTTTTCTTTGTTGCCCTACATCGTGAGGGGCTTTATTTAGAACCTGCTGCCTGAGACAATGAGCGCCTACAAAAGTACATGTTGCACTACCCACTGCGGTGGTTCAGTGGTTACGGCGCTCGGTTACTTATTCGGTGTATCCGGGTTCGAACCCGGCCCCGGGGGCCACGTTTCGACGGAGGCGAAGCGCAAAAGGCACCGTGTGCTGCGCGATGTCAGTGCACCTTAAAGGGCAACTGCACCACTTTTTGAGAATATCGAGATACTCAAGGATTCAAATCTATATAGGCTGTAGGTAAAACATGCTAATTTTTTTTTACTACCATTTAAAATAGTAAGCCGCCGTGGTGGCTCAGTGGGTATGGTCCTCGGCTGCTGACCCGAAAGACGCGGTTCGATCCCGGCCGCGGCGGTTGAATTTCTTTGGAGGAGAAATTCGAGGCCCGTGTACTGTGCGATATCAGTGCACGTTAAAGAACCCCAGGTGGTCGAAATTTCCGGAGCCCTCCACTACGGCGTCTCTCATAGCCTTAGTCGCTTTGGGACGTTAAACCCGATAAGCCAACCAACCAACCATTTAAAATAGTGAAGTAATCGACGATTAAATTTTGCACTTCGCAAAGCAATGGAGGAGCGCGGGGAACTTCAGTGTGACGTCACGGAAGGTATGATTTCGAATTACCGCTGCCGTCAGCCACGCCCTGCCGTGCCTCGTTGGACGCGGCCGAATAACGTTCGGCGGGCTTTGCCTTCGGTGGCGTTGTTTTTTTTCCTTCAAAGCAGGCGTTTATGCGTTGGAAATGTACCGATGCCTTCGATGACGTCATCATGTGTCCCCCCACCTAGCGTTGTACGCTGCGGAGAAGCTTGAAGGCCGTCCCAATTTTAATTGGGTGATTACGTCATCGTTTCAAATGCTAGGCCAAAAGGACTTCGCATACTTTACCTGGAAATTTCACACATTCGACCCTTTTAAGCTCGTCCATTTCTAAAACCTATGCAGTTGCTCTTTATTAAGGATCCCCAGCTGGCAAAAATTATTCCCGAGGCCTCCTCTACTGCACCTTTTTCTCTTTTTTCTTTCACTCCCACCTTCCTCCATCTCTTACGGCATGGTTGAGGTCTCCATCAAGAACTGAGACAGGTACTGCGCCATTTCCTTTCCTCAAAAACCACTATCACAATGTTGTTGGATCCTCGCGCTAATATTTCATCTATTTGTGAGAAATGACGCAAATAAAAGGAAGGCATTCTCAATCGGTGCTTAAACCCAGTTCTAATGCGTGTTTTCTCCTTTCAAATGACGTCATAGATATTAGAACACATGGATCACCGTGTGGTATTCGCCTATGCCACTAAATAATTTAGAAAATATTTTTTTCTTCTATGCTGTCCCGGTTTCATCAACCGGATGATGGCTGGGATGGGAAATCAACATTAGGTCACGTGAGGCACGGGAGAACTAATACAAATGCTGATACGTTGTTTTGACTCACTCTAGCACTTAAATCAGCCGGCGGCTCCAAGACCTAGAATTACACCATACGACGTATCAGCAGTTGTATTGCCATTTTATTGCACCTCACGCGACCTAATTTCCTCTACACGTCACAGCCATCGTTACGTTGGTGAAACCGAAACAGGGTCATGAAGAAATTCAAATATAAATTATTTATTATGTGTTGGTGAAATACCACGTGGTGCTCCGTGTACACCAATGTCTAACGCATCGTTTGAAAGAAGAAAGCACGCAAGCAAAAATTTGGTGTCTATAGTCCTTCATTGAGTTAGAGAAGTGCTAACAATTTGATTAAAGATTTACGCAAATATGTAAAAGGGGAGGAATAATAGCTCAAGATTTCACCTAAACCTGAAGTACAAAGAATTGGCGGTAGTACATTACAGAAGCGTCAATTAGGCATCTCCCCAGGCACCAGACTTCCTGTAAGTTTGCTGTCGGATATAATGGGTACCATTTTCGCACTTCCCAGCGCAGACAGCTACGGGTGGTTAAATCTATGCTCTGGATCATCTCATTTTGTCCGGAAACAAGAAGTATGCCGAGATGCAAAAAAAATGGGGCTGAACCGGGTAGCGAACCGGTTCGGAACGGTTCCTTTGAATCGTTCCGGTTCGGGTTCAGTTCCAAGATGGCGAAAAAATTATGGGTTCGGTTCGGTTCCGGTTCCGGGCGAAAATTCGGGTTCGGTTCCGGTTTAGGGTTCGGGTTCGGTTCCGGTTCGACAGCCTGTACTCAACCGCTTTCGTAGTGCCGTACCTTGAAATGTCTTGGGCTCGGCGCCTGAAAAGTGTCGTGTCGTGCACTTCGGCTGAATCATTCGCCATTGTAAGGTCGCTTAAACGTCCGTGTTTCTGCAGACCACAGATAATCATTATTCTGTCGGACTCCAAGTCTACACTACAGCGCCTGAGTGCAGGTTGGTAAAGCTACAGTAGGGAGAATTGACAGTTTTCTTTCTAGTGTCTAACATCTCACGTTGTAGCCGCTGGTAAGACGGCAGAGACCTTTGTTCAAGAAGCCCGGTCATATCCATCTTCAGTGGTTGTCCCAAAGGGCGAGAACTTCGCTAGCCACCTAGTGGTGCAACACTTTTGTCCACTTCATCCATATTTGCGCCTCGCTTGCGTTACGCGAGGCTTGTCGAGCGACAGAGTCACTTTCTTTTTCTACTGCGCATGAACTCTGCCTACACGCCGGTATGGTTGCGCAAGATGTTGTGAGTGATGTGCACCGTTTCGTTTTAGCGTTCCCGCATTTTTCTGACGAGAGTGAGGCACTCCTGGAAAACCTGGGGAGTCTGAACTTTCCCATGGACGACGTCTCACGCATCATTTACCCTGAGGACCCCGAACTGAACGGCGATTAGTGTCACGATCAGTGCTGAAGTTTTTAGGGGACACTGACCTTATGGAACAGTTATAGAGGCGCAATCACTTAAATCAGTGACTGAGGCAGAGCAGTTCCGACAGGTCACTGTAAGGCTAATCCCACCTGTATATTTACACCCCCCCCCCCCTGCCGTTGCCACAGCAGCACTAAACCCCACGAGCCAAATTAGGCTTCGGTACCGTCGTCTTCATCAACTTCCGTTCGGGCAGCGCGAAAAGATGAGCTTCCCTGGCCATCGCATAAGAGTAGTACAAAATCGCCGCAGCGGAACGCCCCGTGTGCATGCTTTCTTATTTAGAGAACTCAAGCAGCTGTATGTGCCCTCCGTAATTTTTGTTTGTTGTCACGGCTTCGAAAGGAGCGCGAGGCACCTTCCCGAACGGAGGCAAAGGGTTGGAGCTTTGACGCCCAGCGGTAGCCGGTTTATGTTCAGCGTCGCGAATGAGGAGAGAACCACGAAGTCAGTCTCCGAAAATAAGATGTATTCTCAGTATCAACCCCAGGAGACTCAGACGCAAGCATTTACAAAAAAAAGTGAAAATAACAAAGCACAATAAGTAACGGACCGGAAAACTAGTAATTAACAATACAACAGTCGAATTTGAACTAACAGGTTGCATGCAGGTTGCACACTGACATCGAAAATTACAGAATAGGAGTGGAGGGAAAGTTCACAGTGAATTAGGAAACGGTCCAGCGAGCGCGGAGGCAGTCCACTCACAAAGACGACGTAGAAGGGGATCTCTCGAAGGTGACGGTCCTTCCGGAGTCCTGTGGCGTTCTTCGGAGTGCGATGCGGGGGGCGGCTCGGGGAGTCCGGAGTGCTCGGAGGCGAGGGGCGCACTACTGTTGCGGCGGACTCGGGTTCTTGTCCAGCCGTCGGTTGTCAACGCACAAGACACTCCCATCCAATAATTCACTCTAAGGGACAGCCCCCGTAAAACAAATACCCATAAGCGCACCAAGTAGTCGATACACACAGTACGGAGCACGTAGGCTCCGCTCCTTCCACTCTGCATGGCCGCCATGTTGAGGGTGAAAAAAAAAAGTAGGACAACCAAAAAAATGGTCACGTACGCCAACATCTTTTGTCCTGCAAGGCGGCACCTTGCAGGCGAGGAAAGTTGAAAAGTTGAAAAGGAAGCCCAAAGGTTTATGCCTGTTAGGGGTGACTTTGAGCTCGAAAACCTAACACATATACACAACAAGCCGGGTGTGCTTCCCCGCTCGCGCACTGCGGGGGGTCTGCCTAACTGGACGGAAACTAACACGCGAAGACGACGCGCACGTACTCGCGCTCTTGCGACGATCGAACAAGGCACAGACATACAGGATACATTGACATGTGATTATCAACCAACTCTAGAACTTACAGGTGCTTAATTATCCGAAATTGAGAATGTACAAATGCGTACCACTTTTGTGACACTTGTCTACGTCAAAACATTATCGGATTTCACAAGGGGAAATCGTATTGTCGACGCCACAACTGTTGTCGCGATCTACTACTTCTTTTGCGACAGTATCACATGGCCCCCGTCACGTTTCGTACAATGAGCCCTTCAACATCGCCTGCGAGTCCTACATTTATTAAGAAGATTGCTCACATTGCCACAGGAATGTTACAAGTAGAAAAGAGGAAGGCAAAGAATGAGCTCGTTAGAGTATCTACAAAATAAAAAACAGGCTTTCAAACAAATTGAATTATTCAGGATTTTAATTTTTACAGTGAAGCAAAACGATTCAGCTTTGCTCCACCGTAAGCATTCGCTATAAGCATTTTCTTCACTTGCATGAAGTTATTTGCTAGAAAAGGGAAGAAAATACAGTATTCCATCAGGTATAAACAAAACCTATGAACTCTGCATGTCAATTCTGGCACTCTACAAATTGAGCAATGTGAAAGGCTGTCTTCCCTGTTTGTTTTAGCTGCAGAATGGTAAACATCATTAAGACGTTTGGAATCCCGTGAGGCGTGTTGAAAATTTACAGCATCATAAAGCTACCTGATCTGCACTATCAAGGGAGTTATTTTTTCGTTGTGCACGAGTGTTGCGCCTAAGTATTTAGAAGTGAAAACGCGGAAAAAATGTAACAGAAAGTGTGTGTGTGGGGGGGGGGGGGGGCAGGAGAGGGGCTGGAACAATGTATTGCCTCTAAATACAGACACAGAAAACACCACTAAACACAGCATGCGCGAAGTGTAAACAAGCTTCGTATTGGGGTGCAAAAATAACACTTTGACGATCGCCGTCTCAGGTTTCATGCAAGACAACGCCTGCGAATATATGTACAGCATTTATCAAAGCTGTCCGGCCTACAGAGTTCGGTGCCTTGTACTGATATGCTTACGGCACCCCTCAATCGGCGCAGCTTGCCAGGGGTGCTGAGGAGAGGTCTACTCACCCGCCAGACATTTGGAGCTGCAGGAGTGCCACGCCCTGCTACGCGGATAGACAACAATCCTTGTGGACAGGACATACATTACAACAGGCGTACCTGCCTAAGTTCATATACTATACTCTACTAAGAAACAACGACGACCTGGACAAAAAGTACACCGGTTACTTTGAACACATCTTGGAAGAAAAGCAGCACGTAGCGGTTTGCACGGGTGGGCTAGCAGCGTGCGAAGGCGACTCTCAGTGGGATCCAGATCAAGACCATCCGCGGCAGTTCTCAGTAGCTTTGACTTTCATCTGCTCGGCACAAGGTCGCGGGATCGAGGCCCGACCGCAGAGGCCGTTTTTTTTAAATCGAATTCAAAAACACCCTGCACTTCATGGCTTCAGAGCCTGATAAAGATCCCCACGTGGTTAAAATTAATCTGCAGCCCTCTACTACGGCGTCCCTCATCTATCCACGTGCCACTCCAATACGGTAAACGCTACGAACCATACCATGCCGTACCACATCACGCCACACCGCGCCACTCCACGCAGTACGATACCGTCCCATAACATGCCATAATATAAGAGTTCGGCAGTTAAGCATGAATGCAAACACGAGAATATCGAGAACGATATAAAGTTAGATCACTTACCAGAGTGGGCAAAATTTATTTTGTGCCAAGGACTGTGCAAAAGAAACACGGGCAAAGACGACACATTAAAACGATGGTACCGGTGCTGCTTAAGTTGGTTTATAGGGTTTAACGTCTCAAAGCGACTCAGGCTATGAGGGATGCCGTAGTGAAGGGCTCCGGAGAATTTCGACCACATGGGGATCTTTAACTGACAACGCACAGGACACGGGCTTCTAGAATTTCGCCTCCATCGAAGTTCGACCGCCGCGGTTGGGATCGAAACCGCATCCCTCGGGACAGCAGCCGGGTGCCATAACCACTGAGCCACCACGGCGGACTTGGTGCTGCTTAAAACGAGGTTTATTAGCACATGCCTGCCCATTTAAGATACAGTCAAGTGGTATCACAGATACCCTCCAAGATTTTGCGATCTTATAGTTTATAGATGTTTTTGTTGAAGGGTATCTGCGATATCACTCTGCTTTATTTTAAATGCGCAGTCGTGTAGGAATAAAGCTCAGTTGTATGTGGGGCCGGGCCCATCATGTTCATCGGCCTTCTATGTCCCTGTTCTCTTTTGCGCCATCTTTAGTATGCTTTACAGTTGTGAACAAACTTGCCTAAACCAAAGTATTACTTCTATTATGGAGGTTTATTGCTCCAGTACAGCTAAAGCAACCCATGCTTCCTACACTGCTGACTGTAGTCCCCCAATACCGCTAGCTTACGCGTCGTAACCAGCCGAAAGCACTACATGTATAAGCCCAATTTTCTAATTTGTCATTCTAATTCCTGGGCTTGTGTTAAAGTCTTCGAAATATGAAAATGTTGGTTGCCTTGGGCTTACTCTTGCTTGCAATGATATAATCGTAAACAGCAAGGTGAAACCCCCAGACCTACAGCATTCCCATCATCGGTCTGGATTGCTATGCTGCTGTTAAGAGGAATTTAAAGGGAATACAAGGAACAAGCAGATGTCAGCGTGTGACCATGATGGATATTCCATGATGCACATCGGGAATAAGATGTATCATTTTAATTTTAATGGGTGCCCCTTCCATTATAAATACAGTAGATGTGAAATTCCGCCGCTGTGCAGCCAATGTGAATAACCGGTTTGTACCGCGGCTGGAAATCTTTCCATGCGGAAAACGTTAGCTCTACATTACTGCTTTCACTCGCCGCAGTGGCTCAGTGACTTGGGTGTTTCGCTGCCCATCCCAGGCCCGCGCGTGGAGGCGGATTACAAAAACACCCTTGTGCTGTGGTATGACAGCGCTCATTAAAGAACCCCCGATGTCTAAATTAATCGCAAACCTTCCACTGCGGTGTCCCTCATAGCTCATGAGTCCCTTCGGGACAGTAAACCGACCTATTTAAAATTTACACCTGCACCTGCTCCTAGAATCTCATTATATATATTTTTTCTTTTTTTTTTCAGTGGTCGGGGGTGCACGCGGGTACCCAAGTGTCTGAATCCGACAGCAGCCTCTATGTGGAATGTGCATCCGGGTATGCCTTCGTACAGCAGTTGCGTCCACGCAGAGACGAACGAAAGCTGCAACTGAGCTGCCAGGACGGCGAGTGGAAACCACCAGGGCCCTGGTGCACCGAAAGTAAGTGGGTGCATAGAATCTATCCTTCTGCCACACATGCCAACAGCGCTCAGAGTGCTGCTGATAGTTTGGCCCCGCAGCTGGTAAATATTAATATCTATCGGCGTGTGCAATTAGTTAAAAGGAAGTAGTGGAGAACAAGGACCATAAGCAGTTCAACCTGCACGGTTTTGCCGCTGTTGAACCTTTTATGCGTAGCATATTGCAATCACTCAGTTCAGCCCTTGGGCGCGGCCGGGCAGCCACCAAACCACGTGACGTGACGTCACGACAGCCGGAGGAAAAACCGTAGGTAAAGACGATGGCGATTCTTGGTGAGAATTGCAAACACAGTAAACAGAAAGAAAAGAAAAAAGAAAAGGAAAGAGAAATTGAAAAAAATAAAAAGAATAAAAAAATTACAAAAATAAAATAAAAACAAAAAATATAAAACAAAATAAAATATAAATAATACATAAAAATAATAAAAAGACCACGCAATATGCAACGCATTCTTGGCTTAACCAAGCGAAGCCTGGGCATCAATTTTTTCATCGTCTTCGCTGCCCAGCCAGCGCTAAGAAGAGGAAGACCGCTGGGAGTGTGCGCAAGGCGACACGCGCTGGGCGTTCTCGAGTCCATCTTGGATTAGGGTGCGCTCATAACGCCCCCCTTCAAACCGTCCAAGAGTTCAGTCTTTGGGTGCCTGGCCGTGGCCCATCCTCAACAGCCACCCTGCCTTAATTCTGAAAATGTACTTAAGCGTAAAGTAACGGCAGAAACAACTGCATACAGCAGCGATCGGTGGTTTCAGAGTTCTTCGTTTGAAATATAAGAAGGCTTCGGCATCAAGGGCTTCGTTTTGCAAGCGACTCAGGATATCGAGGATTACGTACGTTTGAAAAATTGGGCCGAACAATGTGTCCATCACTACCCACAGAAGTTTGCAAAGCGTTGTTTTGTGCGGTGCGTCATAAATAAGTTTTGATGACGTCGAATCAGATGGTACGCATGCAGCGATACTTAGAAGCGGCCCTTGCAAGCGGCGGTTTCAATTTTTCATGTCTCATCGTAAACTCAAAGAAAATAGACCAATTCTACACTTCTAGTGCTCAACATCCTAGTCGCCAAACCCAACGCGCAAATTTTACTATTTATAAAATTAAATTTGAGCAAGCTGCAGCGTACCACAAGGAGTGGGGTGTGACAGCTCGTGTACATACAAGATAAATAATACAACACTGTTACCTGCTGTCAACCACGGTTTCGGCTCCTGTGCATAATAATATCGGAAGTTTTTTGTCATGCGGACCGATAATTCAACTTTCACCTTCATGATGTTTCTCAGCCGAACAAAGGAGCGGATTTTGTGGGTCACTCTTGGAGGGAGGGGGGGGGGGGGGGTTGGGTAGGTGCTGTTGTATTTGAACCATGTATTTTCTCGGATATATCTTCAACAAATGGGGTTCGTTATGCTTTTCCTAAGTTAGATTTCTCGCCTGGGGGAGGGACCATTTCCCTGCCTCCCCCTATAAATCCGCCCTTGGCTGAACATTTTGTAAAGTTAATCAATACCTTGAAAGTCGAGAAACTGCACAATGCGACTGTTCCGCGTGCCGTTTCATTCACAATTACTTAGCTTCGTGACTAAGGACCTAAAGTGTAAAATTTAAATGGCCGACTAGAATATTGATATTTATAAAGGTAATGTTGGATAGTCTGGGAACAAACAGCGGTTTGGAATGGGCGTTGAGGTATCAAAAAATGTTAGGGGGAACATCTATCGCGGCCAACAAGTCACCGAAGATATGCACCATAAGAAAGAAATAACTAGGACAATCAGAACTGGTTAGGGACCCAGTGTTGAGCACTGAAATGTCATCGTTAACCCAACTGGTTCACGCTCCCGATTTTCCCAAAATTATTATTACAGACTGAATAGGCAAGTGCAAGATACTGAATCATGATTTCACCTTGCCTGTCACAGAGCCTTGTAGAATCCCTACACGTCTCCCGGAAGGGGTTGAAGCTGAACAAAGCTGGGAGGTGCCTCACGGCCAGCAGGTGAGGTTCAGGTGCAAGAGCGGCTACACGATGGAGGACGCTGACTACGAGCAACATCAACCTCGATGCCTCCTTGGAGAGTTCGATCGCCGCTATCCTTCTTGCAAGCCAGGTGAGGAAAGCAGGTTATCGCATAGCGAGCACGCCATCAACACTACTGCGCAGAGTTTAATCTGCGGTTACCACATGTTTGTCATCTGGCTGCTGTTGTGTCGGCCAGCACAAGGTATAGCATGTGATAATTTTGACCGCCTGCTACTGCCGCAAAAACACTGTGAGAACTGCCTGCATCGTGCGATAATACAGGCCCTTTGGAAGCCATGTAATAAAGCAACCCCTCCAGTGCACGTAACAAGTCGAAAAGGCCAAATTTTATCGAGATACATCGCGAAGAGTAATCGCGTTTTTCGAAACTCTAAAAACTAATATGGCTATTACTAACCACCGGCTACAAATCTCCAGTTGCGAACAGGCACCAAACTCCAATAGTTAAAAGTTAATTATTAAAAATTAGTTGCCCAGCTTACTAATGAAGGCGATTAAGCGGTTTTCTGGTGGCCTGCAACACTGATAATACTGTGCCGGAAAAGCTATATTTTTTTACCTTAAAATCCTCTTTTTGAAAACTTTTTGCAGTGTTCGCTGAAACACCCCTTGACAGAGTAAATAAACCTCTTCAGATGCTTTCACAGTCGAACCTAAACAAAAGAAACAAATATAAGAGGACGTTGCAACATGAACCAAAAAATGGTCAACAACACAAGGCACAAGCTAATTGTACAATAATTCGTGAACTTAGAACCCAAAGGTGACTATAGCGAAACAGCAAACAAGCAATTTTTAAAGCGCAGTCGTCTTCAAGCTAAAGGAGGAAAAGTTGAGACGGGTGCACCCGAAGATAAGGTTTGGTTTATGGGAATTTAACGTCCCAAGTTGACTCAGGGTATGAGGGACGTCGTAGTGAAGGGCTCCGAAAATTTCGCCCACCTGGGATTCCTTAACGCACACTGACATCGCACAGAACATGGGCCTCTAGAATTTCGCCTCCATCGAAATTCGGCTGCCGCGGCCGGGCTCGAACCCGCGTCTTTCGGGTCAGCAGCCGAGCGCCAAAACCAATGTTTCACCGCGGCGGCCTAACGCGAAGGTAAACTGAGAAGCCTGCACGTGAACGTAACAATTAAACAGCGAAGCAAATGCCGGTGTCGAAGACACAGCCTAAAAAGGTTAGCATGGCGCATGTGAGTTAAAAAGGGAAACAGAAAGGGCGGCCGTCAACGGGCATGAGTTGGGAAAAAGACAACTAAAAACCTGCGAAGCAAAAGCAGGGTTTGTATCGGTAAAATGAGTGTTAAAAAAAATATGAGAACTACCAGAAAGTCATTAAGTAACCTGGTAAAATAAGAAAAAACATCAAGGAAGAGAAAACCATTAAAAGTAATCCAAAATGGGTGAAGAAGACAAATGGGCATGACCCGTAGCAGTGCAGTCGTATTACAAAGAAGCAAGTAAAAGAAAAGCACAAATATCAAGAGGCTTAAAATTTAACTGAAGCGTGGTTATAAACTTACTGGCGATTGATGAGAACCAGCAATCAAATGCATTCCAAGAAAACCGCTTAATTTCATAATTTCCAAGCAGAAAATTCCGGAAAGCTTTTCATTATTTGTAAGTACGAAATTCTTGGCGTTGGCATGGAATAGAATAGAAAGGGAGAACACTGAGGCTTTCCAGCACCCTCTGATTTCGCTGCAAGAGAATGAAATGCTTGGTTGCAGGAAGTGCTGATCCTTGTGGGCTCCTCTTTGGTGCTGCTTCCCTAAACCCGAGTTCTACGTCTGTGATGGAAAGGAAGAACCGGCTTTCGTTTATATACAAACATTATTGTCACCAATAGCTGGTAGATTGTTGCAAGAAGGGTAGAAGGGCATCTTGGAGCACTGAGCCAACACAGGGAAGCAGCCAATGAAGGTGATACCGCGAATCTTTATCCACGCCGCGTAGACCCCGAGCGGCGTCACCACATGGGCGCCAGCTGCCCGTATTTGTCTTCCGTGCCAGGATGTCTGGACTTTTCTTAATATAGTGGCAAGACCATGACTGATAGCCGAGAAATCGCGCCGATATCTATATGAAGGCAGTCACATGGTGTTTGTAAGCGGGGACTGTGATTTCGGCGGAAACGAGCTCACTTTCTGGAACGTGCATCGTGGAAGGGGTTGCACTTGAGGGTGGCGTTGTTCGTCGGAATGGGGAGTGGAGCAGAGGCTGCTCTAGGCGTTGGAAGGTGATTGGAGCTTTGGGTGGAAGGTCGGGTTGAAGGGTCACGTCGGCGAGCTGAGAATGTTGTTCGAAATGCGGAGCGCTGGCGGCCCTACCCCCAGAGGCCGCCGTCCTCAATTTTTCCGGCTCAGACTAGAGGACTGCCGGAGGGACGACTAGCGACCTGGGGAAGAGAACCTACGGGGCTACGGCGACTTGGACTGGCGCTGTGGTGAAGGAGCAGGAGGGGTGACGTTGGTGGTCAGGTACTGGGCGATGTTACGGGGTCGTTCACCATAACGTGGCCGGGGTGCGTCTGGTGAAAAGTTTCGCAGGTCCCTCCGACGATACGCGTAGTGCCGCAGGATGTGGCGGGCTTCATCGCAGGGGAAGCACAGGGGCCGGTTGCTCGACGTGCGCCACAGGTGTGCTTTGCTAAAAGTGGTCGTGCGTTAGGCAAAGCAGGCGAAGTCGGGAATCGTTGATACGGTGCGGGAGGAGCAGGGCAGTAACACGTCGGTGGTGCTGGCGCAGAGCGGGACGCCCTTACATTCGGCGCAGGCAGCGACTTGGGGCAGACCATTGGCTGCATCACTCGACGTACTTCGTCACGAACGACGTCCGAGATGGCTCCGACGCCCGGGTGTTGCTCGACAAGGCGAAGCTTATGTAGCTCGTCGTGCACAATTCTCCTGACATGCTCAAGGAGGGCCTACTCTCGGAGCCGGGCAGTGGCACGTGGGCATCCGTAGGAGATGTATGCGCCGGACGGCCGCAATGCGCGAACCTCAGCTGCAGGCTGCGCTGCAGACTTGTCCCCTCCCGAGCAAAGTCGACCACAGTGCTCGGAGGGTCGCGCACAAGCCCGGCGAAAAGCTGCTCTTTGACCCATCGCATAAGGTGACGCCCCTTCTTCGCTGCGCAGTTGAAGAGCCGCTTCATGTCTTCTACGAACATGGCGACGCTCTCATTTGGCCGCTGTACACGGGACTGCAGGGCAAGTTCAGCTCGGTCTTTCCTTTCGTTGCTTCCGAAGGCCTCCTAAGCCAACATGCACTCTTTCGTTGTGTGAGTATACGAGACGTAGTACGAAGTGGTAGCGGCCAGCTCCATCACTTGGTGAGTAAAATGCGCAAGCACAGTGTGATCACTTCTCATAATTTCATCTTCTTGTCTTCAGCTGAATGTTTTGTATGCCACAGCAACACTGCAGCCATGCGTGAAGCACACCGTAGCAGCGTGCTCCAGATTAACTTCGCCATTACCGAAATGTCAGTACAAGAGGGATTTTTTACTTCCTTTGCACAGCAACGGAGCTGCAGCAGTGGCCGCGCTAAACCTGCGACCTTGGGTTCTGGTGTTCAATTTTATGCCGGAACAAATGTTGTTTGTGAAAGCCAATTTCTACAACGCTTTTCGCAAAAGCCTTGGTAACGAAAGAAAAACAAACAGCCTGGTGCTCATGTAAGAAACTTTAGTGATTTAGTTTGTACTAGTAAAACGCATTCCTGTACTACGAATATCATACATTGTATTACCACGAAAACGAAGCAACGAAAAAAAAAGCTTTAAAACAAAAACAATGCCCTTCAGCACGAGTCATGAACAATGCGAATAGTGCGCTTGCTTGTGTAACAGAAAGCAGCACGACGCTGTCGGTATCTGCTGGCAGGCGTATAGAAGGTGGTCAGCCTCCAACGTCAACCACTGGCAAAGCTTAAGGAGACTGGCAAAATATCGGAACACGGACTTCTTTCTTCCTGCAGATGACTGTCCCATTGAGAACCTCCCTCACGTGGAAAACGGGCAGCCCAGGCCATATCAGAGTGTCTCTCATGGGTCATTCGCAATCTACGAATGCAACACCTCGCTGGAACTTCAACCGCAAGGAGGGGTTCAATGCCATCTGGGACAGTGGCAGGGCACGCCGCCATTATGTGTTCCAAGTGAGTATTAACGTCACCTGCGTTTTTAAATTTCTCTTGCACAATATACTCTCACGTCCGTAAAAAATAGGCAATAAAGCCATTAAAAAAATCACCGACGATTACGTTACTTCCTAATGCGAAATTTGAGTGCAGCCCATCAGCTGTTTCCGTTTTTCGATGGACTAACGGAAAGAATTCGAGTAAGACATTTATGTACAATTACAGACAACTTATTTTTCGCACATATTCCTTCATCAAGAAACACTCCACTAACAGCAGTTCTTGATTGTCATGAAGGAAGCTTTGTGGTCGGAGAAATAGGTGGATATATGCTCGACTTGCCTAACCAATGCCTCGTTCTCAAAGACGAGGACTATACAAGTATTCCGCGATGTTGTTAAAGCCGTGGGAGGTGTTACGAGCGAGAAGAACGGGATGTTGTCCCGCATAAGTGGTTAGAAATTCCTGTTTGTCTGTGTATTTGCATAAAAGTCCCCACTCACCCTGCCACCATGGCAGGTGGCAGTTAATGGTTGATCGCGACATTTCGCTCATCGTTTTCAGCGCGAATGCATGCAGCCCACATCTCTATCTCATCGCCCCACGTACATATTTAAGCGAGATTCAGGCGTCCACTTTCCCAGGAAGCCAGTTATGCGCATTTCCTTTCATTAAAATGATCTTACTGTAAAACGTTGTCAACGCCAAAGCCAATGAACGCAACGAACGCCAACGGCCTGTGGCTTCAGCGCCGTGTTTCTGGCACAACGTTGTTAATGCAAACGCATGCAGCGCACATCTGTCACTACCGCCACGTAGCTTAAAGCACGATTGAGGTGTCCACTGTTCCAAGAGGGCAGTTATGCGCCTTCCCTCTGGTTCAGGTGTCCACCGAGATGTATGAGACAGATACTGAGTCGTTTCGTTTCCTCAAAAACCAATTTACCAAGCTTTCTCAGAAACTTCGTAGTTAAAGGGACAGTGAGGAGAGCACTATCAATATTTTTTTATACCAAAATCCGATTGTTCGGCATGTTATGGCTTTATTGCCACTCGGCCGGCAGCGAAAGATGCATTTATTTCTAAGAAATTTGGATTCGAATTTGAAAAAGTTTTTCCCGCCGCTCTGATTCGAACTTGGGATTCTCCTATGACGACACAGGACTAAGTGACGTGAAACATGACGTAACGGAGACTCCGTGATTTCTAGCAGCCAGCGCTGCCTAGCAGCAGCCGAAACGAAAGCTACCGCCGGCCGCACGTTGAAGGCATCTATAGGCTATTGCGGCCGTCGCTACAGTCGCTTCGCTTACGTTTCACTGGCGTTTTGCCAGCGTTATGATGGATCTCGTTCTCGAAGTCGTCAACGAAGTTCTCGCAAATAGATACCGTTAGCATACCGTGTACCTTGTTATCGCTAGCGGAATACCGGGAGCCCCCCTAACGCCGATGAGCAGGCGCTGATTGGTCCCGATGCTTCAGGCGCGCGCGTAGCTGCCGAGCACATGGCGCCATCTGGCGACGTCAAGGAGATTTGCGCATGCATTGGCTGCGCCTCAGTGATTTGTAGCTTCTCGGGTTCTAGAGTTTATAGAACCATTCGTTCTAGCAACACTGCTTTGTCCTATGACGTCATCACGCTTGTACTTGCGAGTTTGGCCTGTGGCGGCGATACCTGTATTTTGGTTCTTGCTCTTTTCTACGTTACAAGAGCTTTGTTGTCAGTACGAGTAGCGTTTTTGTAATCAGGAGCTGGTATTCTATCGATACAAGCCAACTTCAATTTCTCCTCAGTGTCCTTTTAAAGAAAAAGCCGTATGCCGTATCGCTGCGCTTGGGTGGATGCCAATGAGTAATTACTCTCATATAATACAGATTTACTCCACCTTGGGGGATTCCCCTAAACATTTGACCAACACTGTTCCCACTTCGAGTTATTGATCAATTCCCTCTCGCCCTATTATAAGCTTGCCGTCCCGGTTAGCTCAGTTGGTAGAGCGATTGCTCCGGTGAAGCGGTGGTCCCGGGGTCGAACCCCGGACCAGGACGAATTTTTCTTTAACTACGAGGTTTCTGAGGAAGCTGTATAGCCTTCCTTTGTAGCCGTGTGGCTGCGCTTGGGTGGGTGCCAATGAGTAATTACTCCCTTATAGCATTAGTGATCAAGTGGGCACAATGCCCCCGCCCCGGCAAGGCAAGAGCACCACCCTCTTTCGAGTCGTGCCAGGTAAAACAAAGAACAAGGCCTTAAGCTGTGCTGCTAGATTAACTCCCCTTTTGGCTCCTCCTCCCCCCCCCCTCCCTCAGGCGGTCTGGTTGGGTGATCTCCGGAGGAGACCTATGCGGGCGATTCAATGCCACCGCATCTTTCAATTTTGAATCAGGTTTTATGCTGGAATAAATTACACCTGCCGTTGCGGTCCACAGACGGACGCCCGATAGATCAGTTGAGAGGATAGTAGAGCTCAACTACTATTCATGTAATCTCAACCGCTGAACAATACATAACCGACAGCAAAGATAACCCACACACTGCAACTATACATTACAAAGCCTCAAATGCTGTCATAAAAAAAACTCTTTACGCAGAGAATTAACAAGCGTCTTTAAGCCACATCATTCCAGCCAAAAATAAAAGCTCAAATCATCGCTTGCATTTTTCTACCGGAGTGAATGAATAAATAAAAAAGAACAGTAAATACAAGAGACATGTATTCCCGGAATACTCCTACTTCAGCCGCGCCCTGCGCTTTCGGGCGGCCGGCTACCAGCTAACGTTTCCCAAAAGCTGCGGGGCTGATTAGTTCCATGGAGGTAAAAAAACTAGGAGGGAGTGCGCTCAGCCTCTGCAAGCCATCCTCCTCTGACGCCGCTGCCGAGGGCCCTTTTGCGCACTGACTCATGGGAAATAGGCCCTCCTCCACAGTTACCAGACTGCCAGCCAGCGGTGCTTTTTAGTGAACGTCCGTGCTCCGAAGTAGCGCAGCGCAGCGCTTTGGCGGAATGCGTACCGAGCTCGAGGTTGTCTGCAGGCTCCGCGTCTCTGTTGATTACACTCGAGTTTTTGGGTGCACTGTAGAGAACTGCGGGTAAACTTTTCATCAAAGGGTGCGGCCGCGACCTCGTCACTGTTCAACTGTGGTTCATAAAGAGAATGGAGAGGAATTCCTTTCGTCGTTATACACGCATACGGAGCGTTTATTTCAGCGCATGCTATGAGCGGAGAACTCGAGAGTAGGCGAAGAAACGGGCCTCTAAAAAAGGGCGCAGCGGCTTCCAGAGCGCTCACGGCGGACGGACGTGTTGAACGAGCGCTCCGGCGCGCTGCGCAAGATTCTATTTCTCGGGCAGGCGGACTTCGGCCCGCCCATGGGCCCTCCGTTCTCCGCTATTCTCAAGGCACTAGTCGTGCCGAATACGCGCGCGCACATAGGCGGTTCCGACGTGAAATTCAGCAGTGAAGTATTTCTCTCTCTCTCGTTGTCGAGAGAGAGCGCCGGCGGCTTTACGTCTGCCCCTGCGCGGGGTCTCCCGGCCACTGCGCGCAATCACTTACAAAAAGAAGTAAACTGTATGTATACATAGCCGCGCGCTCGTAGCGTCCTGTCTCGGACTAATCGCGCGCGCGGCATACTGCACTAGCGGCCGGGGTGGGGCGCCCGGCCGCGTATACCGTCGGAGGTAGCACCCACGGAGCGTTCGTGTCACGCGTGCACTACCTGGCGAAGAGCGAGCGGGAAGTCAAGCCCGCCTGTTCGATGAACGCACAGAGGCTCACCACTGTCCTGTCACGGGTATAGAGGCTAGAATATCACGGGTGCGCGCAGTGCCGCGCGGCCACAGGAGCGCTTCGAGACTGTCCGGGATGATTCCCAGCGCCCAGCAGGCCGCGAGAATCTCGCGACGCGGCACTGCAGAAGCGGCACAGCGAAGGAGCATGTGCTCCAAGTGTCTCCACTGCGCCGCAGTCAGCGCACGCGTCGCTCGGGGATGGTGGCCGCTGCGGCGAGCGAGCAGTTTGCGCTCACCACGGAGCCGTCAGTGAACGCAAGCAGATGGTCGCCTAGTTGCTCGTACAGCGAGAGAGCGAAACCGAAACCGAAATCCAGCTAAGAACTACCACTGCCTTGTCACGTGAGGGCCTATTTCCCATGATGCTTTCCATTATATTTTTTATGACTAGGCTTCAAGATTGTGACGTCATGGTCCCTCCTAGTTTTTCTTCCTCCATGATTAGTTCTGTCTCTTTGCTACTGGCGTGCAAAGCCCGGGCATCGCTGGAAAAGCGCTACGCGAGGGGGGCGCTGCCTCCTCTCTCGGCTCCCGGCATGTCTCGTCTTTATCGGACCCGCGCGCGCACGGCGGCGCCCTTTTATCTGGTGGCCGCGCGCTCCTTTCTTTAGCAAGCAGCAGGCGTCACATGTCTCATGACAACCCTTGCAGCGGTCCAACGATGGAGCAAGTGGCTTACGCCCTGCATGTGCCCGCTTAGTCGATCACGCGACTCCTGTGAGCTCTCCGAGAAGTAATGCCGCAACTCCGCGTAACTCCGAGAGTGGCAACTCCGAGAAGTTACGCGGAGACCTCAATTGTAGAAGCCCGACCTGCACTTTTGCTTTGCAACACCACACAATTCGGTTTTCGTTGCATGGCGCCGCTTTTTGGAAGCTGCCCCAGTGGATCTGTTGCGCGCGCCTTCTGTTATCGCGGTGCCGTCACGTGTTAAGGTGCCGGCCCTCGCCGCAGCGTCAAAAGCTGACTCAGTAATTCCCGGAGGCTCATCGCGTGCGGAATTTTCCTCGCATGGGAAAACTGCCTGAGCCCCGCTGTCAGTGCTAAGTAACAGCATGGTAACAGCTTCTCTGACAATTCGGACACCTCAGCGATTTTGTCTGAGCTCGGTTCTTTACCTTCTGGGCTCAACTGGGCCGCGATCTTGCGGTCTTTAGAACGCGTTAGCGCGTGAACGGAGCGGTCGCCATAGCTCAAGCCCCTCTTCTTTAAGGCCGTTGTACGATCGCTTTTGAGCGGATCCGCCAGGCAGGCGGACTGGCGGACCGAACGACCAGACAATAGACAACCGCCCCGTCCGGCGGGCGGGAGGAAAGTTGGTGAACTTAAAACCGCCTGGCGACCGAATTTCAGCGATTGGCTGCTTTTTACGTGACGTAGGCATCCGCTCCTGCCGGGGCAAGATGGCCGTCCGTCGACTGAACTGGGGAGCGAGGCATAGTTCGTGACTGTAGTGGTGGCAGCTATCCCGCGAGGCATACTATATTGGCCACATGTTGATATTACGAGTGTTCAGAGCGACTGCGAACTTCTCCGCGTGCAGCAGCGGCGAGCAGCAACAGTTTCCAGACTTGAAATCGACGCTGATGTAGTTGACACAGCGCCTCATCAAACCGACGCAAGACCTACACGTTGGCGGTGTCACGAAGTGTTTATATGGAGCTGTTTGTGGTTGCTGCAAGCGTCCCTAATTCCTACGAGGATCATCACGCACAGCGGCGAGCAACAGCTGCTCACGGTGAACTTCTGTGCGTGCATGAGCTGCCTAGCACAGTGACTAGTGTCCGCGTAGTGAAAGTGATTGCGATCGAAGCGAGTGCTTTTACGTCAAGGCAGTGAAATGTGCACCTTCGAGAGCTCACTACGCACGCCGTGCTTTCCTAATCCTGAAATGAACGTGGCGTTGTGCAGCTAGTCGCATTCTTTGCGATGGTTGCAGTGATCGCGACCGAAGCGTGCACATGACGTTGTTGCTGGCTACGCATTCGTTACCATTTTGTTCGCGATTCGTGTTGCCACTGTGCTTGAGAATTGCAGTGTGTGCGACGTGACGCGACGCGAGCTTGGCTGCACGGCCGTAGGACTGTTTTGCGGCGACAACAGCGATGTCGCCATCCTTCTGCGCTTTGGTGCTCCGTTCAGTACGTTTTGTGATGATGGGTGCTCGGGTTACGACTCGCCGGAGAAACTGTGTAACCTGTGTGAAAACATCGCTGCACAGTGCAAATGTATCTTCGGGAGCGTCATTTCTTTTTATTTACTGCCGGCTGTGCGCACATTTGCCTGCAATAAACATATCGGCGTGATGAATGGGTGACTGAACACTTCCTCTAGCCATTTCGGTTTAGGTTGTAACAACATGGTATTACGCGATTACAAACAAGAATCATTGCCGCTTTTAAATCATGACTGATTGACAGTGTACAAATCTCTAATGTGTGCCAACTCATAAGTCTGTTTTTCATGAGCATTTCAATTGATGTAGCGGAGAAAAAAAAAAGTGTGGCAGCAGCTTATGCAATCAAAACTGTCCACAGAGCAAGTTGAGCATAACGAGTCTTGATGGAAAAGAAGAAAAAAATATTGAGAAAACCTTTGCCATTGCTTTTTCTCTGTTCTTCTTTAGCAGTGTTAAGTCAATATTGACAAATGCTTGGCAGTATTTAGTTTAAGTGGGATGTTGGTTTCCACTGCAATCAGAAAAATACAGTAATCTTGAAGCACCTCATAGGCAATGACAGTGTCTGTTGTTGATTTTGCTCATGGTCCTTTTCGATCCGGAGATCAGTGGTACGAAACTGGATGTGTTCGCAATGCTATTGTTGCAGAGCTGCTCACGAAATCGGCTTTATTGGTGTTAAGCGGTTGTTCAGCGGCGCTTCCTGGGTCAGCCGCAGCAGTTTGTTTAACGAGACATTCTCGAAGCTTTGAGAAGATCTCGTCGATGCACTTGCATATGTCTGTCTGCTACCACCTTCATTTGCCTGTGACTGCTTGCTGCAGACATGACTACTTGCAGACTGCATAATCAGCCCTGTGGAGCTGGTAAAGCTACGCTAGGAACAAAGACGATGGTAACAACATCACTGCACAGGGTAGCAATTTTTGCTCTGTCGTCGTCCCTTAGCACAGTTTCGACATGCCAACTTGCCACCGGTGCACCCCACAGTACGCTATGATCAAGTTCTGTGAAATCTACAGAAAGCAACAACGGGAAAAGAAGCAGGTTGTATAGGCATATCTAGTGCATGCTGTACAGATAGCTCCCTGGCTTATTATAGCCTGGCCCCTCTGTTTTTAACCCTTCATCACCCAGCACCAATGGCCCTATTTGTGTTATTGGCATGTGCTACAAATCACCAAACACATTTCATACTCTTGACCCTGCTAGATTGCTTTGGCCCATTAAGTTTTTTCATCCAAATCGGCCAGCTTTTAGAAAACATTTCTGCAATAGCCAACTTTTTCTTGTTCTTCACGACATGCACCTTGACTGCAACATCCCCGTATGATGTTTTTGTTCTTTGCTTTGAAAAAGCATGCGATTCCCTTATTTATGTGAGGCTGGTTTTCTCGTGCTTTAGCTTGCATCCAATAGCTCTAAACTGAATCCAAGCTTAAACAGCCAGCCTTCGGCAGATTTCCCTTGCCAATTCTTGTGCATCCTGCCTTTTCCTGCAATCTCGAACGTGCCCCGAGGCACTCCTTTGGGCCTCAGCTTTTTATTACTTGCATTATTACCCTCCCTTCAGTGTTTTGTCGCATGCCTTCACTGGCAGCTATATGGGGTCTGCCATATTTCAATCAATACCAGCATTTCAGTTCTCCAAAACAACATTTAGCATGCCCTGGATTGGCCTGTTTGCTAATGTTACTAAGAATGCACTAATATTGTTTTTTTATTGTCAGCATTACATTTTGCCAACTTATAAGGCCTTCCGATAAAGGTATATTCACTGTATACTGCTTCAAATACCTAATAATCCTCATACACCCACCCACAACCCATGATATTTACACTCGACGTGTCCTTAGTATCACCGTCTTCCAAGTTGCTTGCGTTCAAATCCCCTGTGTGGCATCAGCTTGTGTATTCGAATGGCAATTGCCACAAAATCTAACTTAACTAGAATCCTGGAATGAGTTCAGACCTGAGGCGCTTGTTTTATTCTCAGACTATTTTTGAAGCTCCAGTGTAACTGCACTAAAAGTGAATCTTCAAATTTCTGCATGTCATGTAGAAACTGCAGATTTTTTTAAACTGTTGATTGTCACATAACAAACTAATCTATTCTGAGTCATGGTTCCTTCTGCACTAGTCGCACAAGCAGTGTTGTGCCTCAGTTAGCTCATGCCACTGCATTTCAAGATTCATTTTTGTTTTTGCCACAAAAGGCTGGAATGGCCTTCCAACTCACAGGGCTTACTAACCTCTTGTCCTTTGAGCTAGTCACTGCAGAAATCCATGCAGTAAATGATGATGTTCATCCACTGAATTAGGTAAATCCCCCAAGGTGAAGATCTGTGATAAGGGAGTAATTGCTCATTAGCATCCGCTCAAGTGGAGCCATAAGGCTACAAAGAAAACCTACAAAGTTTTCCTTTGTAGCGGTATGGCTGTACTTGGATGCTAATGGTTAATTACTTCTTATTAGTATTAATTACAAACTCATTAAGTTCTTACTTGGCGTATCATGTTAGCTCACCACTCAAGTATTGTCATTTAGTACTGTTTAGGTATAATAAATGTTAAAATAAGTAATTGTAATAAAGTGCTTAGCCACTTGCTCAGCTCAGGAAACTAATACAATGCTATCTTATGCGTAAGAACTATCCTCACAATATATTTCAAGTAATATTGGGGCAGATTTACACAACAGTTTTGCCGGACGGTATACAGTTGCATTTAGGCTAACTTGCACACTGCACAAGCTAGGTCTAGCCAGCTAAACTCGTGCACTGAAAAGCTAAGCACGCATTACTGTGCCTATCTGTGTCAGTCTTTTCTTGGCGCTTCTCTCTTATCGTATCTTCAGGTAAGCAAGACATCGATTTCATAACATGGCTCAGTGAGAATGCTGCAAATGCATACATATGCATGTGACTTTTATATAATCAGGATAGTGTTTACAGGACTGCTGGTTCATCTTAAACACAAAAGCCGTCAACTTCAAGTTGCATTATAGAGATGAAAGAAACGATAAAAGCCATCACTGCTTTTCTGTTTTTTCTTCGGCGTTCTTCGGCCTAACTTCATATTGCTATTTTCCAAATTTCTGTTGCCTGTCAATGCCTCAGTTAATTTATTTTTTTGAAAGCAGACTGGCAGTGATATAGGTATATTTTGCTGAACATGTTGATAGTCAGCAACTAATAGCACTCTAAAATTCAGCATATGTTAAGTGGTATGAACATCACTTAACAGTTAGCAATGTTCACTTTTGCTTGCTACCTTGGGAAGTGGTCATCGTTACATTCAGCCATTCCACATTTTACTGATCAGTGAAAATAACTTTAGACACTGCTTTCTGCTTTAAGGCTGTATGAGAGAACATATGCATATATACCTGTCACATACTTAAACGGCTTATTTGTAATTTCATTTTATAGCACGACATCATAGCTCCCTTACTGGAAATCCAATTTTACAAATTCTGCTTGAGATGTTAGTGTTTGCTCGAGATAGCCAGATAATATGGCCATCGTACCTTGATCCCCTGACTATACAGGTATTCTTTCTCAGCCTAAGCCGGGGGCCGTGGCCATGTAAACCCTCCAAATTGCTTCTTGCATTTACTGAACCTGTAATTCAGTTTACTGGCTCCGACATCTCATTATATTTATATTAATGAGAATGGCATGCACAGACTTCTATGCAATACGAAGGCACCAACTTTGCTTTGCATTCACAGCGACATTTGAGAATGCTTTGGAGTTGCACAGAGTATATGCCAGCTTGTTTTGTACATGGCAACAATGACATGGCCTTCAGCAGAACTTCCCATAGTTGTTTTCAACACTGCATTCTGGCTTGTGCAACTGCAATATGAGCTCAGGATGGAATGCTAAACCACAACTTGATGGCCCGCTGTCACTGTGCAGAACAAAGCCATACCCTTTTAGCCCAGTGATGCACGTCTTAGCCCCTATGCAGCCACATAGTGCTATTTCTATGTTGGGTTTAATAATGGCGTGAAAAACATGACAAAAATAAATCATTATTGTTGCATTTTCACTGTTCTGTGAAATGCATAACTGCTTTAATTACAACTGATTTTACCTGTTCCAATTAGCTGGAAACATAACTTCTCATGTCCATTAGCATTAGTGTTTGACAGCAGTGTTGTGCTAAATTGTGAATGTTAAACACATGCACAATTAACACCCCCCCCCCCACACGCACGCACACACCTTATATATTGAACAGGTAAGCATGTATTTTCCAGTAACAGTATAGGCAGCCAAGGAGAAGGCCGTTTACATATTACAGTGACTGTGCAAATTGCTTGGGAAAGGCTGCTAGTGCAATTATTTTTTTTCTCTGTCAGCAATGCAAAAACTCTGAAGTGTGCTATTTTGAATAACTGACTAAATATTTTAAGTATGCAATCGTAACTATTTTAAAAAATGGGATTATACCGATAGTAATTACGGACGGTTGTTAGCAGCCTGTACTGCAGTGTGGCCCGATCGAGAATTCGCAGTAAGAATCGCGTCGTCGCAGCGAGATCGTCAGGGCAGCGTAACTTTCAGAGCAGGCAGCATTCTGTTATTTTGGGGCCGGAAATCACGGTCCGTTGTGAGAACGTATCGTCGAACGGGGACGCGATGTGACGCGTTTTTCAGTCTCTTGGGTAGAAAGGATCCAAACACGTATCATTTCCGACGGCATCGCTTCAGATGAGCAGACTCGCCTTCGATCTTGCAAAGTTTTGTCGCGAATTGTTTCGCGGCCGTCAGGGTCGTCTGAACCAAGATTCGTGCCGTCCCAGCCCGAATCACAGCCGACCACGAGTCTACCTTCGACGAAAATCCCGCAGCAAAAGAAACGTTGACGTAACGGATATTGTCTTGAATACGCCGCAATTAATATGGGTAATTTCTATCGCAATATATCTGCATGTTTCGCTACAAACACGTCTGTACCGCCGCACGCGATTAGACGGGCGGCACTGACGGGAGCACCAATCGGAACGTTCGAACCATCCGTCTCGTCCGCCAGCAGCAAAGTGATCGTACAACACCATTCCGCCCCACGCTCGAGCGGAGGCTGAAAGCGAGTGGTCCTCTCGCTGGCGGATCCGCCCAAAATCCGCTGGCGGATCCGCCCTTTAAGGCCGTTGTACGATCGTTTTTGGGCGGATCCGCCAGCGAGCGAACCGCTCGCTTTCGGCCTTCGCTCGGGCGTGGGGCGGAATGGGTGTTGTACGATCATTTTGGAGCTGGCGGACGAGGCGGATGGTTTAAAGCGTTCCGATTGGCGCACCCGGCATTGCCGTCTGTCCAGTAGCATGCTCCTGTTGGCAACCCAGACGGCGCGAAAACGTGGTCTTTTTTTGCCCCTCGGCGACCGGCACTTAGGCTGAGCCATGGCGTGGTTTTTGAAGTTCTTGCTCTTGTACGCGGCTCTCGTCAGCTACCAGATGAGTAGCTCGGCTGTAGAGGTTTTGACTGCTTACATGGGCAACACAAACAGGGTGAACTGGCCATTAGTCGCGCAGTTCGTCGCTGCCGACGCAGTCATTCAGCAGCAGCGTAAGCGTAGGCGCAAGCCTATACGACGTTGCGTAGGGTTCTCTGTGCTGCTGAATGATAGCAGTGATGTCGGGTGAATATGACTGTTATTATTTTGAACTGGTAACCGTCTGTGCAATCAAACACATGCTTTTAATGAGTTTCCATTGTTTGCAGAAGCAAACCGACATCCTGAGTGGAGTACTTTAACACAGACATTGGCTGCCTACCTACAACATAACTGCAAGTAAAAAAATAATGGTGCATTTCATGACAATGGTTTGCTGGATTTGAGGATGGTGACCTTGTGGAACACACATCAAACATCTGAACAAGATGAAATTGCTGTGACTGAAATTTTATGATTCTGGTTCACATACCGCGTACCTCATGTATAGTAGGATAAAACTTAAAAGAAACAGCAGTTGTTAGCACTCGGTCATGGCCCGAGGCATCCTGTATTACTCCACTAACCAATAACAGTAAACAAAATAAGTTGTTCGATGTTTGACCTTATTAATCTATCCAGGTATCAGAATTCTAGAGCTTATCATTTTTTCTTGTAATAAGCTTCTTATGGTAGTATACAATAAAAGTTTTAACAGCGGACTACTTTTTTTGGCGCGGAAGAATTCTGTGCGGCGGTCCAGATGGCAGAGCTTCACTGCAGACTTAAATTGAATCTGACTATAGTGTTCGGTGATAACATGTTCTGACAGCCAAAAACCAAAACTGAACATTGGTTGTTGGCTGAGCTTAGATGCCAATTCAATGCAAACAAAAATATTTGTTGTAGGAATAGATACACATAGTTAACATGAAACATAAAGAGACAACCCGCAACGAACACCTCACTGATACTGCCAACTGTCCAAAGCGATATCACGAACAGTGTATGCTGGACTGTCCTACACAAGAGGTGACGTAGAGCAGATGCCTCTGTGTGCTCTTAGATAAAAGGGAATAGTACCAAGGCTTAGTCCATGCTACTGCTTCTGATGTCAAGGTGACCTTGACAAGATTGGTTGTTGCATCTGTAGAGAGGGCATCTGCTGCTGCTGCTGCTGATGTGGACTGCTTGTTCACAGCCTTTAACAATGCTCTGTCATAGCACGTTAAAGAACCCCAGGTGGTCGAAATTTCCGGAGCCCTCCACTACGGCGTCTCTCATAGCCTGAGTCGCTTTGGGACGTTAAACCCCATAAACCAAACCAGATCATTTTTGCCCAGCTTGGTTCTTCAGCTGTGGGAAATCCAGCATCACCCGTATATCATTCTTCTTGTGTCTGTGTTCACTCCCGCCGCACTTCAACTCTATCCACATCATAGTATGTGTGGTCAAATGACATCAAACACGCCACTGTCTCTCATTAAAGAAAAGGTGTATGTGTATGTGTGTATTATGCATGCATGAAAAAATCTGCATATTTTAGCATGTTACCATCAGATATGAATGCATCTATACATGAGGAAATTACAATGTTCCCAACCTTTACTAATATGGAAGATCAGTGTTAACTGCAGGTGTTTACAATATCACAGAAAAATGACGACGCAATAATACTGATTTCTTTTCTGATTTTTTTTCGTCATGTTTTTCACACAATTACGGAAATCGAAATAGAAATACCACTCAGTGGCTTCAAAGTGGATATGGTGCGCATCACTGTACTAAAGCGCACGCTTTTGTTCTGCAGTGACAGTGGGCAGGCCGCTTCCTTTTACCAGTGCTTCCTGAGGTGACATTGCAGTGAACATTGTGCAAACCAGTATGCAGCATAGTAAACAAGTGTGGAAAGTTCTGTTGAGAGCCAATCAATGTTGACATGCACAGAAACAAGGTGGCGTATTGTGCGTACAACCACAAAGCATTCTTAACTGTCCCATGAATTTAAAACAAAGTGGTTGCTCCGTATTTCAGAAAAGTATACATGTGCCATCCTCATTAATCCATACATAATTAGATAAGAGAGTAAGTACACTGGCCTAGAGGTTAAAGAAATGCAAAAACCGATTTGGAAAGTTTACATAGCAAATATTGGCGGAGACTAGGATAGAATGCTTTGTATAGTCAAGGGAACGGGAACTGCTTCATATTTTGCAGTTACCTCAAACAAACACAATCATATGAAGCAGAATGCGAAAAAGTTAATTTTCAGAAATAAGAGCTATGATGTCTCAGGACAGAATGAATTGAAAAATAAGCCATTGAAGTATGTGTGGGCCATAGATGCTTAAGTTCTCCAGTAAAGCTCTACAGCAATCTTGAAGGTACGTCCTTTCTGATCAGTAAAAAATATGAGAAATTTTAAGGGCAACTCTGATTCCCAAAGCAGCAAGCAAAAGAGAGAATCTGTATTTGTTAATCGATATCCGCACCACTTGTTATATATAGAATAATGTCGTACTAGTTACTAATTACCAATTTCTTAGCAAAATATCCTTATTCCACTGCCAGTCTGGGTTGCAAGGAAACGAATTAACTGAGCCATCAGTATTCATAAGGAAGTTGGAAAAAACCCAAGTTGAAGTCAGGCCGAAGGATGACGAAGAAAAACAGAAAGGCAGTGATGACTTTTGTCTTTTATTGCTATCTCTTTGCTGCAATCTGATGATGAGAGTTTTTAAGCTGAACCAATTGCCCAGTTAATACTATCCTTAGTGCATGTGACTATATACAAGTTACATGCATAAGCATACACATGTAGAATTCTCACTGAGCCACATCATGAAGTCAGTGTGTTGCTCAGCTGAGCAGAACAGACAAGCACAAAGAGAAGCCTGGTCAACAACAGGTGGGTGCACTAATGCATGTTTAGCTTTGCAGTGAGCGAATGTAGGTAGCTAGAGCTAGCTTGTGCAAAGTTAGCCCAAATGCTACTATTGTGTAAATCTGCCCCGATATAGTTTGAAATAAATTATGAACAAAGTTCTCAATGAACACGTTATGCATAAGAGAGCATTGTACTGGTTTGCCGAGGTGACCGAGTGACTGAGCACTATATCAGATCTATTTGTTTTCATATTTATCACACCTCAGTGGTCCTAAATGACGTTAGTTTAGTAGCGAGCTTTAAAATGGTGTGCCAGGTAGGAGCTCAGTGAGTTCGTAATTTATAGCATGATTTATGTAGTAACCACTTCAAAGGACAGTAAGATACATAGCCTTGTGGGATGCAAGACCGTTACAGCCTTCTGTGGCACGAACAAAAACGAATCTTGAAATTCAGTGGCATATGAGCTAAATGAGGCACAAGAGTGTTAGTGCACCTAGTGCGCGAGAGACTACAAGTTGGGACTGATTAGTTGGGGACGTGTTGGTAAGGAGCAAAAAAAACCTGCATAAGATGAAGACATTCAAATATGCACTTTTAGTGCTGTCAAACTGGACCTTCAAAAATGGCGTGAGAAAATAAAACAAGCGGCTCAGGACTGAACTAATTCAAGGACTCTAGTTAAATTAGATTTGTGCCATGTGCCATTAGAATACCCAAGTTGATGACACACAGGGGAATTGAATACAAGTAACTTGGAAGACGGTGATACTAACAACACGTCATGTTGTAAATATCCTAGGTTGTGGGTGGGTGTATGAGGATTATTAGGTATTTGAACCAGTATACACTGAATATACCTTTATCGGAAGGCCTTATAAGTTGGCAAAATGTAATGCTGACAATAAAAAACAATATTACTGCATTCTTAGTAACATTAGCAAACAGGACAATCCAGGACATGCTAATTGTTGTTTTGAACAACTGAAATGCTGGTATTGATTGCAATATGGCACACCCCATATGGCTGTCAGTGAAGGCATATGACAAAACACTGAAGGGACGGTAATAATGCAAGTAATGAAAAGATGAGGCCCAAAACAGTGCCTTGGCGGACGTCCGAGATTGCAGGAAAAGGCAAGATACATAAGAATTGGCAAGGGAAATCTGCCGAAGGCTGGCTGTTTAAGCTTGGATCCAGTTTAGAGCTATTGAATGCAAGTTAAAGCACGAGAAAACCAGCCTCACATAAATAGGGGAATCGCATGCTTTTTCAAAGCAAAGAACAAAAGCATCATAGGGGGATGTTGCAGTCAAGGTGCATGTCGTGAAGAACAAGAAAAAGTTGGCTATTGCAGAAATGTCTTCTAAAAGCTTGCCGATTTGAATCAAACAACTTAATGGGCCAAAACAATCTAGCAGGGTCAAGAGTATGAAATGTGTTTGGTTATTTGCAGCACATGCCAATAACACAAATAGGGCCATAGGTGCTGGGTGATGAAGGATTAAAAACAGAGGGGCCAGGCTCTAATAAGGCAGGAAGCTATCTGTACAGCATGCACTATAGATATGCCTATACAACCTACTTCCTCTGCCGTTGTTGCTTTCTGTAAATTTCACAGAACTTGATCATAGCGTACTGTGTGGTGCACCGGTGGCAAGTTGGCATGTCGAAACTGTGCTAAGGGACGACAACAGAGCAAGAATTGCTACCCTGTGCAGTGATGTTGTTACCATCGTCTTTGTTCCTAGCGTAGCTTTACCAGCTCCACAGGGCTGATTATGCAGTCTGCAAGTAGTCATGTCTGCAGCAAGCAGTCACAGGCAAATGAAGGTGGTAGCAGACAGACATATGCAAGTGCATCGACGAGATCTTCTCAAAGCTTCGAGAATGTCTCGTTAAACAAACTGCTGCGGCTGACCCAGGAAGCGCCGCTGAACAACCGCTTAACACCAATAAAGCCGATTTCGTGAGCAGCTCTGCAACAATAGCATTGCGAACACATCCAGTTTCGTACCACTGATCTCCGGATCGAAAAGGACCATGAGCAAAATCAACAACAGACACTGTCATTGCCTATGAGGTGCTTCAAGATTACTGTATTTTTCTGATTGCAGTGGAAACCAACATCCCACTTAAACTAAATACTGCCAAGCATTTGTCAATATTGACTTAACACTGCTAAAGAAGAACAGAGAAAAAGCAATGGCAAAGGTTTTCTCAATATTTTTTTCTTCTTTTCCATCAAGACTCGTTATGCTCAACTTGCTCTGTGGACAGTTTTGATTGCATAAGCTGCTGCCACACTTTTTTTTTCTCCGCTACATCAATTGAAATGCTCATGAAAAACAGACTTATGAGTTGGCACACATTAGAGATTTGTACACTGTCAATCAGTCATGATTTAAAAGCGGCAATGATTCTTGTTTGTAATCGCGTAATACCATGTTGTTACAACCTAAACCGAAATGGCTAGCGGAAGTGTTCAGTCACCCATTCATCACGCCGATATGTTTATTGCAGGCAAATGTGCGCACAGCCGGCAGGAAATAAAAATAAATGACGCTCCCGAAGATACGTTTGCACTGCACCGATGTTTTCACACAGGTTACACAGTTTCTTCGGCGAGTCGTAAACCGAGCACCCATCATCACAAAACGTACTGAATGGAGCACCAAAGCGCAGAAGGATGGCGACATCGCTGTTGTCGCCGCAAAACAGTCCTACGGCCGTGCAGCCAAGCTCGCGTCGCGTCACGTCGCACACACGGCAATTCTCATGCACAGTGCCAACACGAATCGCCAACAAAATGGTAACGAATGCGTAGCCAGCAACAACGTCATGTGCACGCTTCGGTCGCGATCACTGCAACCATCGCAACGAATGCGACTAGCTGCACAACGCCACGTTCATTTCAGCATTCGGAAAGCACGGCGTGCGTAGTGAGCTCTCGAAGGCGCACATTTCACTGCCTTGACGTAAAAGCACTCGCTTCGATCGCAATCACTTTCACTACGCGGACACTAGTCACTGTGCTACGCAGCTCATGCACGCACAAAAGTTCACCGTGAGCAGCTGTTGTCCGCCGCTGTGCGTGATGATCCTCGCAGGAATTAGGAACGCTTGCAGCAACCACAAACAGCTCCATATAAACACTTCGTGACACCGCCAACACGTAGGTCTTGCGTCGGTTTGAAGAGGCGCTCTGTCAACTACATCAGCGTCGATTTCAACTCGGGAAGCTGTCGCTGCTCGCCGCTGCTGCACGCGGAGAAGTTCGCAGTCGCTCTGAACACTCGTAATATTAACATGTGGCCAATATAGTATGCCTCGCGGCATAGGTGCCACCACTACAGCCACGACCTATGCCTCGCTCCCCAGTTCAGTCGACGGACGGCCATCTTGCCCGGCAGGAGCGGATGCCTACGTCACGTAAAAAGCAGCCAATCGCTGCAATTCGGTCGCCGGGCGCTTCGCTCGTCCGCCCCAAAGTTGAAGTTCACCAACTTTCCTTTCGCCTGCCGAACGGGGCGAATGCCTATTGTCTGGTCGTTCGGTCCGCCAGTCCGCCTGCCTGGCGGATCCGCTCAAAAGCGATCGTACAACGGCCTTTAGCTCGCCCTGCGAGCGGTTTGAAAAAAGGTACGGGTACTGTTCTGGCAAGGTCGCTGACACCGCCGCTTCGGTATGCAGCACCCCAAACGGGCCTTCAATGGTGACGCGTGCAACAGGCAGACAGACACTGTCCTCCTGAGCCACCTGCCGGATCCACTCGCTTTCCCCCGTGAAATCTTGCGGTGAAACGAGCGAAGGATGCATTACATCCATTGTGGCGGGGGAGTCGCGCAGGGCGCGACACCGTCGCCCATTCACTGTCATTTCACGCATGTACGGCTCTGTAGTTGGATACAGCTCAAGAAGGAAGCGGCTTTTCCCTGCCACAGGACCCCCTTCCAGTCAATGGCGTCGGCGGATTCTCATGACCCCGGTAACGTGAAAATGCACGCAGTGGCAGATGAAAGGGGACAGCCCCTTCTTTTCATGGTCGGGGATATACCCCTCTCTTCATTGTGGCGCCGCTCCCTGCATTGTCACGCTAGCAGGGTCATGAGAATCGCCGGACGCCATTGGCTGGAAGGGGTTCCTTTGACGGGGAAAAGCCGCTTCATTCTTGAGTTGGATCCGACTATAGTAGGTGCATATTTTCCTCGTCGAGAGTATGGAGCGACAAAATCAGCCTAGTCTTTCGACAGCCACTCGCGATGTGCTCGGGCTCGTTACAGCGGAAACAGACTGCCGGTTTCCTCGCCTCGAAGGCTTTAGCACGATCCTTCTCTTTTTTTCTTTGTCTGCGTCATTTCTACCGACGGAGTCTTTTTCGCGGACCCCCTCATTTGCCCCTTTCTCTACTCTGGGCGGGGCCGCTCTATTCTCGTTCCGCAGAGGGCGCTCCCCGAACTCCCTGTAGGGCTTTGTTGCTGCCCCTAAGCTTTCCTTTCCTGTTTCGCGCCTGGCGTGGAACTCTTTCTTCTGCGAGCTCGGCGGCGCGCTCTAAGCTTTTCTTTTCGGGCCTGTCTTGCACCCAGAGCCGCGTTTCCTCATTTACACAGTGGTAAAATTGTTCTAGACATATTTATTCTACAACTTTGCCACGGTCCTCGTAAACCTCCGCGGCCTTGAGCCATTCGATCAGATTTGCCTTAAGATAGTAGGCAAAATCTGAGAATGACTCAGAAGGGCCGCTTCCCCGTGGTTCTGAACCGTCGACGGAAGGCGTCGGCTGACAGGCGGTACTTTTTCAGCAAGGTGGCCTTCACTTTATCGTAATCATCCGCCTCCGCCTTTGTCAGCCGAGCAAGCACGTCGGCAGCCTCACATGGCAGAACCGTCAAAAGGTGCTGAGGCCAAGTTGTACGAAGAAAGCTATGGTTTTCGCACGCGCGCTCAAAGTTCACAGTGAACAGTCCGATATCTTCACCCATTTTGAAAGGTGACAGAGGGTCTTTCATTTTGGGCGGCTTCGATGACTGACTGCTCACAAAAGAGGCCGTGCCCGCTTTTGCTGCTTCTGCCTGAGCTTCAGCTAGCTTCACCTCTAGTCGCTTCCTTTCTAGCTCCACCTCATCTTTCCTCTTTTGTTCCTCTAACTCCTCTTTTCTTTTTCGTTCCTCCAATTCCAATTCCTCTTTTCTTTTTTGTTCCTCTAACTCCTCTTTTCTTTTTATTTCCTCCCAGTGCTCCACTATCTCCTCGTCCTCAAAACCGAGGTCCTCTACCGCACTGACAACATGCAGTTTCTTCATTGTTTTCCCGCAATCAATCCCTAATTCTCCAGATAAGGAGATCAGGTCCATCTTACGCAGCTTTCGCCAGTCCATGACTGCCCTTAAGTGCTCGCTAACAATGTGATCGCTAGTCTCTCAAGGATGTTGGTGCAAAGCAAGGTTCAAATCCAAATAGGCTACTACAACCAACGCACACTACCAGGAAGAGCAGCACAAATGCTAAGCCTGGCAATACTCAAGGAGAGAAGGCAATGCACTCACCAAAACCGGAGCCAGGACAACACGCAGACGATCTTACCGCTGCCAACCAGCTGTTGCGACCCGGGTAACATGGTCTGACCGGTGATGGGACGAGGAGGATGGGAGACTAGGTTAGGAGGAAGGCAAAGAAAACTTTATACAATTATTTGCATTGTTTACAAAAGAGCGACTGAGAGTGACTCTCAGTGGAAGGGAACTTCTTCGCCAACCGGAGTCGACCGTAGTTAACGGGCGTCTCTCGGCCACACTCACAGCCGAGTTAAATAGGGTTCGGATTCCCCAGATCCCTGACTGGGAAATAAAGTTCGAAGAACGATGTACAATCGCATGGGCAGATGTGGATGCCGGTGGTACCATAACGGCAGGGGTGGTGCTGGACTGTCCCGCTCTCTCGCAGCTCGGTCGATGGGAAGGGGTAGATGCTGAGTAATCAAACACTGCTGGAAATGAATCTCCCGCACTCTACCAGCAGGTGAACGAACGTCCTCGTGCTTCCCCGCCGGGTGTCCAAAACATGAGACCTCTGTCGAGGACACAGCCGTCTTTCAATTAATAGCAACAGCTTGACCTTGCACCACTCCGTCGTTCGGCGACCTGAGGGTAGACTCGGCCACCTGACGCCGCCATCGTCGGCGCTGCTTCCGTCGCTATTTCCGCCGCTGCTAATCTTCACCAGCCCTCGCCGTATCTTCGGCTTTCGCCGGTCCTCGACCCTCGCCGCTGCCGCCGTGGTCACCCCGGTCGAGGGAGTCTGCTGCCTTAATCCACTTAGCCTAGGGGGGGGGGGGGGGGGGGGGTGCATCACAAGCACTACACTGGTCTGCCGCCGTCGCGAGGTTGTCGGCCTTGTCAACTGTTCTCGGTTCCTGCTTGCTCGGGCCCACGTGGCCAGTACAATAATAACAACGCCTCATTCCTATGACATCCTGGTAGCAGATAATTTCACATTATTTGAATGTTCGACCATTTGCTTCTGCATACAGTTCAAGGGCCGCAATGACTTCCTTTCCCGGGAGCAGATTACTGATACAGTAAGAGACGAAATTGACGTCAGGATGGTGTAGCAGCCAAAAAACGAGGCAAAGAAACTAAAGCAGCCTCTACATATGTTCCTGTGAGATGACACTAAAACAGAAGCTTTTCGTATTAGTACAGTTACTACCTTACATTCCAGCCCGCAACACAGGACATCAAGCTGCGAAAACAGCTTCCATTGGTTATGTGCACTTGGTATTGACATGACAAATAAATAACACATACTAATAATAAATATACTTTGATGAGTGAACTAAACATTTAGTAGTTCTCCCCTTGAATGAAATCATCTGAGATTTATGATATTGCCGAGGGACACTGTGCTACCTTTTCATGCGGCCAAAAAAAAAAGATGTGCACACCATAGCCCTGCCAAATTTCTAACGCTAGCATGCCTTGCAAAAGTCATTTCATTTTGCACAGTATTTCAAACATTCAGAAGTGTGGCGGATCGGGTTAGCTGGTGCACGTTTGACATTTTTCGAAAGTGCTTTGTCCGTGTTGTTTTTGCGCTTTCTAGAAATATTTCACACATGTCCCGAAGTTTAGTAAGCGAGACTATTAGAGCTCAATCACAAATCAAGTGCCTTCTGTTCAGCAAAGTGAATAGAAGATACCGGTTTGATCATGAAATTAGCATTAATCGTATATTCTAAGAAACTTTTTGACGTTTAAAAAATCATAAGCATACGAACAAAAATTTAAAAATTTTGATAGGCGTCGTATCCTTCGACGTATGATGCTGAAATACCGCATTCTAGGTGTGATAAAAGCTGCCAATATTATAGATTACTCATTACCCATGAAACCAATGCGCGATAAAGAAATCGTCAAAAGAAACAGGATTTCACTCCTACACTATTCACCGTGAAGACCAATATATATGAAGCCATAGCAGAAAGAAGGATGCCTAGAGGTCAGGTTCCATTTTGCCTTGGCAGACAAAGCACTTACCTTTCATGAACGCTTATTAGTTGAACAAAATTGTTATGGCACTGAAATTCCAAACTTTATCGAAAGGATGTTTACCATTATCTCATAATCATTTACCTCTGCAAAAACTCCATACTGACAGGGCAGCCGGGTGGATAACATATGTTAAATACAAAGAAAGCTCCAAGGAGTCCTAATGCCTCCTCCATGCTGCCTGACGAGATTCACTTCTCTCCGCCGACAACAATGATAACTCGGTGGATGTCGCCCAGGCCTGCATGGACATAAAATTACTTCACACGCACACACTGACCATTAAACGGGCGCGCAATGATTATGAGTTATAATTTCACACAGTTTGCACAAGTACGCAGACTGAAGCAAGACACAAATCTACTAGCGCAATGCTACACAGTTGCAAGTTTTCTTCTTGTTTTGCAATCTCAAGGCTAAAGCGAATTATTTCTTTCATACGGAAATAAAGATTCCGCTTGAGGTATAGCATATAGAATACGGCAAGCTTGGTGTCACATACATGACATCAAGGATTATCCCAAGCATCACAGGTAATTGGCCCAGTACTGCAACTGGCTGGTGTCAGCCTGGTTCCTTTATAGGACCGGCCTTTGCCAATACATTTCCAGTATTGGGCCACCTAGCTGTGCTGCTGGGGATTTTGGGTCCACCCTTAAACTGACAGGGCAGCGAAGCCTCTAAGCGTGGTCTAGCCTGCGTTTTTGGTACCTAACATTTCTTCCTAGGGACAGTGCTGGTTCTACAAAATGAGGTCAATCTACTCATGACCATTTTTTGAGTCAAAGTTCTATAAATTAAAATATTACCCACTTATAACTGCAAGATGCAGTGTTGAGGTAGTCCCTCAAGCATGCTCTAAACTGCATGTTGACAATTAACAAGTGCTACATGAAACACAGAAAGGGTGAGACAATATCTAATAAACCCTGCATGAGACATAGAAGTAGTGGGGAAGTGCGCATAAAGTTGAAGACGCATGCACAAGGTCCAAGGAAATTCAAGATGGCTCGTTGCCTTCTTTGTTCGGAGGGGCACAGGCCTCGCCAAACGTGTTAATTCGGTAGTGATGAGGAAGGAGACGTTCGGTGATGGAGATGATGAAGACGAGGAAATATATTTACAGAATCTACAAATGTGATAACTCAAGTTACAGAAACGAAGTCACAAAGACAAATTCAATAACTGTAGCTTCAACGAAGCGATCTCACACAGAGATAATACTCGAATACCTTACTTATCGACCGAAGGGTTTCAATTTAAGCCTAGGTATTCTTCAAGTACGTGCCAAGCACGGAGCCTCTAGCTAGGCTAGACAATACTGGTGTCCACTGCTTTTTCTTCGATTTTTATAGGTTTTCCCAAACAAAGAAGTTAGGGCGGTCATGTTTAGAAGCACGCCCTGAACTTCTATAACCAATGAGATTTTAAAACAAGGTAACCACCGCCCCTGAAGGTTGGGTACAACCTCGAGCACAGCGCTCGGCTATAGAAAAAAAGGAAACACATAACGAAAACATTCCGAACAACTTCTCCCCGCGGTAGTTCTTGCCCTTATCGCGTGGTGCTGTTTTCCTTTACCGTTTTGCCGCCACACCTGCGTGTCGGTTCTCGAAGGATGTCGAGTTTTTCTAGCTGCCCGACAAGGAGAGTTTATTTTCCTGGCTCATCGTGGAAGTGCCGGATGTAGCGGAGGCAGGAAACGAACCCCGCGAAGCTTCGGTGCTCTCAAGAATTCCAGCAAACGAAAGGGCCCTTCGCGAAACTCGAGGCAGGTTCGCATATTTCCAAGGAAGTGGCGTGGGGATCCGCTGCCGTGGGAACGCCGCAAAGGACAGAGCGGCGCCACATGCCCACCACTACCCTTTGTGTGCGCCACGAGTGCCATCTTGACGCGCGGGCGGATGAGTACACTTCACAATGCTAGGAGCCATCGGCCGTCATAGCGATGCTTACACTCACTTCCGCGCTTTTGTGGATGCTTACGGGGGACGTCGGGTCGCGCAGTGACCTCAAGTTACTGCAGTTAAAATCAACTAACGAGCCCATAATAAAGCGCGGCCTTACAGCCCCCCTCTCGCGTGATGCCGCCCTATCATCACATCTCTCGTAATCTACTGTATATATGCGTAACCGATTCTGTTAGTGACTGGAGCGGCTAAGTATGAGGCAGTGTATATGTTCTAATTCAGAGTTTTACTCTCATAAACTCAATTGGATAATATGGTGTCGGGAGAGGGGTTCACAGGCTAAGCTCTTTTTGTTACAATGATGAATGCGGCGCAGTGACGAACACAGAGAAACGAGCAATATAAAACGCAAGTCTGTGCTGTTACACTGTTGGTATTTTTGAAACATGCAAGGTTAAAAATCTTTCCAGAATAAACTAATCGTCTTACAATCTTTTTTTTTTTCAGAGAAATGTGTCGTGCCTATGCACCACGGCACGAAAGTGCAGCGCAGCGGAACCTGGAAACAGGTACAGTGTTTTACGATCCATGCTTATTGCACTTCCAAGTTCTTCCTCTGCGCGCGTCGGTATTCTTTTTATTTTCTTTATTTCGTTTGAGTGGAAGGGCATGTACGCGCCTGTTTTGAGTCAGCTGGATGGCCTTTCCTAACATTTCGATAATTGCTGGTCCCTTCACCCCTGCCTCCCAACACCATCTTTCAAGTCGTTTGCAGCGCTGTGAAGTCTGCTTGAAGGCTGCAGCGCCGATGCGCAAGTGTCATTTCACGGCATAATATAGTCCTGAACACCACGGGGGTGAGGCCAACAAGTTCATACAAAAGAATCGACCCCTCTCTCGTGTTTAACAATTGGTCGACCCTTCCAGTCGTCCCTCGCATTTATAGGTATAAGCGGTAGGAGAGAAAGGGGTGTTATATGCAATCCGGGTGAGTTCGCAGAAGTTTTGGGGGCAGCAAGTGGCCTAAAAAATGTGTTCCCTCTGCTCATTTACTACCCTGGCTACTTTGCGCAGCGACAAAGCCGGGACGACAAAAACCCGTCTCCTTCCTTTCTCTTCCTAGCCTTGCCAGTAGCGACACAGAAAGTTGTCCGTGATCATATATAAATATTTTTTTCTTTCCTCTGAAGGCGGCTCAGGAGCTTTCCCCTTTTTGCAATCACACAGTCTTACTGGCTGACCATGATTTTAATCTTTGGAAGCTGGTGCAAAGTTTGCCCATCTACGCAGTTTGATTCCAGAATACTTCGGAAAAGTTTCCCTTTCTAGGGTAATATGAGCGGTAAAATTTGTTGAAAACATTACTTTCATGGAGTTTCAAAAAATTTTAAGAACGAAAATTCTCAACTTTTTCAGATTGTTCGTGTTTTGGTGCAGAGAAAAGAGTCTGCAATAGAGAGTTTGGGGTTTACTTTGGGAAATTTTCGTTACGGCTTGGTATAGTGCTAGTGTGAGAGGCAACGTCCAGTGCGCTCGGTGGAGATGGCCCTTTTTTCACGACTCCGTCGAGTGGGCCGGGCAGTACTCCAGATACTAGCCGGCAGGAAAGGCTGCAACCCCGCCTCGCCCCTCAAGCTCTATCATGCACGTGCGACCAACCTGCTGCATGCTTTGGCTCTGGTCTCCCCCATGCCTTTCGGATTAATAGGCTGGAGACTCAATACCACTCTATCATCCGAAGATGCCCGGGAGTTCCGAAGTCAGCCCCGGTCTCTGCCATCTTGACCGAGGCGGGAACACTTGCCTTTTCCCTTCTCCTACTCCGAACAGGCCTACTCTTCATCGACAGGCAGCAGCATGTCCCTGACAATTTTTCCCTCCTCGCTAGGCTGAGGCACCTTCCCTCCTCAAGGGTGGAAGATGAAAAAAAACAGGAAGAAAGAAAGACTACCTCTCATCCCGGTTCATTTGGATCTGCAGGGCCGATTCAAACGCCATAATCTCATTTCTGCAATGACACATACAACCGCATCACTCCAAGAGGAGAGCCTATCTTACAGTGTTTTCACGGATGCCTTGGTTCTCCTATGTACTGCGCAGGCGACCGCAGGTTAGCAGCATTCCAAAACGTCAAGCGACAGAACACCACCGTGCGTGGCAACGGCCACTCTCCTAGACTCAATCGCTGAAAAACCGTGGCCACAGGGTCTACCGCAAATGGTTTATATGCCCCATCAGCGTGCCTGGCAGCTAGAAAGCCGACACGCTTGCCAGAGCACTTCATGGTCCTGAATCCCTCGCCTCCCTCCCCCATCTCCACAGCGGTGATGTCCTTCGATTACTCTAGGACTGCCTTCAAGAAAAGGCATCATCAGCCAGCATCCAGACATTAGATTGCATCTCATGCCTGCTTGAAGCGGCTACCTGAGAAGCTGACCCGAAGAGAACACTCTCTCTTCCTCCGCTTACACATCGGCTGTTCTTAGACAGCGTACGGAAGTTGCCTCCATGTCAGAGCCTAGTCGCAAGCCTTCTCGGTGTGCGGCCAGGACAAGACCATGGACCACCTCCTCTGCCAGTGTCCAGCGCACCACGCCAACCGGAGGCCCCGCTTCCAAGACCTGGGCCTACTTGCCGACACAGGAGTACACCTCCTGTTCCCCAGTAGCAAACACCTCCCAGCCCTTCGGCTCCTCGAGCTCCAGTTGGACACGACTGAGCTGTCTTCGATTTTGTTAGCTGCGCAATGTCTGCAAATCACCATTTCCTGAACTTGACCGAACTGCCACCAATCCCAATCCTTGCTACCACGGTGCCCTCCTGAACTAAGAAAAACAAGCGCTAGTGTCCGTACCCTTCCCCTCAATAGTCACAGCAACAACAAATAAGACAGCCTTTGCAGTGGTAGATTTAAATCAGGAAGGCGCAAACCTGCCTTCGAGACCATTGCGGCGCACGTACTCTCGAAATGCCCTGGGAATTCAATGGTGCGAGTTCCGATTCATCGGGAGGCTATGCGTCTTGAAACAGTGACTTCCACTTCGATTTGTGGCTGACGACGATGCCCATACTCGTCGTTTGGAATTATTTTCGCTGTAGTACAAGACATACGGGGTTTGACGTCCCAAAGCGAACCGTGTGCTATGAGGGACCCTGTCACGGGTTCGGTGACTACGCGATGTCATCACCGAGTCCTGACAATGAAGTGGGTGGCCGTTTGATGCCCGCCGTAGCCGGTAAGCAAACGTAGTCAATGAGACCGAGGCGTGTTAAGAGGTAACAACAAGAAAACAACGTTTATAGTTTCGATTGAAGAATACGACAGCTTTCACAGACGCCTAGTGTACATCCTACAAAACAATGGCAGGAAACAGATAGCATTAAATACACTGAAATAAGTTATACAATATGTCTTCACAGGTCAGAACACAAGTGAGAGCCCAATTAGCTACAGTCGATAAAAGTTCAGAGGGGAACAAACATGCAGTCAACCGGGGAGCGCGGCAGCAGTCCATCCACAAACGCGCAGTCAATGCGGCCCCCGAAGGCGACGTCCTTCCAGAGCAGCTTGCGGTTTCGAGGATGCGGTGCGGCGGCTCGGAGTCCCGGGAGTTCGCGGCGGCAGCGTCTCCACCGACGAGCGGACTGAAGTTCGTGCCCATACGGCCCATTTTAAAGTACTCGGGCGCTAGCGGGCGAGGCAATCGCGGCGCCACAGAGTCGGTGTCGAAAAAGCAAGCACCAAAAAGCCCAACAAGAGCACGTAGGCACCTACACTTTGACACTGCATGGCCGACATCTTGGAGGGAAAAAATTAACGGACAACTAAAAAGAAGCCAAAGGCTTTGACTCTGAATTCGGTGACCTTGGAACAGCAAAAAAGTAAACCACAACCAAAAAGGGAGTCGCCTACGCCCCCAACTTCTTTCCTGCTAATGGTCAGCTCAAGACTTCGGCAGTATCGGGGCCGACGGTGAGCCAGGAAAAAGTAATACATGCACAAAACAAGCACCACGTACGCCTCCACTTCCGCAATGGGAGTAGGTTGTTTAACTGAAACAGCGTGCATATATTCGTGCTCTTCCCGAGACAAATACAGGTTACACGGTCACACTATGTTAAAGAAACGAGGACACATCAGCTTTATACAAACAAAAGTAATTTACAGGCTGCCGCCACTTCTGTGACACGGCCCCCCACTTTCAGAATATTATCGGATAATATTCAAAACCCACAGAAGTCAGCGAGCAGGCCTGTGCGCAAATATACAGCGCGTAACATAACCGTTTTTTAAAACTAGCACATAATTCAAGTCAGCGTATACATGCACTATGATACTTGAATGCTTAACAGTGAAAATTAATAGCGCGCGACAAATCTACAGCCTGCTAAGAAAATCAGCACCGACGTTGTCCTTGCCCTTAATGTGCTCGACGCTGAACTGATATTCTTGGAGCAGCAAGCTCCAGCGCAAGACTCTGCTGTTTAGCTATTTCGCTCGTTGGATGTAGCTCAGTGGTTGATGGTCCGTCTGAACTATGAAGGGCACCCCGTACAGGTAGGTGGAAAGCTTCCATAATCCCCAAACTAACGCTAAGCACTCTCTTTTGATTGTGCTGTAGGCTGCTTCCCCGGGGAGCAAATTTCTCCTCGCGTATGCCACCGGGTGAAGCGTGCCGTTATGCCGCTGCATTAGTACCGCGCCAAGGCTGGCATCTGAGGCATCCGTGCGCAGCACAAACTGTTCGGAGAAGTCCGGGAGCCGTAGTATCAGAGGGCTCGAGACCCGACACTTGAGTTCTTCTAAGGCTTCCTGATGGGCCGGCGTCCACTTCAGGATGTTCCTCTCGCCCTTTCTCGTCAGATGGGTGAGGGGCTCGCTTATTCTTGCGTAGTCGGGGATGAAGTCGCGGTAATACCCCGACAAGCCAAGGAAGGCGCGTACCTGACGCTTTGTTCGAGGGGTTGGCGCCGCTTGTATCTTGTCGAGCGTTTTCCCGAGTGGTGCCAGCTCACCTCTGCCAATGCGATGCCCGAGGAACTCGATGCTTTCCATCCCGAACTCGCATTTTCTTGGTCGTACTGTCAGGTCGGCCGTCTCGATTATCGCAGACAGCTGCCTCAGCGAAGAGAGATGCTCCTCCCACGTAGCACTGGCAACGAGGACATCATAATAGTGCTGCACTCCGGGAATTCCCTCCACCACTCGTTGCATCAATCTTGAAAATACTGCCGGGGCAGTCTTTATGCCGAACGGCATAAAACGGAATTGAAAGAGCCCCGATGTCGTTGAAAACGCCGTCTTGGGCTTGGACTCCTTAGTCAATGGAATTTGCCAATATCCTTTGGCAAAGTCTACCTTTGAGAAGTATTTCTTCTCTCCAGCTGCAGCGAAGACCGCGTCCGCTCTGGGCATTGGCTACGAATCGGCAACAAGGACGTCGTTCAGGCGTCGGAAATCAATGCAGAGCCGGTTCGTGCCGTCTGGTTTATTCACCAAGAGGACAGGTGAATTGTACGGTGACTGGGACTTCTCGATTATTCCCAGTCGCTCCATCTGCTGCACCTCTCTTTCTACGGCTCCTCTCGTCGCAAACGGAAGTGGGTATTGTTTTACGCGGACCGGAGTGCGGGTAGTGAGCTCTAACCGGCACTTGGCCCAGTCCGTCTTGCCCGGGACGTCGGAGAAGATGCGAGAGTGTTCTGAAATCACCTCTCGGAGCTGCCTCCATTGATCTGCATTCAAATCATCAGAAAGCTTCACATCTCGCTCGCCCTCTGACTGTTCAAGCGCCGGAACAGGAATGGCTCCCTTGCTGTCCGATTCGGTGACGCCGCAGATCGCGTGGCAGATGCGTTCTACCGGCCGGCTTTCCCGCTCTTTCTTAAATTCGATTATGCCTTCCGAATCCCTGCACGTCAGTTTCTTGCCAATTTGGGAAAATCACTGCTTGAGCGACTGGTCCTCTGCTTGCTCCTCTGCATAACTCTTCTTTAGCGGCTCCACTGCGACGTCGGGGGTTTTAAGCGCTTGGAATTTCTTGTTTTGCTCCCTTGCTTTTGCTCTAGTTACAACCGCTGTAACAACTTACTCTTCAGCAAGCTCGTTGCTGACCGGTTGTTCAGTCACTCCTTTCGGGTCATATGGAGCTCTTGCGCCTTCTACGTTTCCAAGAATTAAACCATAGAGCGGCTCCTCCATGTCGAGCGCCGTGATAATCCCAGAAAAATACGGGGTGTCGATGTCAACTCGCGCCTCAGGCAGCATCTTAGCTCTTCCATCCACTAAGTAAACTGGCCTCTTCTCTCCTGTGAGCTGGTCGTCGTCGATGAGTTCTCGTCTCACGATAGCCGTATTGCATCCGGTATCCCGCAATACCGTTATGCTCTTTCCTCCCAACGTTCCAGTCACCACCGGCAGTCCTTCAACGAGCAACTTCGGTCGCGTCGTCATGACCGCGTTTACAACGGGAATTTTATCTACATTTTTTTAGCTCCAGGTAGCCATCGCGAATGCTCTCCTCATTAACGTTCTTGGCGGGTGAGTAGACGCACGATGCCTGTGGCATGTCCTTTACCGCTGAGCGGCACGCATCCGCCTTTTGTCCCCTCACTTGAAACAAGTGACGCTATGGTTGTTATTGGTGTGGGTACGGCACTGTGAAGCCTGATGCCCAATGCGGTTGCAAAGGTAACAGCGAGGCGGTGCTTCTTATTGATTCTTTTGTCCTGAGTTTCGGGCCTCCCGGCATCATCTCGGCTCTCTTTCTACAATTTGGAGAGATTCCGGCTTCTTTGCGCTTCTAAAAACTGGTCAGCTAGATCCAGCATCTCTCCTAGCGATTTCGCCTTCCTCTCCTTCAGGTAAAGTGCCATGTTAGAATGACACCCCTGTAGGAACCCCTCCTTAATCAGGAGTTCTCTGAGTTCCTGAAACTCAGTCTTGATACCTGAAAGCTCGATCCAGCGGTCAAAATAGTGGCTGAGACGCGCTGAGAACTGAGCCACGGATTCGCCATCCGCCGGTTTTCCAGTGTTGAATTTCTCTCGGAATCCTTCCGCGGTGAACCGAAATCGCTTCAAAAGGGCGCTTTTCACCTTGGTATAATCAGCTGCATCACCCGGCGCAAACGCCCGTAAACACTGAGTGCTTCCCCACTTAGACATGTAGCCAGCGCTGTAGACCACTGGGTCTCTGGCCACTTCTGGCTCTTCGCAATGCTTTCAAAACGCCTTATATGGGCATCTAAATCATCCTTCCGGTCGTCAAATAGGATCAGGAGTTTACTTGTGTTCAACTTCAAATCACCTTTGTCCTGCCTCCCTTCCTTTTCTCTAGCCTTTTTCTCTAGTCGCTGACGCTCTATTTTCAAACGCATAATCTCTAGCTGACGTTAGGCAGCTGCCATCGCGGCCGCGCGCTCCTGCTCCGCTCTCTCTCGGGCAAACGACCGCTCCTCGCGCTGCTTATCTTCCACCCATTTTCTGAGCTCAGTGCTCGTCAGCCCCAACTGGCTACCCATCGCTATCAACCTTTCCAAATCCATCCTTCTATCTCCAAGAACACTTTCAATAACACAGCTAGAAGCTGAGCAAAAAGAAAATCCCGTTCATACACGACACCTCTCTAAGACGTCGGCACAGTTCAACACCTCAACAAGTCTCCTCAGTTCACCACATTTTCTATGCATCAAACGTCCTGTAGCGGACGCCAGTTAATTGTCACGGGTTCGGTGACTACGCGACGTCATCACCGAGTCCTGACAATGAAGGGGGTGGCCGTTTGATGCCCGCCGTAGCCGGGAAGCAAACGTAGTGAATGAGACCGAGGCGTGTTAAGAGGTAACAACAACAAAACAACATGTATTACCAACAACATATATTACATGTATTACCAACTCGCCCAACTTTCTGCATTAACAAAACAACGTTTATAGTTTCGATTGAAGAATACGACAGCTTTCACAGACGCATAATGTACAGCCTTTGTCAAAAGTTTAGAGCCCAGGGGGTTTGCTTCTAAGCACTATTCTGGCGCTCCTACAGCACTTGTGGAAGTCCTACGCATCGGAGGGAGCAGGACCAAAAATCTTCTTACCTTCAGGAGATTTGGGACATTGAGGTCGCATTACGAGCAAAGCAATGCAGCCCAGAAGCAAACCCCCTGGGCTCTAAACTTTTGACAAAGGCTGTACATCCTACAAAACAATGGCGGGAAACAAAAAGCATTAAATACACCGAATTAAGTTATACATTGAATATGTCTACACAGGCCAGAACACAAGTGAGAGCCGAATTAGCTACAGTCGATAAAAGTTCAGAAAGGAAACAAACATACAGTCAATCGGGGAGCGCGGCTGCAGCCCATCCACAAGCATGCAGTCAGTGCGGCCCCCGAAGGCGACGTCCTTCCAGAGCAGCTTGTGGTTTCGAGGATGCGGTGCGGCGGCTCGGAGACCCGGGAGTTCGCGGCGGCAGCGTCTCCGCCGACGAGCGGACTGAAGTTCGTGCCCATACGGCCCCTGCCTTGCGGCACCACAGAGTCGGTGTCGAAAAAGCAAACACCAAAACGCGCAACAAGAGCACGTAGGCACCTACACTTTAACACTGCATGGCCGCCATCTTGGAGGGAGAAAAATTAACGGACAACTAAAAAGAAGCCCTAGGCTTCGACTCTGGATGCGGTGACCTTGGAACAGCAAAAAAGTAAAACACAATCAAAAAGGGTGTCACGTACGCCCGCAACCTCTTCCCTGCTAATGGTCAGCTCAAGGCTTCGGCGGTATGGCTGCCGACCTTGAGCCGGGAAAAGTAAGAGATACACAAAACAAGCAGCACGTATGCCTCCGCTTGCGCAATGCGAGTGGGTTGTCTAACTAACTGAAACAGCGTGCATATTCGTGCTCTTCCCGAGACATATACAGGTTACACGGTCACACTATGTTAAAGAAACGCGGACACATCAGTTTTATACCAAACAAAAGTAATTTACAGGTTGCCGCCGCTTCTGTGACAGACCCCATACTTGAGTGCTCGTGGTTAATTTCGTCCATCTGGCGCTCTTCAAAAGGACAATGAGGACAAATAGAAGTTTCCCTGTATCAGTAGGGTCTTCATCATCAGCAGCAGTCTGACTACCCCTACTACAGGGCTAAGGCCTCTCGCATATGATTAACTTGGTCCTGTGCCAGCCGTGGCCACCTTATCTGCGTAATCGATAGGGCACCACGTTCTAATCACAAAGAGCCACTCTCGCCTAAAATGGTGGCCTGATAAGCTAGAAAAGAACAAAAAAACGAAATGCAGTTCTTTTTATCACCACCAGATTTTGCAAGTAAAATGCGTGCGTCACGACCAATTTTTGGGTGCGGGTCCCAGAGGTTACGCCACACCGCCATTCATTACAAAGTGGTGACAATCCGTCCTTTTCGGTAAAGACATCCCTACTTTGAATCGACTGGCTGGAATATATTGTCAATGGACAACGACGAAGACAGTGCGGGGCTCGTGCACATCCGATTACATCATCATCATCGTGCACAGAGCGCCAAGAGGACGAAGTGTGTGCGCCGTTGGCCGGCAGTGGTTCGACTTAGCTGCTGTCAGCTATCTCTCTGTGACTACGCCGACTCCTTGTGTGCGTACATCTACGTAACATCTCCCAGTTTCGGCCCACGGGCCGACTAGCCGACTCGTCGAGATAGCTACCAATGCGGCTCCCCGTCTGCGCCTGCCAGGCCAACTGTCGTTGTAGCCCACCCTCGCGACCCGGGCACATTCTGCGGTACAGATGGCGTGGATGTCGAGGACTAGCTCTCGCTGTACGAGCGTGTGAGCACACAACAGGTGGGACCCGACGATGAAGTTGGCCAACGTCATTTTCTACTTGACGGGCACCGCAAGGGTCTCGGTCGAGACCCACGAGGAAGAACTCACCAAATGGGACCTGTGCAAGCAGAAGCTTACCGAATTGTTCGGTAAGCCATTCGGACGTAAGCTGGCCGCGAAGAAGGAGCTTGCATGCCGCGCACAATCGTCCACAGAGTCCTATGTGACTTACATTCAGGACATTTTAGCCCTCTGCATGAAAGTTGATTCCGCCATGCCAGAGAGTGACAAAGTCGGTCACGTTCTAAAGGGAATTGCAGACGACGCCTTACTTGCAGGTGTACAAGGACTGTGGAACGGTTGACGCAATCCTAAAAGAATGCCGCCGGTTTGAACAAGCGAAGAGCCGCCGTATTTTTCCCCAGTTCACGCGGTTGCCGAACACGGCGGCAACGTCGTCCTGCGTAGATTAGCGCTCGTCCTGTCTCCTTCTCTGTCTTTGTCCTAGTTTTATGCGCTAGTCTTTTAATTAACTATGACACACCAACTAGCCCAGCTTTCCGCCTTGATTGCGTAGACTCACCCCAAATGTGCCCCCTGCCAACATCCGACAGCTTTACACAACTTGTGCGCCGAGAACTAGAGGCAGTATCTCCCACAGTTTCCCATTTATCGGTACCGGATAGTGCCCCTGCAGTATCTCTTATACAGGCTGTTGTCCGACAAGAATTCGCCAACCTCGGTATCCGACTTGTATGCTCCATTAGTTGCCCAGATGCTCGTCGTGTGTCTCCGGTGCTCGGTGCCCGACATCCGTACACTCGCCGCAGCCGCAACCCAGTTGAGTGGAGGACACCTGACGACAGGCCCATCTGTTTTAACTGCTCCCGAGTTGGTCCCATCTCTCGACACTGCCGAAGCCGTCCGTAATCGACCTACCGCCGCTATCCTGATTCTGTCTATTCCCGCCGCTCGTCGTCGCCCACTGAACCACAGTTCGCAAACTCCGACGCTCAGGCCCCTCCCACCAACCGCTCGTCGTCACCTTACCGTCGTCGATCTCCGTCGCCCCAATCTCGCCGCCCGTCATCTCCTGGCCCGTATGCTCGATCCCGTTCGGAAATCTGATGGCTGCAGCGTCTGGAGGTGATGCTGCTCCGACGACCGAACTAGAAAATCCTTCTTTGACTCTCCATGCCCGACGGAACATACGAGGTCTGTTAGAAAAGTATCCGACCTTTGGCCGAAGAAAAAAAAACTGGCATAACTCGAGCCTTAAAAACCTAATAACCTTCAAAGTAGTCTCTTCGGGACTCCACATACTTCTCCCAGCGGTGCTACCATTGTTGGAAGTATTCCGAAAAGGCCCTTTTCGGAATGGAGTTTCACTCAGCTGTCGCTGCAGCCATAATGTCCTTTCTTGTCTGAAATCGCGCTCCTTTCGATGGCCTCTTGATTTTGGGAAACAGCCAGAAGCCGCAGGGGGCCATATCAGGAGATCAAGGAGTCTGTTGAACTACACAAGTCTGGTTTTTTACCAAAAAGTCCGAATCAAGTGCGAGGAATGTGCAGGAGCATTGTCGTGATGAATGCGCCAATTTCCTGTTGACCTCAACTCCGGTCTCTTGCGCCACACAGCACCATGTAGGCGACGGAGGACATCCTTGTAGTACTCTTTGGTCATTGTTTGACCCTGTAGGGTGCGTACTCGTGGTGTGCCAGACAGAAGGAGTCACAGAAAGCAGTAAACATCACTTTGACATTGCTGCGCTCTTGGCGGGTCTTCTTTGGTCTTGGCGACGTGGAATGCTTCCACTACGACGACTGGGATTTGGACCCAAGACTCGTCACCAGTGAATTTGGTGTTGATGAAGTTGGGGTCACTGTTTGTGGAATTCAGCATGTTCTGTGAGACTTCAACACGAAGCTGCTTAAGCTGCTTTTGGTCCACCGTGAGCAGCTTCGGCACGAATTTCGCCGCAACTCTCTCCCTGGCCAAATCTTCGGGGATAATGGAATGTGCTGAAAAATTACTGATGTCCAACTCTTGCGCAATTTCTCAGATAGTCACACGACGGTCCCGCATCCCCACAGCGTTCACTTCGGCAATGACTTGGTCATTTCGGCATGTTGATGGCCGACCGGAGCGTGGCTCGCTCTCCACCGATTTGCGGCCGTCTTTAAACCAATTGTACCACTTTTTAGTTTGTGTGCTGCTCATAGCATATTCACCGACAGCCGTACTGAGTATTCCGAACGGTTTCCACTTGGCTGTCACCCAGTTTCTGGCAAAATTTGATGCAGTAACGCTGCCACTGTCGCTCCGCCATTTTCCTTGGAATAAAAAACCGACGAGAGCACTGCGCACTGCCTCACTCAAACGCTGCGTCCCAGCGACTGACGCTATCGGCGGGCGGTAAAAAATTCGTGCCTGCGCACGAAGGTTAAAGGTCGGCTGATGCAAGCGCGCTTGTTTCATATCCATCAGGTGTTCGAAAAAAAAAATCAAGTCGGATACTTTTCTAACAGACCTTGCACTTAGCGTCGACATGGACGGGATCCCTGTTACCGCTCTCATCGACACAGGAGCGCACGTCTCCGTTACGAATTCCCGTCTACTGCGTCGCCTAAGGAAAGTGACTCCTGCCCACTCCGCTGTTGTTCGCGTCGCCGATGGCCGTACTTCCGCTGTCGCAGGAATGTGCACAGCCCGTGTGTCAATCGCCGAATGAATTTTTCCGGCTGAGAAATGAGCTTTTCGCGGGTACATATGTCTTTCTCTAAAAGATTAAGCGGCCGAACAGTAACAGTTATAAAGTTAACTATTCAATATTAGTTAAACAGCCTGCTAGTTACCACGTCCTAGCTGTATTCTGGTGTACTACACCACTAACAGTGTTATGCCTAATCGCTCTTGTACTTCGAAAAGCTTAGATTTAAAAATTGTGTGAAGTCTTACTTTACACGCTCTGTATATATATGGGTGTGTAGAGAGAATGGTAATCGAGGTCTCGTGACCATTTTTGTTTTCAATTAAATTTTTATATGTGATGGTAAAATGTCATGACAAAAGTGAATCGCACTTAGTTTTGCAAGAACCGCTGGTGTTTTTTCTTTTTTAATCGTATATCACTTTTGATGGAAAACGTCGATTTTTTGCGATTTCGCAAATTCGCTAGTTTCCCCGCACAATCCAAAATAACATCGTGTGTAACCTGATTATTTTTTCAGGAAATGTATGTACATATTTCTGTTGGAAGCAATGCAAAAATGTTTTTTGGTTCCTATAAATTTTTAGCAAAATATCGCAAACATTTCTCAAAAAGTAAAGCATTCCAATATGGCCAGTTTTTGAACTATAATGGGAAAAGAAGAAATGAGACCCTGTGGCTGAAATTTTTTCTACGTATTAAACCATATTTTAAACTATTTCCGGGCAAAAGCTGTGCTTCTAGAGTGGGCAGATGATTTTTAATTAGGCGTTGAAATCATCTAGAATTCGAAAACATAAAAAAGGCGAGCTTTCACGGAGAATAAAAAAAAAACGCCCACTCCGATTTTGCTTAAAATTTCCCTAGAACACCTTCAGTACCTTGTAATTTTAGATCAAGAAAAAATATTGCAATATGGGGTCTTAAACTATAAAATTAAAGGCCCAACACAGATGATATTTCGTTCAGTTACCATTAAGAGCAACGGCCATGAATTCGACTTGGAACTCAGCGCATGTGGTTGTATTTATTGTAGTCAGCACAATGGCAAAGTCTCATAACATATCTGGTAAATATTTTTTGCTTGTAAGTCCAGTTTTGATCACGTTAAACTTTAATATACGCCCTGTATTTGTCGTAATCTCTCCAGGTCTCGCTAATGCCGGCAAATACAAATATTCCGTTCTTCCTAACTTTAGTCTTCAAATATTTTATTCTTTAGCTATTGTGAGTATTGTTAAGTCATAATATTTCTTTATTTATTGTCTTTTAATAAATTTTATACGACCAGTGATTGTCCGTAGAAATTATTTTCGCGTTTTAAGACGAGTAATTTGTTTCAAATATAAATATCATTACTTACATGTGAAAAGGATCTTTTAACTGGCCGGTTAATTTAGGTTGAGGCACGAGCCGGAGCAGGTTCAGTTACCCTATGGACTTTCTTTACACACGGGTAGCGCGCTTCAGGGCAATAACGTTATCGTCTCTTTCGTATATAGCGTTTTAGGTTTGTGGTGGTCTTGCACGTCTAATTCTGTTGACAAAACTTATTCTGCGCTACATCGTTTCAATTTCAATGTCTTAGCCGAAGAGCGAACCTCTCCAAATAAAAAGCTGTTGTAGGCGGATGACACCGTTTCCGTAAACTTTGTTACCAAATTAAGGGGAACTGTTCATGTCGCTATGCCCACAAAGGGTGGCCCTGCACAAGACGATAAATCAGTACAAAACTGATTCCACTCCAAAACAGTAGTGTAGGCCATCTAAACATTGCCTGAATTCGATCCACCATCTTTACTTTCGATACATGTGGTTGCCGTGTACTTTCTGAGCTCTCTTCCATCCTGTCTAAGAAAGTCAATAAGCTGACTATGCCGAAAGTCCTGGATGCTAACATCATTCAGCTTTCCTCTGAGCGCGCCTGCAAAGCCCCTAGCTCTTTCTAAGCTTTAATTCCCAGTCGTTATCAAGGTGTGTACCATGTGCTAAATAGTCCCGCATCGCCGTTTCACGCACTTCTGCTGCGTCCTGTGGCCAGAAACATGAGGTTTGTTATATGATATTCGTTGTGTATGAGTTCATGAAGCCAATATTTGCTCTGACAGCAACTGGGAGTCCTTTGATTGGCAAAAGTTGTCTTTATCATATAGATAGACGCGCTGGGTTCATGCATGTTGCACCTTGGTTTCGACAGAGCCAGCCGTGCAGGCGCCCGCTCGTCAGACAGAGCATTTCAAGAACGGTAATTTTTTTTGTGTCAATAGTATGTTCTGACAGGATTTGGAAACCCAACTGTTCACTACTAAAAAAAATAAAAAATGCAATGCTTTATATTTTGTACTGATAGCTCTGTCTTCCTTCATTCGTAAATCCTGTTGGAATAGATGTTGTGTGCTTGTGTGGAGTAATTCGGGGCCTTCCTTAAAAGTTATTTTAATATCAATACAGAAGTCTCAGCTATTTAACCATCTAATTCGACTTCGAAGATGCCGTTTGGTTTTCGCGCTCACTAAAAAATTGATATTCTTTTTTTTCTGTGCCGAAGGTTACCTCACTTCGAAGTGAGGTAACCTTCATATAGCGCATATTCGGCAGGCTAGTGCCGCCTGCGCCTTCCTTACCGGAGGCGCAGGCGGCACTAGCCTGCCGACATATATGCACAGAATCTGCTTGTTTCCGGGAGACAGGGCTTGCCTGGCTCAATTTGGAGCATCAGAAGCATAACTATGCCATTCTATGAACGATATGCCATTCTGCACGCTTTTAGTTAAAGTTTAATTATACGAATTATCGTTCATCTAAACGCTATAAAAGTTTCGGGTGAGTGTTTTATAAACCTTATTTCTTGCCAAATTGCCTTGAAATTGTTTTGAAATAGAGCAAAATTCTGAATCCCATCAACCACATGTATAGGAGCCACGTAGAGAAGCAAACGTATAATTGTTTCGACTCATAAAAACCGCTTGACAGCGAAAACATGCATCCAATGTATTTTCTGAGACTCTGCCATTGTGCTATATAAAACGCAACAACATGCTCCGAGCTGAAAATCGAATGCATGGGTGTTGCTCTTTTTAACGCACAATATCCAGTAATGGTCAATTTAATTACTTTTTTTTTTATGGCTGCGGCTGATGCTGCTCATGCGAGAAGGAAGGCATCACCGCATAGACACCACGGCGCTGAGGAGTTGCCTTCCGTGCGGGAGGGCTGCTTTGTCCTCCCGGTGGAAGAGAGGCCGTTGCGCTAGGGCGTGCCCGCGCCCAGTGACAGCGCTTCAAGTCTTTGCTCGCGTCCGAACCACGTTGGCCGAAGGGCTTTAGCAGGCTGCGAGGTCGTCAAAAACTGGCCTTTGCCCGCGAGGGGCGCAGCGGGGTTTACGGAGCTTCTCCCAAACGTACGCCCCTTAAGAAAGCCGAGCGCCAGGCCGGGGGTCGCTTGTACCCATTACCCATTTTTACCGGTGGGTGTCCGGCGGTGGGTTTCGAACCAACCACCTCCCGCAGCCGAAGCGGGCGCTCAAACCACCGTTAATGGTAATTACTTTTAAGCAATGATAGGCCTTTAATTTTATAGTTTAAAGCAAAATAATGCAACACTTTATTCTTGCTCTAGAAACACAAGGAATTGAAGGTGTTCAGAGAAATTTTAAAGGAAATCTGAGATGGTTTTTTTCTTTAATGTCCTTCAAATTTCGCCTTTTTTCGAAATTCTCGTATTTTCGACGGTTTCAACGTCTAATTAAAAATCATCTGCCCTTTCTGGGACTACGAATTTTCTCCAGCGATAGTAAAAAGAGCGAATTAATACTAAGAAAAATTTCAGCTCCAAGTTATCACCTATTCTTGCCCCATTATTTTCCTAAAAACTATCTTTACTGAAATGCCTTATTTTTGCAGCAATGTTTGCGATTCTTTCCTGCAGAACTATACAAGCTAAAAAAATAATTTTGCATTGCTTCCAACAGGAAAGCTTGCATACAACTCTTTAAAAAATAATCAGGTTCCACAAAAATATTTTTATTATCTGCAGGGATCCAAACTAGCGATTTCGTGAAATCGACCTTTTCCAGCTATCGGGATATACGATGTTTCTCCAAAAAAACTACACACTTTCTTGTCAAACTAATTACGATTCCCTCCCGTCGGCATATTTGCCCATCACAGATAAAAATTTTATTGAAAACAAAAACTAGTGATGGGACCTCGATTACCGTTGTTATCCGAACACACCACCCGCCGCGTTGGCTGAGTGGGTAGGGGGCTCGGCTGCTGTGCCGGAGTTCCCGGGTTGGAATCCAGCCGCGGTGGCCGCGTTTCGATGGAGGCGAATCGCAGGCGCGCCCATGAGGTGTGCGATGCCAGTGCACGTTAAGGATCCTCAGGTGGTCGGATTCTACTTTCACTCCCACCGTCCTCAATTCCCTTACGGCGCGGTTCGGGTGTCCACCGTGAAGTGAGACAATTACTGCGCCATTTCCTTTCCTTAAAAACCAATTTTCAATTTTTACCAACTTTCTACATTAACGTATCTGTTCACGTAGTTTTCTCTGACCCCTGTTAGCTTGCAAAAAAATTGTATCCGACGAAGCATCACCGGAAAAGGCCGTCATGCTCGAAGAAGCACGCCATCAGATACACCGAGTGCAAAAACAGCCTATTTACGAGATTCTTCTGACTTGTGGCCGAGTTTGCATCGGGCGAACGGGGTGTAGCTTCGGTTTGGTTTAGGTTTGGTTTATGGGGTTTAACGTCCCAAAGCGACTCAGGCTATGAGAGACGCTGTAGTGAAGGGCTCCGGAAATTTTGACCACCTGGGGTTCTTTAACGTGCACTGACATCGTACAGTACACGGGCCTCTACAATTTCTCCTCCAAAGAAATTCCAGCCGCCGCGGCCGGGATCGAACCCTGTCTTTTGGGTCAGCAGCCGAGCACCATAACCACAGAGCCACCGCGGCGGCGGGGTGGGGGGTGTAGCTTCAACGAAAGGGCAAAAAAACAGTCAGTGACAATCCGGAACAACGCAAGCAGAAATCTGTCGGAGCACTGCAAGCGATATGATCGCAAGAACACATGCAGGTCACGTTCACCGACGACTACATTCTTGGCGTGGGCTTATGACAGAACAGAAAGAGAAATTATCGAAGCGTTTTTCAGAAATAAAGCAGGCAGCGAGTGCGTCAGCACTGGCTGCCTGTTTTGGAGTGTACCTTTTCTAGGCCATTTGTAGTGTACCTTTTGATGCAGCCTTGTGTTTTTGATTGTTTCATGTTAATCTCGGTTGTAAATATTTTACCCGTTTTTACTTCGTGTCACCGCTGTACTGTTTTTACCTTAGGGCTGTATACACGCCGTGCTTGTTATCGGTTTTACTCCTGTAGTTTTACGTTTCTTGATGCTTCATGTTCACCTTGTTCTGGATTGCACCCCTTTTTACTTACGACTTTGCTGTATTATATTTTTACCCGTGCGCTCTGTCCATCCTGTGCTTGATATGGTTTTTGTTTTCTATGATACATTGCCTGCGTATCCGCTCCGTAGCGCTTAACCTTTTTAGCCTTCTTTTATCTATCTAAGCTTTTCTTTAATTCAAGGATTTCTGAATCCGTGCTTAGCGCGGATCTGCTTCTTTAAAGACCACTTTCCTGGAGAAATCCTGTTTTATGCTTGTCATTTTGATCCGGCTTTTCTCCAGTCTCCACCCTGCCATTTATTATCAACCTTGGCCGTTTGGATTACACAGTATCTCATGTACTGTCATCATTCGGTTTGACAAAAAAAAAATAAAGCTTGTTTCGCCTCTTGCCGTTTCATAGCTGCTTGGTTACCACGTGGTGATGGCCTGCTATAAATTCACCGTCTGCAAGCTTCAATAAAATCACTTGGTAGGAGGCGGCCGCCACCTGTCGTTTCGTGTCTTCTCAAGCAGTCTCATCCACAATGGGCATCTTCAAACGGCCACATATAGATATGAAAAGCGACAAAATTAAACTTGTTAATAGGAGCACGTTCTCTTGTGTTGTTCTTGCATTACTTTAGTGTTCACTGCAGCAGCTAAGCATTGAATCGATTGAAGTCATGTAATTAGCGGGTTGATTGTCGTTTTCCTTTTTATACCGTGTCGCATAGGCACAAAAACGTTATTTTGGAAGCAACAGTTTGGCATTCCCTAACTGACGGACCTGTTTAGGTACTATTCAGTTTTAGCGTTCAGAAACAAAGCATGCTTGCTACAAGCTTCATTTCTTTGTCATGTCTTCACTCACAGGCTTTTCGGAGAACTGACGTTGCGCCCCATACACAAGTGACAGAACAAGACCGAAACCTTTTCGTGACCTGCACACAAGGGTATCACTTATTAAACACCGCGCAAGCAGAGGCTCAAGTCGCCTGCAAAGATGGTGCATGGGAGCCACCACCGCCTTGGTGCACTGAAGGTGAGTCAGTTCGTTACAACAAAAACGAGAATGCCAAAACCGTTCAATACTTCTACTGGTCGCGAAGATTCACCGTAGCGCTGTGGGAGAACTACCGTATTTACTCGATTCTAACCACCGTTTTTTTTTTAAGGACGCGAGGCCTGAAGTGGGGGGTTAGGGGAGGGGGTAAGGGGGGTGGGGGTATTTCGATTCGAAAAATCTAAAGTGACGCCGTCACCCCCCCCCCCCCCTTCCCTGTTGGCAGGATCGGTCCACAGCGGCTCTGTGGTTTCAGTGGTCTTCAGCAAGCGTGATTACTGTTCGCATGAACTTCAACGTGTAGGCAGCCTCTTAGAAGTCAAGCCAGCCTCCATTAGGGCTGTCAAACAACTGACACCAAACTAAGCAGCGGCGTGCCCGTGAAACCTAATCCTTAAACTAATAAACTATGCAGATTCTGTCGCAGATATCCCGTCAAAAATGCCCGCGTTTAGAAAACAAATGCGCAGCATGAGTGTTCACGACTGAAGACCTATTAACTTCCGCGGTTCTATGCGAGACGTTTGCATACATGCTCAGTTGTTAGCTTCATCACCCCGGTGAAGCTACATTTTCACCCGCGGCTATCTGACAGCAGCTTAATTTTGACGCTATTTTTCAAGAACGCTTCCCCTTCCGATTCTGAAAGGGCGGAGAGGTGCAAGAAACACGACTGAGCTATCTATGGCAGTGTTTGTGGCTGGACCGCTGCCATTCCGAGCTGAACTCGGACGTTTGATTGTCAGCTGCCTAAATGAGGACAGTGCGCAATGGACGACGACAATAGTGTCTTTCATGCCTTCCCTGTACAACACCGTCGAAATAGCATCCGATTATTGTTGCGAGAAGTTTTGTTGTGAAAGCAACACTACTGGAGCCCAGCTCGGCTCGTCGCGTATGCTCGTGGCGCCATGGCTACCAAACGACCTTGAGTCGCCGTTGCCTAGCAACTGCTTCAGCTGCGCTCCAACAGACGGCGCCGCGCCGCTGCCATCTGCGCGAGAGGTTGCTCGGGAAGAGCAAAATCCCGACGGGTGGCTGGGATAGAAACAGCCACCTTCCAGTGCAGAGGTGCATCGCACGACTGCTGCGCCACTGCGCTGGTAGTGGTATATGAGGACTCGCCGCCATCTATGAATCTTAAGTAGGAATTACCAATTCAGCATACATGGACATTAAGCCACTAAAGATATCATGCCACACAACTAAGGAGGAGTTTAGTGCCCCCTCCAATTGAAGAATGAACACCTGCTTTCGCTGGACTACTCGGTTTAACTACGAGGCCTCTTAGAAAAGTATCCGACCATTGGTCGAAGAAAAAAAACTGGCATAACTGGAGCGTTGGAAACCTAATCACCCTCAAAGCAGTCTCCTTGGGACTCGACACGCTTCTCCCAGCGGTGCTGCCATTGTTGGAAGCATTCCGAGAAGGCCTCTTTCGGAATGGAGTTCAGCTCAGCTGTTGTTGCAGCCATAATGTCCTCTTTTGTCTGAAATCGCGTTCCTTTCAATACCTTCTTGAATTTGGGAAACAGCCAGAAGCCGCAGGGGCCATATAAGGAGAGTAAGGAGGCTGTTGAACTATAGGATTCTTGTTTTTCGCCAAAAAAGTCTGAATCAAGTGCGAGGAAGGTGCAGGAGCATTGCCGTGATGGATGCGCCAATTTCATGTCGACCACAACTCCGGTCTCTTGCGCCGCACAGCATCACGTAGGCGACGAAGGCATCCGTGTAGTGCTCTTCGGTGATTCTTTGGCCCTGTGGTGCGTACTCGTGGCGTACCACATCGCGTGGGTCAAATAAAGCACTCAACATCACATTGACGTTGCTGCGCGCGTGGCGGGCCTTCTTTGGTCTTGGTGACGTGGAATGCTTCGCTTTGACAACTGGGATTAGGTTTCCAGGTCGTACGCATACACCCAAGACTCGTCACCGGTGATTATGGTGTTCATGTAGTCGGGGTAACTGTGCTGAATCTTCCGAATGGTTTCCACTTAGCTGTCGCCCAGTTTCTGGCAAAATTTGATGCAGTAGCGCTGCTTCAGTCATTCCGCCATTTTGCTTGCTATTAAAAACCCACGAGAGCACTGCGCACTACCTCATTCAAACGCTGCGTCCCAGCGACTGACGCTATCGGCAGGCGAGAAAAAATTTGATCATGAGCACGAATGTTCTTTGTCGGCTGATGCAAGCGCGTTTGGTTCATATCCATCAGGTGCTCGAAAAAAAAATAAGGTCGGACACTTTTCTAACAGACCTCATATGTTAATCCCCTATCAATTTTTTCTTCGAGTTTAAAGTTTGACGTCAAGTAACACAAAATGTGTTTCACATAAATGACACGCACCTAATATTTCATGCTTTTCATGCTTTTATGCTTTCAAGATTCATGCTTTTGTGATAATGGGCCAAACGTGGCAAAAAAATATTTTAACATATTTAACCCAGCGATTCCGGGCGTTTCAACGGCAATAGAGAATGTCGCCATCTGAATAATTTTCATTTGTTCTTTCAGAATTACATGAATTGCTAACATGCTTGAGAAAACTTTTTTTTTTCAACATTTTTTGCTAAGCAAAGTCAGAATGTCTGCTGCTAGAGATGCACGCAGGAGGCCTGCTAAAAGCTAAATTCTTGCAAACACTAACCCTAACGACAAAACAGCCCAGAAATTTTTCGGCCGTAATGCTACATTGGCAGGAGAGGGAGTATATTAGATTTTCGCTCATGATCAGCGGCAAGCGCCGGAGTATTTGCTTCAAGTTTATCCTCATTGGACATGATCAAAATTAGTTAAATTCAGGTATGCTAAGGTCAGTTTTTTCGCAAAAATGTCCCGTTCTTTTTTCGCATTTCGCATTTCCGCAGGAAAAGAACTTTTTGTGTTGATATCCTGGAAGTTCATAACTTTTAAATAATATTTTCAGTGCGCGGGCAGATCAAACACATATACAGTATACTTGTTTTAACAGCTCGCTGTATTGGGGCTTGAGCCCCCCCCCCCCCCCCCCCCCTGAAATTTTTTCGAACTGTCATTGACCGCTGACCAAAACAACCACCGGCGCCGGAAGTCATTCTGGATTTTGTCACTTACAATGTCTTTTTCAGACTGGAAAAGACATTTTGGCGCGAGCATTGCTAACTCGGGTTGGATTTCTTGGCAACGCCCATGCACCTGGAGTCACGTAACGCATGCATCAATTAGCATCATGATCAAAATTACCATGCGAATATGAAAATTTTGAGGACATCAATAACCGATCTTGATTGACCTTGCTTATTGAAAGCCCTGCCCACGCGGTGTTTCGCAACATGCGCATTCAGATATTGGTTATTGACACTTGCGGCAGCATTCGTGGCTTTCGTTTGTCCTTCTCTTTCGTTTTTAGCTAACTACTGTTCCTTTTTCTTTGAACCAAAGAAATACCCTCCGGTAATTATGGGTACAGAATAATTGTTGCCGTGCAGGCAGCTAAAAAATACGTATTTTCTTATGGATTTCTGCATTGCTCCTCTATTATTCTAGCCATATGGTGCTGTCGCGCCCGCAGCATGGCCCAAGTACATATCGCGACTTCAGCTATCATATTTTATTCTTGCCTGGATTGTCTGCCTTTCCGTGTGTAAAGTTTACTATCTGTGATTGCGCAAGATGTTTATTTGCCTTGTTTGACGCATTGTTTAGAGTGAATTTTGCTTAGATACGTAGATTCAATGCAGACATGCGTGTATTTAAATATCTTGTTGCGAGGTTTTCTGTATACGAGGTCTGTTAGAAAAGTATCCGACCTTTGGCCGAATAAAAAAAACTGGCATAACTGGAGCGTTAGAAACCTAATAACCTTCAAAGTAGTCTCCTTGGGGCTCCATATGCATCTCCCAGCGGTGCTGCCATTGTTGGAAGTATTCCGAAAAGGCCCTTTTCGGAATGGAATTTAGCTCTGCTGTCGTTGCAGCCATAATGTCCTTTCTTTTCTGAAATCGCGCTCCTTTCAATGACCTCTTGATTTTAGGAAACAGCCAGAAGTCGTAGGGGGACATATCAGGAGAGTAAGGAGCCTGTTGAACTACAGGAGTCTGGTTTTTCGCCAGAAAAGTCTGAATCAAATGCGAGGAATGTGCAGGAGCAATGCCGCGAGGGATGCGCCAATTTCTTGTTGACCTTAATTCCGGTCTCTTGCGCCGCACAGCACCACGTAGGCGATGGAGGACATCCCTGTAGTACTGTTTAGTCATTCTTTGACCCTGTGGGGTGCGTACTCGTGGTGTGCCACACAGATGGAGTCAAAAAAGCAGTCAGCATCACTTTGACATTGCTGCGCACTTGTCGGGCCTTCTTTGGTCTTGGTGACGTGGAATGCGTCCTCTGTGACGACTGGGATTTGGTTTCCGGGTCGTACCCGTACACCCAAGACTCGTCACTAGTGATTACTGTGTCGGTGAAGTCAGGGTAACTGTTTGTGGAATCCAGCATCTCCTGTGAGACTTCAACACGAAGCTGCTTTTTCTCCACCGTCAGCAGCTTCGGCACGAATTTCGCCGCAACTCTCTCTATGGCCAAATCTTCGGTGATAATGGAATGTGCAGAAAAATTGCTGATGTCCACCTCTTCCCCAATTTCTCGGATAGTCACACAACAGTCCCGCATCACCACAGCGTTCACTTCGGCAATTACCTGGTCATTTCGGCATGTTGATGGCCGGCCGGAGCGTGGCTCTCTCTCCACGGATGTGCGGCCGTCTTTAAACCAGTTGCACCACTGCTTAATCTGTGTGCTGCTCATAGCATCATCACCGAAAGCCGTCTGAACATTTCGAATAATTTCCACTTGGCTATCGCCAAGTTTCTGGCAAAATTTGAGGTAGTAGCGCTGCTCCTCTCGCTCCGCCATTTTCCTTGCAACAAAAAACCGACGAAAGCACTGCGCACTCCCTCACTCAAACGCTGCTTCCCAGCGACTGACGCTATCAGCAGGCGGGAAAAAATTCGTGCATGCGCACGAGGGTTCAAGGTCGGCTGCTGTAAGCGCGCTTGTTTCATATCCATCAGGTGTTCGCAAAAAAAAAATAAAGTCGGATACTTTTCTAACAGACCTCGTACATACAATGACTTTGTTTCCACTGACACTTTTATGCGAAGCATATTAACGTAGGTTTCGGGCCTTCGCTCGACGCCCGGCGGTAGCCACCATTGACCTTCAAGTGACCTTCAAGTAGGTCACGTGACATGACGTCACGTGATGACGTCACACCGGCTGCAGATGGGGCCTCATATCGCGCCGTCGGTCGCCTCCCGGCGGTGGCCACCATTGACCTTGAAGTGAGATCACATGATGTGACGTCACGTGATGACGTCACACCGGCTGCAGATGGGGCCTTATATCGTGCCGTCGGACGTTGCCCGGCGGAGGCCTCCACGCTTCGGTTCGCGCCGTCGCGGGCGACGCGGCGGTGGCGCCACCATCGCTGCATCACGTGATATGTGACGTCACGCCAGGGATGATGCGGCGCGCGCCCGCCGTCGCGTCAGTCTCTGCCCGCAACCGCGCCAGCGTCTTTGCGCCGGGCGTGTATGCGGTCAAGATGCCTCCAAACGCTAAGGGCATGCTTCGCATCCACTGGGCTTAACCTTGATAAGCCTCCAATTTTTTTGTCCTTTATGAAGTAGTATCTTCGCATTTCTAATGATCCATTTTATCTTCGCACTTCTAATGCATATTTTGCCGAACTCCTCGTTTATACATGTGCTCGTTGTTCTGACTGAAATTTCGGTGCAATTACTCGCAATACGACAGCTGCGCTGTCGTATTGCGCACACTGGAACGAAGGACAGCGTCATTGAGATTTTTTTTTTGCCGTTGCATATGAACAAAAATGTAGACTCTTGAACGACAAAGATTCATTAAATTATTTGTCCTCTATACTTGCTAATTTCATGGCCTTTACGTTTTTCATAACAGCGACATGCACTGCTTTGCAGATTTCGCGCTGATAGAGTTCTAGACTTCGTGTGATATTTTCTTTATTTATTAAATACGCAAAAGCATAGAAGCATTGGTATCAGTTATGTCTGCCACGGCTTTTAAGGCATACGAATGCATTCTTTTATTTTAAAAAATATATACTTCACTTGTCTACAAAGTCCGTAGCGTTATCTAACAAAGTTTTTCGATGGAAAATATCCCGAGCAATATTTCTGGCTACGCCACTGGTCTCAGCTATGCTAAATCTCCCTAATGTAGCATCCCGAGCATATTATAAATGCCTTGGGATATCGCAGGGCGTTAAGCCGAGCCATGCTACCTTCTCTGACTGCGAGTGCTGCGTCTAAAAATGGTACAGGTGGATGTTCATTCAAAGGCAGGTATTCATTGCTGCCCGCTCCCATATTACGCGGTTGACTGACTCGTTGGAATTTTCGTTTTCAGTGGAGACACCTCTTCAGAAGCGATGGTTGAGCTGAGTATTGAAAAACCCACTTTATGACACGAAGAACTGCTTTGGTCAGTCATTCTTCATCTAGCTGTTGTATGCACGCCAAGTGTCCGAGCGTTTCGAGCACAGCTCGTGAGAAGGTTCGATGTCGGTAGCTAACATGTGAAATGCATGGCTAAAAGAGCCTTACGCAGGTTTCATTAAGTCTCCAGCAAAAAAAAAAAACATAAAATAACCGCATATGTTGGAAGAAGCCGTGTGCTTCCCAAGTGGCAGGAGCACAGAGTAAAAACGCGGCAGGTTTTAGTAAGACTTACCATGCATCTTTCTTGCTTTGCCTTACAACTGTAAGAATCAGCTGAGCTTTTAAAAATCCCAAGGTATTTCTCTCGGCAGAAATGCGAGTGAGAGGGAGCTTCAAAAAAGAAAGGCGCTTCCCACCTTATTTTCCTACCCGCGCTGTTGTGTCACTACTTGGCGGAAAAGGATGTGAGTCACTGTATGATGCTCAAGAATGTTTCGGCATTCGAGAGTGGCGTGAAACCAAAAATCTACATATTTTGGCAATTTCTACTCACCTCAAAGAACCCTTAGTTGACGAAATCAATCTAGGGTCCTCTACTATAAGGCGACTATTTCTCTTTCCCTCCTTTCACCCCCTCCTATATTCCTTTCCACACGGCGCGCTTCCGGTGTCCTCCCTGAGTGAGGCCGTTACTGCGCATTTCCTTTCCTAATAACCATAACCAGTCATTACCATTGTTGAACTATTGATATATCCCTTTCATGAAGAGCTGCCGCGGTGGCTCAGTGGTTATGGTGCTCGGCTGCTGACCCGAAAGATGTGGGTTCGATCCCGGCTGCGGCGGGTGAATTTCTTTGCAGAAGAAATTCTAGAGGCCCGTGTACTGTGCGATGTCAGTGCACGTTAAAGAACCCCAGGTGGTCGAAATTTCCGGAGCCCTCCACTACGGCGTCTCTCATAGCCTTAGTCGCTTTGGGACGTTAAACCCCATAAACCAACCAAATCAACCAACCTTTTATGAAGGCCAGCAAAACTGAAGGAGCTACGTTGCACTTGCTATTTCTTTCGAAAGTGTATCGAATGATTTTCCGCTTCCTTGAGTATTCTGACTGTGCCAGTACCGTAGCGCCATTAGACTAGGACGAATAACCTTATATCGACCATAGACCACAGCAAACTGGCCAGGTGACCTCGACTAACTGCTGGCATTTTTTGCTTCAGCTAGTCGCTAGCTGTTAGGTCAAGCGAAGAATAATTCTTCAAAGATTTACAACGAATTTGTAGTTTGAAATACTGGGCTTTCTGAAGTGAAAAGATAGTTCTTGAGACATACCATTGCTATTAGTCTTGACCTTCCCTGAAGAGCCCGAATGGCTGTCCGCTGCTCTATATTACCTATATTACCGTGCTCCAGCCTGTCCGTAACAGATCTAGAAGACCACACGACATGTGCACCGCCGAGTAACGTGTGCCTAGGCCTCTGCAGCGTGCGCTCGTCAGCTCCGGGTGTCTGCCTGGCGCGTCCAATAGTAGTTTTTTTTTTTCAGGACTAAAGAAGTAAATTGGTTACGGACAGCATAACTGGCTTACTGAGCGCTGGGTGCCTGCACTCCCCGCGGCGGAAAAAGTAGAAGACAGGACACAGGCAGTCTGAGAGAATACGACAGATCGAATAAAACATATATATATATATATATATATATATATATATATATATATATATATATATATATATATATATATATATATATATGGGAAATTAAGAAACGCTTCTTTTAAGTAAACATTTATTGGGAGTCGGCGTTTCGGACAGAGCCTGTCCTTTTTCAAGACTGAAGTTACATGGTTCTTGCTTCTCTTCTTAAAGGGTCTTCATCTGTACAGGTGTTCGACACATGAGCCAAAACAAGCAGACGATGCAGGAGGAAGAATGGCTCAAGGGACAGAAGAAAAGAAAAAGTTAACAAAAATACACAAACGGAACAGGGAGGGGGGGAGAGTAAATGTCGCCGCCCGCCACCCACGTATGCGGTCGCGGGGAGAAAGGACGAAAAAAAGGAGAAGAAAAGTGAGAAAAAAAAATTGCGCCTCTCCCGTAACCGAGAGTAGAGTAAGCATGAACTGTTTACGGGCCTAACACAGGATCCATTGCTCGGCTTAAGCAGCTTTGACGGTGGCGGCATTGAAATCCAGGACGATGCAGAAGCGTACGCGGACACGACGAGACGCAGGCCTGACAAGAACGTATATGCAGCGCGTTCGAATACTCCGCGAGCGTGTATACATCTAGTGCACTGCACGGGCTCGGGCCAGCCCGAAAGCCCGGGCCCGGCCCGCGGGCCGGGCCGGGCCGGGACGTGATTTATATTGCCGGGCCTGGGCCGGGCCCGGGCCTGAAGTTGCGGGCCCGGGCCGGGCTCGGGCTTAAAGCTGCGGGCCCGAGTCGGGCTTTGGTTCGTACAGAAACGGCTGGTGTCCTACTTTTCATTCGCTATTGCAGAGTGAAGTGCACAACTGCGGCATTAAAGCAGCGACACGGATGAGCTATGGGTTATAGTACGCGCCGAGAAAAAAAAAACTAAGCTTTATTCATTGACTTATTTATTTCCTTATTTCCACGCCGCGGTGCAGAACGAGTAAAATTCAACCGGCCTTAATTGACCATTGATCGTTCGTCATCCCAAAACATACCTATACACTACTAGAAATGCATTCGGGAAGAACGTATCAGTTTAGGACGCTTATAGTCTTTAAGCACATACCGTGAAATACTCAAGCCTTTTAGATTTTCGTTTCTGCTGAAAGGCGACCAGTTCGGCTGTGAGGTTAACCTATGAGGTCGCGTTCACTAAAAGAAATGTGATCCCACTGCTTTCTAGGCAGCTTTAATATTTATACCTTGCGGGCGGCAGAATATAACTGATTAAAATCAGGGGGGAACGCAAAGTAGACTACTAAGAGTGTATGCGGCCCTTTTTATTTAGCTCTCGGTACTTCCGAGTTTATCTTTGCCCACCTACACGAGATCACTGTCCAAAAGACGGGCCTGGCGAGCACTACTCTTCATCACTTCCTTCTGGGTTAAAAAGAACCAACTTTCTGAAAGCCAAACTGCGGTTTCAGAACCTTTGTCGGCCAGTTTCTTATCGGTGTAGTAGCGGTCTACTTGCTCAGAGTGAGCAGTATACCTGAAGCGTTACTGTGAAACGGGCCGGGCCGGGCCCGGGCTGGGCTTCACTCCGGGATTCACGGGCCGGGCCGGGCTCGCTAGAGCGATAATTTAGCGGGCCCGGGCCGGGCCCGGGCTTGAAGCCGCGGGCCTGGGCCGGGCTCGGGCTTCAGGTCTCGGGCCCGGGCCGGGCTCGGGCCTCAGATTGAGGCCCGTGCAGTGCTCTATATACATCTGCCTGCCAGAAGGGGAAAGGGCATGAAGACCCTGCGGCCGGTCTTTTACATGCGTGAGTGTAGGACCGCAGCGCCATCCTTGGGGAGCGCACGAAAGCAATTCGAGCTCCCCTCTTTCTCTAAGCGGCCTTCTCTCAAAGCCCCTAACAGATCACGTATGACAACGAAGTGTATTGTGGCATGTAAATGCTTTTTTGCACGCGTTATTAGAAATCGGAAATTATAATTCCGTGCATTATCAAATGCACAGCTCGACTGATATCTGATAAACATTGAGAAGACACTGGCAGCAGTTATTTTTTGTGACTCGTTTGGAGAGCAACCGGCGCTTGCATGCCGGTCCCGTAGGAGGGCTTGGAGAGTCTCGTTGAATCTCGGCAAGTCGCGTACGGTGCCCGCATGTTCTCGTTTCGGAGCCCTGATGATGGCTCTCGGTCTCGGCGTGACGTCACCACAGTGCCGACAACGGGAGCTAAAAGCATTTCATGCTTAAAAAAGCGGGAGGGGAGAATGGACGGCGAACTTAGTCCCAACACAGCGAGCAGCTAGTAAAATGTATGGAGACAGACAGTGCCCGAAGCACAGAATAGATTTGAGATGCACTCAAATGTTGTCCACTTAAGCGAGTAAACAAATACAAAGAAGCAAAGAGGGGGGCGGGGGAACTTCCGCCATGTGTAACTCCTTTGGCAGGATGAGTCAAGGCGGAAAAAGTGGAATTCAACTAGGCACACGTGGGGTGTAGATACGCTCACATGCGCACACCCACAGAAGCAACAAAAAAAAAGAAAGGAAAAGAAAAGGCCGGAAACGGAGGCGACTTTGGGGGAGAATTGTCGCGTGGGGCCACTGTGAATGGCGGGAGTGCTTAAGATTCTTTCATTGTGCCGCTCTCGTCAAGATGATCGAACGGGGGAAGGTAAGAGCGCGGTGTGCGATGAAGACATCGGTGTAAGCGTATGGGGGAAAGGAACGGCCGAGGTTTGTCAAGCCGGCACTGCAAGGTCAGTGCTGGATTTGCAAGGGGCGTATTGAAGACAAAGCGCCCAGGTTCTCATTAATGCCTTGGGCGATTGTTCCAAACTTATAAATAAAGTACGACTCGCGTTGCTCCCGTTCCCGGGTGTTGTTGAACCCACCCTGTAAGACTGTTAATTTAAATGCTTCAAATGGGTGTTTTTTGTCATTAATGTGTTTTGACAAGGGGAGGTTAGGTAGAGACAGGACATGAGCGCGGTGGTTATTAAAGCGAATTCGTAGAGGGTTAGCCGTCTGTCCAATGTACTGCATACTGCACACACCACATTCTAGGAGGTAGATAACGTTGCAGGAGTCACAATTAAAGTCGCCGTTGATTTTCCATTTAAAGCCTGAGGCTGTGCTTATTGCGCAGCTTGTTGTTTGCATATGTTTGCAGACCTGGCATTTACTTTTGGCGCAGGGTCGGCAACCCAACCCCAAGTGCTTATGTGTTTTTGAGTGTACGAGAATGTTTTGAATGTTTTTCGGTCGTCTGTAGACTACGTGGGGGGGGGGGGGGGGGGGGAGTAGTGAAAATTTTGGCGAGGCGCTCGCTTTGTTCGAGTATGTTGAAATGTTTTTTAAGGATTTTGTTTGCGTTGGGGGGATTATTTGTGAAGGTGAGTACCAAGTTTGCCCGGTGATCTGTTTCTTCACTGCGTCGACGTCCATCTAGTATTTCCTCTCGGTTCAATTTAGATGCGCTTTGAATTGCATCGTCGACAATGGCGGGGGGATATCTTTGCTTGGTGAGGACTTCTCGCATGCGATTGGAATTCCTCACGAAGTCTTGATCTTGTGAACAGATTCTTTTAAATCGATGTGCCTGAGAACTTGTTTTGGAGTGACGAGGATGACAACTTTGAAAATGTAAGTATTGTTGACGGTCCGTCGGTTTTCTATATACGGTGGTGTTAAGTGAGCCTTCCTTTACCGAAATCTCGACATCTGGGAAGTTAATTGTGGTGTGGGAGTACGCGTGAGTGAACGATATGTTGGGGTGGACAAGGTTGAATTGTTCAATAAATTAAAAATGTCAGTCCAAATTAAAAAAATGTCATCTAAACAGCGTTTGTATAGGATGGGCATGATGAGAGTTCAAAGCTCAAAGAGTTCAAAGCACAAAGAAACAAAGTAAACAGCCTACTGCGCTACGAAAAAAGAAGGTATTTCCACAACTTGTTCAATACTGAAGTAATGAAAAAGCCTGACCTCGTTTGGCAGCACCTTAATCGCGTTCTCAATCGTAGCCCTGAATGTGCAAGCAAAACACACTCGATTACTTTAGAAGGCGAAGTAATATCAAACGCACGTTTGGCAAATTCATTCAATGAATATTTCGTATCGCTATCAAGCAGTACTCATGATTCAAGCTGCGTGCAATATTTAGGTGCAGGGACGAGCGACAGTGCGTTTTTAGCGCCAACTGATACAAATGAAGTTTTCAGCACTTTCATGTCAGCCAAAAATAGCAACTCATGTGACATTGACGGGCTTCAAATACGTCCGGTCAAACATGTCTTAGACCTAATCTCTCCTATACTCGAACATATTTTTAACCTCGTTTTTCAGTATGGGATTCTTCCTAAACAGTTGCAGCTTGGAAAGGTAACAGTTTTGCACAAAGGCGGTAACAAAAACGAACTCACAAATTACAGGCCTATTTCAATTTTGCCAGTTTTTTCAAAAGGTCTCGAAAAAATAATCCATTCTCGCGTAATGTCATTCGCAACAAAACATAAACTAATCACAGATGCGCAGTTTGGGTTTATGAAAGGGCTGTCTACCGAGACAGCCCTTTTTTATTTATTTATTTTATTTATTTATAAATACTGCGGTCTTGAACTACAAGACCATCGCAGGTGGGTACATGATTTGTGTAACACCAAAGGACAAAGAAAAGGAAATACAGCAGAAAAGGCGTCACAGCAACGAAATTACTACATCACACTGTACTGTATCAATTCACAACCTCAGAATATATATACTGCAGTCATAGAGCCAAGCATATAATTAAGTAAATCTAAACAAATTACTCATCAACCGAACATTCAAAATTTCTTCACTTGTTGCAGCAGCTCCTCAAAATGGGACAAATTATTCTCTTCGACTATATGACCAGCAAGGTTGTTCCATTCGGTAATGGTTCTCGGAAAATAGGAATATTTGTAGCAGTTCGTTCTTGTGGATAAAGGTTTTACGGAAAGAGAATGTCTCAGGCGTGTTGCATAACCACTAGAGTAACTAACAATTTTCGAGATGTCAATGTTGTATTGCCCATGAATTAACTGGAAAAAGAATTTCAAACGACAGATACGGTTTCTATCAGTAACGGTTGGTAAGCCACTCTTTTTAATAAGATTAGTGATAGAGGTGCGGCCATAGGAATTATAAATAAATCTTACTGCTTTCTTTTGAATCCTTTATAATTTGTTAATGTTAATCTTGGTATATGGGTCCCAGATCATTACGGCATATTCTAAGATTGGCCGCACAATAGAAGGACCCAGAAGGAAATAATATTAGACGCTTTAGAGCGAGAAATGTGCGCATTAGGCATATTTATAGATTATTCTAAAGCCTTCGACACCATTAACCATGATACCCTGTTATTAAAGTTGCAACATTATGGCTTCCGGGGCGTTTTTCTTCAGTTGCTAAAATCCTGTCTTCAATACCGCCGCCAGCAAGTCATTATCAATGATCATTTGTCTGATGTACGAGCAGTTCACGCAGGAGTACCTCAGGGAAGTATTTTGGGGCCTCTGCTGTTCTCTTTTTACATCAATGATCTGGTAAACATTGACAACACAGCAAAATTCATCATATACGCTGATGATACCAGCATACTTTTAATAGGGTCTGATGCCGAGCTTCTTATCTCACTCGCAAATGTACTTCTAAGTAAACTACATTCTTGGAGTATCGTTAATTCGCTTGCCATAAACAACAGTAAAACAAAAGCTGTTTTTTTCAGCCCGAAAAACCGTAGCATACACACGCAGGCCATACTCCATCTCGGCACTGCAAATATCCAGATAGCGTCGCATGTTAAATGTCTTGGCGTTTTGTTCGAAAAAAATATGACCTGGAATGCTCACATAGATGCAGTTGCAACTAAAATTTCTCTCATTACAGGGATCCTGTGCAAATTGCGTTATTTTGCTCCAGTTTGCATTAAACGCCTTATTTTCAGTGCCCTTTTTACTTCACATATTAACTACTGTCACCTAGTGTGGGGTACAACTACTTTGTCAAATATTACTAAACCTCACATCCTACAAAAAAAGTCAATTCGTATAGTTGCAAACGCTACATACGATAGTCACACTGCACCTCTCTTTAGGGAACTAAACATTATCGCACTTCCTGACATTTATAAAACAATGCTCCTTAAGTGTTATTCTAACGGAATTAAACAGAATAAAAACATTTTAGGCGGCATAGCAAACCTCATACCTAAACGAAAAACACGGAATACCCGCAGTACTGAACTGTGGGAAATACCTCGAGCACGCACTAACTATGGTTACCAGATGCTACGTAATATGCTCCCGTCGCTTCTAAACAAACGAGTTGTTTCATAGCCACAATACTGTCTTTTTCTCTTTTTTTTGTGAATATGTCACAGCCACAATAATTGCACTTTCTACCTTTTCCTGTATTGCACCGTACATTGTATACTTCATTAAACACTCTCCTAATCTTGTAATTGTCTTTGCTTATGTCTTGATTTTGTGCCACATCCTCCCATGTCTGATGCGTTGTTTGTATTCTAGTTTTGTTGCCAATGCCATCTTTTTAGGGGCCGTGAACACCGTCAAGCCCAGTTAGAGGCTTTTTGTTCACGGTCCTCAGCATCTGTAATGTTGATGTTGGAATAAAATGATGATGATGATGATGAGAGAATCTTGCAAAAATTTATATTCAATACTATGCATGAAGATGTTGGCGTAGGTGGGGGCCATCATTGTACCCATGGCTGTGCCATTAATTTGTAAGTAGTGTTGATCGTTAAATTCAAAGTTGTTGTATTCGAGTACGATTTTCGCAAGTATTTCTAAAACACGTGGGGCAGGGGACTCCTCTTTTCTATCTTGCTTGTATGCTTCGGTCAGAGATCTGATGCCATCGGAATGGGGAATGTTAGTGTAGAGTGAGATTACATCTAATGTTACCAGAAAGGCTCCTTCCGGAAGTTTAAGGCCTGCTATTTCGCGAAGGAAATGGTTTGTGTCTCGTATGTAGGATGGGTGTGTTGTTGGAATATGCCTGATTAACGTGTCAATGTAACTGGAAATTGGTTCCGTAATCGTGCCAATGCAAGATACTAAGGGCGGCCAGGATTATCCTTTTTGTGGATTTTCGGTAGTAAGTAGAATCGACCTGGCGACGGGTGTGGTGCGGTGGGGGTGTGGTGCGCCGGATCCCACCGGCAGCATGCGGTTGTTTTTTCTTCTGCTTTTCTAATCAATTAACTTTAAGCGATATATTCAGTAATATTCTAAATCGAACAAGAGCACAAAATAAATAAATAAATAAAAAAAATGCACTGTGCCTCTTGGTTTCTGTGGCTGTTGCCTTCTCTCATATTTATAACGCGCCCCTTGTAAGGGATCGATAGTGTACGCGGGGTCATCGGAACGCGGCTGGGGGCGCTCAAAGCGAAGCGTCTCCTTTCTTGGAACGCGGCCGCTCGCGAACGCGCCGGGAACTACGGGTGTCCCCCCGCCCTGCATTACCGATTCGCGCACGTGCTGGCACGAATGTGTATTTGTGTTTGTTTTTATTTTTATTTTGTGGTAGAGAGGGTGGTTTACCTTGTAGAAGCCGGAGGGCTGGCCATGCCCTTGAAGAGCCAATTATGTTAAGAGGGCAACATGATTGGAAGCTACCAAATGTGGGCCGGGCCTTTAGGGCTTGAAAACCGGGCTCCGGCGCCAGAAAAATGGTTCTGCGCTAAGGTGAGATGCTATGCATCTTCGGCTACGCCGAGTAGGGGCCTCCCCTAGTATTAGCCAGTTCCACCTTTCTGTTGTTTTGTCTCTTTTTGCCGTTTAATTTGTCTCGGGTGCCTTAATTTGTATATGCTGTAAATATCTGTATATAAATCTTTAAGTTTCCCTTGATCTCTGCGTGTCAACTCATCGTGAGAGCGTCTCTGACGGGGCACCCCTGGTGCGAAGAAATAAGCTTCAGTCTTCCAGTTGGAACAAACCGTCTCTGGCGGGGCACCTCTGGTGCGAGGATAAAGAACCTGGCGCAGTCGACGAGGATCCTGCGGCCATCAGAAGACGGCGCAGGAAAAAGACTGAAGGCAGGGAGAAAGGCGACGATCAGGCAACAGCAGCGTTCGAGAAAGGACCTGCGGAGAGACGGCGGCAAGGACGCAAGGACCACGGCAGTAGTCCAGCGACGCGGGACTGCATCCGGTCAAGGAAAGGAGCGCGTCGAGAACTTGACGGTCACCGGCGGGTCACAGCAAGTGACGACAACGTGCACAGGACCAGCGGCGTGCGACAACTCATCGCAGCGTCCGGTGAAAGTGGCGGTGGACTGCGACGCCAAGGAGCTGGCAATGCGGATCGACGCATCGAAACTGAGTTTCCTTCGTCGCATTGTTAGCGTCCCTGTGCATGTGTTCGAGCCGGTAGGACAGTTGAGGAATACAGACGGCGGTATGGAGAGTTATCCATGCCGGCCCTCAATTGATGTGAGGTACCGAGTAGAACTGGCGAAGGCGCGCTTAGCTTATTTTCAGGCTGAACTTGCAAAAGTGAATGGAAAGGCGCCGCTATGCGAGGAAAAACCTCCGGATTTGCAGGTGTTCGAAGCAAGGCGCCAGCAGCTAGAGCTCGAGCTGGCTAAGCTGAAAGAGTCTAGGAGAGCTAGTGAACTAGCTAGGGGGAACTGCTCCGAGTCCAGACAGCCTGCGCTGGAAGGCAAAGGCTTGTGCTCGTCAAGCACAGGTGAAGGAAGCAGCAGCCAGGTGGCTGCAAACAAGAAGCCGATATGCAAGAACGCCTCTTCGCTAGGAAAGGCGGCGAAAAGCGCAGGAAGTGAAAATAAGATTCCTGAAGGGAGCGAAAATGTCACAGCTCCTCCGCCACCGCGAGTGGCTAGCAGCGATAAGGAACAACCAAATTCCTATGTTCCGGGGGCAATCGAGACCAAGCTGTCCGATAGCAATCAGGGCTGCGATATAATTCCTGCAGGCTCTATGAATGAGAGTGTGACCTCCGACACGGAGCTAGTGTCAGGAGGAAGTATAACGTTGCCGCAACGGCAGACGGTGTCGGGCAGGTGGCAGGAAGTGCCTCGTAGCGTCAGTCATGGCAGGAGCGTTCCATCCGAGCCAGAGAACGGAGGTGGGCCTGTTGTGCCTACCGGGCGGAGGGCCGCGCAATTGTCGAATGCACCCGATGGGCGTCCGACCAGGTCCTTCGAGGAGAAGGAAATACGTGACGACTTGACTCAAGGCAAATTCGGATCAAGTGACTACGAGTCACCTCATACAGCCTCAGAGTCAGATGATGCCGTGAAGCCGGCAAGCTCCTATAAAGTAGGGAGCGGCAATTTCAATGTTTGCCCTTGCAGGAACGGTACAAATGGCTCCAAGTGAGGCAGAGTAGCTGGAGGCAGGTGCGTGGCCTTCACGTTGAAAGTTAGCGTGTGGAGCAGTACGTTCCGTGCTGCAGTACGCCAAATCCCGTGTGGCAAAAGCGGCCGCACTGATATGATTAGACTGGACAGGGGCTATGCTCCTTACGCAGCACGCGTCTCGTATTGGTGCGCCGAAGAGAGCGTGCCCTCAAGGGCGTCGCGTGATCAGGGATTTGGACCCATCGAGTACCACAACGTTTTCGATCCTGGAGGGCAGCAAGTTTTTAGTTATCACCCCATTGTGGCGCCAGCCTAATGAGTGAGTGACCATCAGGCGTTAATCGGGTTGATTAACACGTAGTGGCTCGAACGCACACGGAGACGCGCGGTGCGACCAAGGAGGCTCACGTGGCCGCTTGCGGACCCAATATGAGTGCCAATGAACGCTCCGGTTGCGAGTGTCTCTGTGCATGTGTGCCCATTCGCGAGAACGAGTGTGTACTTGGAGGTGGTGAATTGGGTGCAACCCACAAACTTGGACGCCGTTTTACGGCGCACGGCAGGCATGCCACTGTGTGTATTTGAGTGTGCATTTTAAGGCGGAAGCCTTTAATGTCTCATCGTTGTAAGCAGCAGTTGTCGACAGAAAATGTCACGCTTTTCAATTGGTGGAAACGGTCGTGACGTCACAGTGCGCGAATTTCAAACGGGGCCAATTGTACTTTGGCTAGTAACCATGCAACCAATTGAAGGGATCGTATAGTGATGCTCCAATTAAATGGGACTCAGCTCAGTTAATTGCTTAATTACTCAATTAGCCTAATTAGCTTTACTAGTCAGGCCATATAAATAAATAAAACCGATTAAGAAATTGGTCGAGCTCAGGAATCGAACCCCGGTCTTCGGCGTGAGAGACGAGCATGCTATCCACTCCGCCATGCCAGCTCGATGGTTTGGAATGAACAAAGGCGCTTCTAGTGAATACGGTGTCTTCACTCACTCTCATCCTCCTCCATTCCCTTCCCGCGAGGTTTAGGTGTCAACCGACAAATGAGAGACAGATACATTTCCTTTCCTCAAAAACCAATTTACTGACGAGCGAGGCGTAGAACCGAATGGGCGATGGCGTTCTATGGACTCCTTGGCAGCGTTGCAAAACGCTGTCGCGTTCCACTCTTAGGGGCATCAGTGACCACACTTTAGGTCAAAAAAGTGCCCCCCTGTATTTTGTGAGACAGTTACTGCGTAATTTCCTTTCCTCAAATACAATTTTCATTTTCTTCATTACGGCTCCTCTTTAACTATCTTCTTTCACTCCCACTTCCTCCCTTCCTCTACGGTGCGGTTCAGGTGTCCACTGAGATGACAGAGAATTACTGCGCCATTTCCTTTCCTCAAAAAGCGTTGCGTTCAAAGGGCAAGGCATCGCGCTGAACGGGTGGTGTTCCCTGGACTCCCTGGCAGTGCTACAACGCGCTGTCGCGTTCCACTCCTAAAAGCGAAGCTTAAGCGTCATTAATTAGCAGTTAATTAGTATTCAGGCATTAATCAGTAATTAACCATTAATTAGTGATTTGTCATCACTTAGTAATTAGTGCTCAATTATATGTGACGCCACCGGTGCCACAGAAACAGCGAAGGTGGTGCGGAAAACGCTTTCGCCTCTACCCACTTTAGACAGTCAAAGTGCCCCCTGAATTTTTGCTTATGTTTCATTATGTTTGCTTATGTTTTGTGTGTGCCCCTAAGCATTTTGCGTAATGTTGTGTTGGTGCCCGTGTGCATTTTTTGCTTTTGGTTTTGTTGATGCCAGTGCTGGTGTAGCTGTGGGATGTCACCCACAGGGTAGTTTTGTGACCCGTACCGATCCCTTCTTTGTTGTAATTCTAAAAGTGGCATTTGAGCCCTTTGTAGAATCTTGGGAAGGGCGTGTAAGGGATCGGTAGTGTACGCGGGGTCATCGGAACGCGGCTGGGGGCGCTCAAAGCGAAGCGTCTCCTTTCTTGGAACGCGGCCGCTAGCGAACGCGCCGGGAACTACGGGTGTCCCCCCGCCCCGCGTTACCGATTCGCGCACGTGCCGGCACGAATGTGTATTTGTGTTTCTTTTTATTTTTATTTTGTGGTAGAGAGGGTGGTTTACCTTGTAGAAGCCGGAGGGCTGGCCATGCCCTTGAAGAGCCAATTATGTTAAGAGGGCAACATGATTGGAAGCTACCAAATGTGGGCCGGGCCTTTAGGGCTTTAAAACCGGGCCCCGGAGCCGGAAGCGGGGTTCTGGGCTAAGGTGAGATGCTATGCATCTTCGGCTACGCCGAGTAGGGGCCTCCCCTAGTATTAGCCAGTTCCACCTTTTTGTTGTTGTGTATCTCTTTACTGTTAATTTGTCTCTAGTGCCTGAACTTGTATGCAATGTAAATAGCTGTACATAAACTTCAAGTATTCGCCTTACCCCTGCATCTCAACTCCTCATCGCGACACCGTCTCTGACGGGGCACCCCTGGTGCGAAGGAACGCTTCAGTCTTCAAGTGAACAAACCGTCTCTGGCGGGGCACCTCTGGTGCGAGGAAGGAAGATAGAGAACCTGAAATTTACTCCCCTCATTCCGTTTCCGTTGTTTGCTTAATTGCTTAGCGAGGGCCTCGGTTCTGGCAGCCTTGTCGAGGAAGCATAAGAGGGTTCTCACACAGCTTCCACCCTCGCCGTTCGATGACGTTCTACGTCACATCAGCGGTAACTACGGACGTGCTACGTCCGCCGCTTAAGAACGTGGGTGGCGCTCATGAACACTCTCAAGGCTAGGTAGCAGAAGATTTGACTGCCGTCGCCGTAGCTCAGCGGTAAAGCACCGGATGCGTAATTCGGAGGTCGTGGGTACGGATTCCACCGGCGGCATGCGGGTGTTTTTTCTTCTGCTTTTCTAATCAATTAACTTTAAGCGATATATGCAGTAATATTCTAAATCGAACAATAGCACAAATAAATTAATTAATTAAAAAAAATGCCCTGTGCCACTTGGTTTCTGTGGCTGTTGGCTTCTCTCATATTTATAACGAGCCCCTCATTGCGTTTCCGTTGTTTGCTTGATATATATATATATATATATATATATATATATATATATATATATATATATATATATATATTATGGGGACGCCTTCGTCCCCTGCGTTCGCTTTCCCGCAACGCACTAGTTCCCTGTGGTTAGCTCCCCCGCAAAGCACTCCTCTCGGTTCGGTTACTTTTAACTAACAGGAGAGGGCGCTCGCGTCGCAGTGACACCAGCGCCATGGATGGCGTTTTGCTGCGCGCGCGGGGGATAGCCGGGTCTCTTCTCGTTGGGACCGGGAACGTTCGCGGTCATTTCGCGTACCGCTCCGCTCTTCGCCGCGGGCGCCTTGTGGTCGGAACACGCTCCCGCCACCCCGTCCCGTCTGGCCTCGGAGCTTATCCCTCTGCCCTACCGTGGGCGAACGTTCGCTCGTAACCGTGCTGGTGAGTCGGACATCCTCGATTCCTCAGTGTATTTTGTTGCTAGCTGGCGTTATTGTTGCTATAGCAATAAATGCCTTGTTTGTGTCAGCCAGTGCGCCGTTCCTTTGTTCCCGTAGAGCAAGGCCCGCCGTGTTCGACGTGCGCTCAGTAGCGCTCACGATCACGGGGTGGGGTCCGCGCGGTTTTGAACTGTGTCAGCCGTGGTTAAACGGGGAGAACGTCTTTATCTTCCCCATTTTCAACCCGATATCTGGCACCCAACGTGGGGCCTGCTCTTGGAACATTGGACGACTGTCTGTTCGGTTCGAGGAACGCTCTTTGTCCGGATTTGACAAGTGGTAGGCCTAGTGTGAATTTTGATCGCTAGGACCTGCGGCATGCTTTCTTGAGTGCGAGGTGTATTGCGCTGCAGCATGTTTGAATTTTTCGACATGCTCAGCATGTTTTCGTCAAGTTTTCTTAAGTTTCTTCAGCACGAGAACCACTTGGTCCGCATCGAGGGAGCGCGAGGCCTAGCGCCCTCGGAGTTGCCGAGCCCGAAGCGAGTCAGTACGGAAGCCGCGTGGGTGGTCCGAGTTTTCTGCATATATTTTCTCGTTGTCTCTTTTTCGACTCTGGGAGTCGCGGCTCCGGGAGCCAGGTAGCCTGGGGCCACGGGTGCCGCTACGAGCTCGCTGGTATTGCAGCTCGGCACCGGGCGCTCCGACACCGTCCGATACGGTGGGTGCCGATCACTCAGAAGCTGCTTCGTGCAGTGAGTGGGTTAGGACCATTCCACAAAGCTGATGTCTCCTCGCGGCTGCGCGCACGAAACCCGTTTCGGGTCTTTCTTTTGTTGGGGGTCGTCGACCGTCACAATGGCAGTGAGGCTTAAGGCTTTTCAGAGCTGCCTGCACCATGTCAAAAGTGACACGACCACCGGACCGTGGTGTTGAGAGGGGGCGCACTTTGCTGGCCGCCCGTTTTTTTAACCTCGCATGAACCGAGAATTCTCGTTCAACTCAAGAAAGGGCTTTGTTCACTCGAACTTTGCGTTTTACAGCCGCCCGACACGTTTTGCTAGCGAGTTGAGCATTGAGCCACGAGGCCCTTGTGTACGCCGTTTCTCCTCCCGTGACCTACGTTAAAGGCATGCGGAGTGTGTTTCGGAAATTTTGCAGATCCAGGGGAGCCACTCCGGCTTGCTGTCCTGTGCACATCGTCTCGCTGCCGCCTTCTGCGACGGAGTGGCCTGTATCCTGTTCGCCGCATCCATCCGGGCCAGCCGTGGCGAGACCAGACAGCAGCCACCTCCGGCTGCTGTTACCGTGGCGACTACTGCAGGATCCTGGCCTGTAGTTTCCAACCGGCCCTCCTCTTCGCGGGCCTGCGGACACGTAGTCCGCGGGCCAAGCGAGACGTCCCAGCGGAGACCTTCACGCCGCCTTCGGAATACCGCGGAAGACTGCGTGCAAGCTGTCGGCGTGCCCTCCGCTGCACGACCTGCCTCAAGCGCATGCAGACCGGCAGACTCCTTAAGAGCATGTAACTTGCAGGCGCGGGGGTCTATTTAAGGTTGGGGGAATGTGGGGACGCCTTCGTCCCCTGCGTTCGCTTTCCCGCAACGCACTAGTTCCCTGTGGTTAGCTGCCCCGCAAAGCACTCCTCTCGGTTCGGTTACTTTTAAAACTAACAGGGGAGGGCGCACGCGTCGCAGCGGCACCGGCGCCACGGATGGCGTTTTGCTGCGCGCGCGCGGGGGATAGCCGGGTCTCTTTTCCTTGGGAACGGGAACGTTCGCGGACGTTTCGCGTACCGCTCCGCTCTTCGCCGCGGGCGCCTTGTGGTCGGAATACGCTCCCGCCACCCCGTCCCGTCTGGCCTCGGAGCTTATCCCTCTGCCCTACCGTGGGCAAACGTTCGCTCGTAACCGTGCTGGTGAGTCGAACATCCTCGATTCCTCAGTCTATTTTGTTGCTAGCTGGCGTTATTGTTGTTATAGCAATAAATGCCTTGTTTGTGTCAGCCAGTGCGTCGTTCCTTTGTTCCTGTAGAGCAGGCGCGCCGTGGTCGGCGTGCACTCAGTAGCGCTCGCGATCACAGGTTCGGGTCCGCGCGGTTTTGAACTGGGTCAGCCGCGGTTAAACGGGGAGAACGTGTTTATCTCCCCCATTTTCAACCCCATAATATATATATATATATATATATATATATATATATATATATATATAAGAAGGGGGTGAAGATCGGATGGATCCGGTAGAACATAAACGTAATTCGGTTGACACACGGTAGAAAAACGGTAAAAAAACGGCAACTTTATTCATAAAGTTGTTGTTTTTCTACCGTGTGTCAACCGAATTACGTTTTATATACAGGGTGTCCCAGCTAACTTGGACCAAGATTTTAAAAAAACCTAAGCGTTCTTCAGAACTGAAATCACGTGGATGTTGTTAGGGTTTATCTAAAATTACAGCAACATTTTTTTGCTCGTCTCATTTTAATAATTAGTCGAAATAAATAAATTAACTTTTTCAATATAGCTTGAAACTTTCAGGCGTCAATAGAAAAGATGTGGAGCTCCACAAGTATAGTCCAACCCAGGCACTTCCAACAACACAGACTTAACGTGGCCGTTTTTATTCGGGAGAAATGAAAGCCCGCGGAGTTTAAAAAATACCACGTGACAGCGCGCTCCGAGCGCCCGGATGCGCAGCGATTACCGCGCTCTCATCCGTGCTTTCTTAAAAATTTTACATCGCTCGCTTCGCGCCTTTCGTGCAGCCAAAGACAGGCTTCGAGTTGCGCTGGGTTCCAAGTAAAGCCCCATTTGGTTCGGGCGGCATTTCAAAGAAACTGCGGCTCCCGTTTTTCAGCGTAATTCACACGACGTTATCAACCTTGTCGTATGCGTCTTTGCTTCTTGGGATCTTGCTCCCAAATTCGAACTCATGAGATTGTCGTCGTTCCTCCGCATGCATTCTGCTAACGTGAGAGCGCAATTATCGCCGCAGAAACGGGAGCCGCGCTTTCCTTCAACGATCACCAGAACCCACTAGCGCTTAGCTTAGAACCAAGCGCAACGCGCTTGATTCAAAGATAAGCGCTAGTGGGCAGCACGAAAGGCTCGAAGCGAGTGATGTTTTTAACAAAACACGGATGAGAGCGCTGCAATCGCTGCGCGTCCGGGCGCTCGGAGCGCGCTTGCACGTGGTATTGTCACGTAGTGGTTACTGCAGTCCGGCGAACAGAAAAACAGCGAGAACGTCTTCGAAACGAAACTCTTTATTCGGGCTCACTTGCGCCCGCAAAGAACTGAATCACTCGGCGGCGGCGTAGCAACAAGCGTGCTCGGCGGTCGTCGGACAGAATGCCCGCCGCTGTCGGCCGTGCTCTTTTTAAAGCCGATAGCGAATCTTCGAGATAAAGCTTTAGAAGTTACTAGAACATTCTGGCACAAACTAGAGTCGGCTCCGTCCGGATGCGATCCATCGAGATAATTCTAGGCGCGTCTTGCGTCACAAACGAAGCGATAAAGCGGCGTGCCGGCAGCCTTGAAGCATGAACAAATAAACACAACAAACAAACCCTACAAAGACTCGCGGCAGTATTTTTGAAACTCCGCGGGCTTTCATTTTTCCCGAATAAAAATGGCCATGTCGTTGGAAGTGCCTGGGTTGGACAATATTTGTGGAGCTCCAGAACTTTTCGATTGACACCTGGAAGTTTCAAGCTATATTTAAAAAGTTCGTTTATTTATTTCGACTAATTATTCAAATTATACTAGCGAAAAAATGGGGCTGTAACTTTAGATAAACCCTAACAACATCCACGCGATTTCAGTGCTGAAGAACGCTTAAGTTTTTTTTAAATCTTTGTCCAAGTTAGCTGGGACACCCTGTATATATATATGTGCTGTTCCGTCGCTAACAGCGCAATATAAAATGCTGCTCTAGCCTAAACAGCTCGATTCTTTGCGTTAAAATTCCGCATGGCGGTGTCATTTCGCGTCAGAATTTGTTTGGGTCGCGTAACTGCCTGTTTTATTGACAAAAAATGGTAAATTTCATACCGCATGCGGCGAAAAAAGACGCTTTTGCAACAGCTGTAATGGTAGCCTACTGGTAGCCCCAAATCTTCTAAGCAGCAGAACGACGGAAACTCACGAACGCGAGAGGCGAAGCGACGAGGGCTCCCCAAGCCTCATTGTGCTAGAAATGTCGCTGCCGGTACAACTCTTGGGGCAGCGTCTTCTTCTGCCCGGCATCGGGGCATGCGATACGGACTTTGGAAATTACGACCAAATCCGCACGGTGTGCGAAATCTGAGTCCGAACATACCAGTGGTTTAGCCGTGAGAAATATTTTATCAGGCGCTCTGAGCTATGCAACAGCCTGTAGGCCGTGTAAAAAGGTGTTAAGGAACAGTATACAAACAGCAGGAGCACAGAGGTAGCCGCAATAGAACGTGACATCCAGGGTGCCCTGGAATGTGCTTCCTTTCGAAACGCGCCCTTTTTCATGCCCCCGTCCTCCTTTCCACTGCAGTGCTTTTTAGAGCGCAGCTCTTTGGCGCCCGTTTATGCGTTTCGCGGCGTCGCCGTCACCGTTGTCCGTTCTAACCAGCGGTGGACACCCTTTAAGGTGCGAAAGCAGTGGAGCGGAAGCTTGGAAAGTAGAGGGTAAAAGAGCAGCCTCCTACCCTCTTTAGCAACCGGCGCGCCAATGGGTGGCGCAGCTGTGCATAGCAACCGTGACGTCACCCAGTAGCGGTAGAACGAGCGTGCGCACGTCGGCGGTGGCAGCTACACCGCCGCTCCTTCGCAAGACGTCTCGTTGCAGTCGAGTGAGTGAGACGCATGGCTCCGAAGCGGCCCAGTGCTTCCGCGCCAAGCGATTCGGGGAAGCGGCAGTGGGTTGACCACAAGGCTTTCGCAAAGCAAACTTTAGAATTTCCAAAGTGTCTTCGGTATTTTTTTGAAGAAAGTAAATGCGCAGTATCTGTCTCCCACCAATGCGAAACCCATTGAGCAGCGAGGGCTTGGAAAGCAGGGGGTAAAATTTGTAAATTGTTTTTTGTGGAAAGGAAATGCGCAGTATCTGTCTCACATATCGCGGTGGACACCTGTACCAGAAGGAAGGTGCATAACTGCCCTCTTGAAACAGTGGACACCTCAGTAGTGCTTTAAGCTACGTGGCGGTAGTGACGGATGTGCGCTACATGCTTTGGCATTGACAACGTTGTGCCAGAAACGCTGCCACCTGCCAGGTTAGCAATGTGATTGGGGAAATTATTGTAGATGTAAAGACAAACGGGAATTTCTTACCACTTTTGCGGGAGAACATCCCGTTCCTCTCGCTCGTAACGGCTCCCACAGCTGTGACAACCTCCCGAAATACTTGCGCAGACCTCGTCTTTGAGAGCCAGGCATTAGTATAGCGAGTCGAGCATATATCCATCTATTTCTCCGTCCACAAAGCTTCCTTCATGACAGTCAAGAACTGTTAGTGGAGTGTTTGTTGACGCAGGAATATGTGTGAAAAATAACAAGTTGTCTGTAATGTACATACATGTCTTGCTCGAATCCTTTGCCTGCATCTATCGAAAAGCTGAAACAGCTGACGAGCTGCGATCAGATTTCACATTAGGAAGTAACGTAATAGTCGGCAATTTCTTTTTCGGTTGATCAGTGTTCTATCCAGCTAAATACTGTCATTGAAAAAAATAAAATAAACCTAAAAAATTGGCTATATTTACTCCATGCTGTGAATGTCGCGAAACGGTATGATCCAGGTGTCCATCCCCTGTAAGTCTGCTACTGCGACTTTTTTTTTAACCAGTTATAACTCCAGCACAGACGCGCAGAGAGCGTGCGATAGGCGTTTCGAAGAGTTTGGCACCATCTTCCTAGAGCGCGTCTCACCCAAGGACAACGAAGGTTGCGGTAGGTGCGAGGTATGGTACGCATCGAAGGGCTGGTCACCTGATCGTTGGGAAGAGCTACGCATAGTCCCTTGATCACGGTTGAGCGCGCCCCCACTCGAAGACGACGAATGCAGCCACGTGCAGGGGGGAATCACATCGATTGCGGACAGACTTTCGCATCGGTTTCGAGGGACATCGCAGACGCATCTCTCGCTACCAAATCACTGGCAGCTAGCGTCTGTCCTTCTCTTGTAAACGTAGGACAACACTACATCCATCCATCCATCGTCTGGCGGCACGCATGCCGCAGCCAATCCGTATTGAGTTGATCCCACGGGACCTCCTGATCTCACAAACCGTGCAGATTCTGCGACCCGCCTAGCGACCCCAACCTCGTGTTTGCATCGAGTCCTCACTCTGAATGACACCACCCTCGTTTTAACAATAAAGGAACACCTCCGGCGCCGCACACGTGCTCTCATCCCTCCTTGTGCGGTAACCCTCCCCCGTGGTCTTACCCGAGCAAAGGAGGTTGCATTTCGGAGGATCCGTGTCGGGGTTGCCCTAACTCCAGCCGTGACAAGAAAGTGGCCGCAATTTGAAGGCTCATATCCCCGCCTTGGGTGTCCAGTCTGCCAGAATAGAAATACTGAGGCCGATTTTCTATACCTGCTGTGGGTTTGCCCGGCTCTGAAGCCGACAAGAATTCGGGACTTGGCGGCAGCGGGTCTCTCGCCGAACAATCCTGCATCATACACCGCTTGGACACAGGAACCACATCATCATTCACTCCTCGACTTCATTAGATCAGGGAACCTTTTCTCATTTATTTAAGCATCCTCGTCATCCATCATTACATACTGTTTTATGCCCTGAGGCAATAAACTTCGCTAAAAAAAAACACTGTACAGACGACTGCATCAAGTAAGAGCAGAAGTCGGATCAGCCTCAAACCTCGTCGATGTGTACAGTCGCCTCTCGTGATTATAGTGAGTCAAGACCGCTTTTCTTTTCTTCCCTTTCCCCAGTAGAGAGTAGGAGGCCAGGGAGAGACCTGTGTCAATGGAGTGTGTTAGAGTGGAGTGCTGACAACTCCAGTGGACCGTTGATCGTTGTGTGGCCCTCTTTCTCCCCGCAGATGGCTGTCGCAGAGTGGACCTGCCTCACGTTAAGAACGGCCGCCCCATAGGAGATGAATTCGTCACGCCCAACTCATTGGGCACGTATGAATGCCAGCCCCCGTTTCAACTTGAAGGGGGAGGAAGGATTCGCTGCCAGCAAGGATTCTGGCGTGGCCCGGCGCCATCATGTGTTTCAAGTGAGTTGAAATGTCGCCTGTTTTGTTGCGGGGTGTTTGACAGCATTTTACAGAGCCTTCCTGATCGGTCGATAATTGCGAATCCTTGACAGGGGGGCAGCGATCTGGCTTTCTGCTTGGCAGTTTTTAAGTCGTTTAATTAAAACTGAACATTTATCGTTTAAATTTTAGGTGAAATATACGTTTAAATTTTACAATAAATATACATTTAAATTTAAATGTCCTCATTCTAAAGTTTGATTTTTGCCAATTTAAATTCACGTTAAAATCAAAATTATATTTTAAAATTGAGCTGAAAATTAAGATCTAAACGTTTAAAATATTGCAGCATGAAATACTGAGATTTTAATTTCAAATTAAATTTATAGTAAAATAAAAGACTGCTATTTGAGAGTAATGTGCAAATTTTAAACTTTTATACTTAGCAATTTCATGTTTTAAGTGAAATTCAATTTCGAATGCCATTTAAAACTTACAATTATAAAAAATATATTCAAACACTTCATGTTCTAAAATTTTTATCAAATAAGATATTCTTTGGAGAGAGCAAGCCTTTTATTTAAAAAAAAATGATACTATGGCGGGGACTGGGGCATCTCTCCTCGCGGTAACCATTTTCGGCGGGAACTGCAAGGAGTGAAAATGAGTCTCTGAGCGAGTGTTCTGAAGCTGAGAAATTTTGCAAGTTGCCAGCTGCGACCAATAAAGGCTCTTGCATAATGCTTTAACTTACCCGTCGCCTAGTTTAGTCAGATTGTTTTTTCAATGTCTTTTTCGCAACACTTCTTTCAGCAAGTAGTGTTGAAGCCTGATCAGGATACATTTGATTCAGCAAATGCATCGCGGTACATGAGTTCGGAGATCATAAATTTCAGTAGATAAAGAATAAGTGAAAGTCGGTTGCCTACCAAAGAAGAAGCCTGCTGAATAGCGAAGTGATCGCCCTCTTATGTGCTATAACAAGTTATGGATGATTAGCCAAGTCGTAAGTGAGATAAGAACTAAGAGAATTCTAAGCCAGCCTGCACATTTGCGCACGCAGTTATAAGCCCTACGTCACGTTGAAAATGCTAGACTCTTTCAGTATAATCGCCACCTCCTTGCCTTTGAGGCACATATTGTGGACTCCTTGCACTTACTTTTGCGCAGTATTTCTCAGTATGCCAGCGTAAGGTTACAGCTATCTGCAATACGTAAAGTTGGAGTGACTTTCGGCTTTGTTGAACTGCTATCAAGCCTCACACGACGCCTGTTCAGCGAGCCAGCTTGATACGGTATTGCTATGCTTATGTACCGCGTTTGCTGTTTGCCTCTTCTTTTCAAGAGCCTCGCAGTATCCGCTGCTTTTTCTCCGCTATGATTTCTACGTGGTCACATTAGATAACTGTTAGTATAGCAAACGCAGGAATCAAAGCAGACTTCGCCCACCAGTCAGCGCCTTCGTCTGCTCTCTGCTGCGAGGTGTATTTGACCTATAATAATCTGATTTAACGTAATCTGATCCAGGAAGCGGATCAGCCCGATAAAACAGAGAAAGCGGAGAGAAAGAGAGGAACCAAGAGCTCCACTCTCAAGTGAACATTTATTCTAAGGTAGCACCGAATGCATGCAAAGTCAGTCTCAACTGCACAACGCTGCGAAAGCGTAGAAAGAAAACTCTGCCTTTTGACCTCCTCAAAAGGCAAACAGGTGACAGCGACAATTGTACCGCACCCTGTCCATCACAGCACCCATTCCTCTAAATACAATACTCAGGCCCACCTTCGTCACGCCCTTTTTAGCCAGCAGGCTAATGCGTGAGTTTTAATGCGAAAGCAGTACACTCGTATGTCCCAACGGCAACGAAACCCGATGTCCAGAAAAAGTGCAGCCGAAAAACTCACGTCACCCTGCTAAAAAAAAAAGACTTCTTCCAAAGTTGCGGGGAGTTGACCTTAGAACATTCACATCGCGAAGCGCGCACGCATCCCATAGGCCACAAGACCTTTTTTTTTCAACACGATATTTATTAAGATGATGCGATGTTTTATGTACATTAGCTATCTACAAACATTAAGAAAACAGTGGCAGATCAACACATCTAAGCAAACAAGCGCGAGAAAAGAGTCGATGCAGAGCACATAGCCAGTACATCATAATACGACACATCTAAGCAGCAAGCAACTAGAAGAAAGGCAATGAACAGCACATCACTAAGAGTGAGTGCCACTCCGGTTCAAACTCGGTCTAGGCATGCAATTCTTGCAGGTCTGCATCATTGTACTGAAATGTTCTTTAGCAGAATAAACAGATTCACATATCGATCCATCATGGATGTTTTCCAGAGGGTGTGTAATCTAATTAATATAACATACCTGAGAGTTTTTCAACAAATGGCAGTGCAGTGAGATATCGTACAGAATGCGGCGTGAAATTGAGCCTTTTTTCTAAATGTCCGTTGCGTCATGTCCCAGAAGAGTATTGCATCTTTATAATTGATGAAATAATGCTCAGTCGTTTCAGGAGCATCAAAAAGGCGGCAATTAAATGTTTAGTTTAGTTTAGTTTATGGGGTTTAACGTCCCAAAGCGACTGAGGCTATGAGAGACGCCGTAGTGAAGGGCTCCGGAAATTTCGACCACCTGGGGTTCTTTAACATGCACTGACATCGCACAGTACACGGGCCTCTAGAATTTCTCCTCCAAAGAAATTCCAGCCGCCGCGGCCGGGATCGAACCCGCGTCTTTCGGGTCAGCAGCCGAGCACCATAGCCACTGAGCCACCGCGGCGGCGGCAATTAAATGTACGCACAAAAGTACAGTTTCTCTCTAGCTACGTTTTAATTGGTAATGTCTCAGTGTGTAGATTCATGAAAAATGTTTTTGTACATGGCGAGAGGGGCATTTTACGTACTCCCTTGAGTACGTCATGCCCCGGTAAACCAAAATACACTGAGTGATACATTAATTGAAAGAAGAGCGTAAAAACTGAGCACTTCTACAACCGCCTCCTCGACTCCGAAAGAAGGAACTCAGGGGGAGAACGAACAAGTAGGAAACGGAAAGCCAAATAAACCTAATGCATGGATCCCCACAAACAGGGACGATCAGAAATATTAGAAGACACAATGAGGCTGGATAAAGCATGAACTAAATTAACTTGCAAGAATGCACGCACTATTGGGTGTGTAGTGCCCCGGGAAAACATGAAACGTGAAACTATCTGCCGGATATACAGGTGGACTAAACCAAGGCCGCAAGCGCTGACAGGCCGGAAAAGGTTATCGCGCCTCATTGATTCAAAAGGCGAATCCCACCCAAAAGTTGCGAAAACTCCGTGGGAACGTTGGATATAAGGTCTTGAGCAATAAAAAATTTGCAGGACGTAATAAATTTTAGTGGTGAGGAACACAGACTGCGCGCAATAGGCCACAAAACCGCGTTGCTTCTTGGCTAACAAAGCTGAACGTAATATATGCGCTGCCTTACGACTGTATTGTAATAAATATGTGTGCCATCAGAAATGCATAAAGAAAGTTAGAAAGGAAATAAGAAATCGCCAGAGACACTTAAGACTGCTTACGTGTGAGAAGGCGTAAGCCCACCCGCTCACTTTGTGAACGCAATCGCCGAGCGCTGCGGCGTGATGTAACCCGCTGCCACGCAGCTGGCAATTCTACCTCTGCATAGCTCTATGTAGCCGCCGCCGCCGCTGCGCCGCCGCACCCTTTCTGATGTGCGCGCTAACTTCGTGGAGGGAGTCGGTGCCGTACCACTGCCTCCTCACCGCCTCAATGGCATTACGCGATAGCTAATGGCTTAATGACCTTATATGCAGAATTGTTCTTTCTCTGCTTAATATTCATAGATCCCTGGGAGTCCTCTTACCGGCAGTGGCGCAGCGGTTAAGTGGTGCCCCTTGGTTGGCACGTGCTGCCACGGGTGGGACTTGTGCGATCCAGGTTGCTTTTCACGGGCAACCCCGCGCGACCAATCATTAATTAAACCCCCACTTGCCAGGTTGCATGAGGACGCCATCTTTTATGGATGCCATCGAGTTTTAACACACACGAACAATGTGAAGGAGAAAGACGGGTTTTCGCTCAGTGGGGCAAGTAAGGCTTACGCCTTAAAAATAAGCGACAATGCGTTCGCATTCAAAGTACGTAAGTAGCCTTAAGTTCCCTGGGTTATTTTATAGTCCAATTGTACCCCACCAACGGGTGCACTGAGGGCAGACTTCAGAATAGCCGTAAAAAGGCCCTTGTGCAACTACGCTGTCAAACTACAAAAAACATATGAAGGCAAACTCTCAATAAGAAGAGATGCAAACATCGAATACCATTTAATATCATTTTTAAGACCAGGGCACCCATATGCGCCGCAGCCATCAAAAGGAAAAGAAGGTTACCAATACAGAAGAAACTGCAACCACAAATGTCGCAATTCTTGCAAGTTCTCAAATTTTCATGAATCCACGCGCAGATTTCTTTTGCTGAACAGGCGCTAAATTGGTATCACAGGATATACACCAGAAAAATGCCATTTTAAAACTACCTTTCTTCAGTATAAGACACGTTGGCGCACGGCTATTTGGTTCAGATTACGGGTTAACCACACTGCGTTGCAAACATATTGTCAATATTTCCTTGCTGCCTTGCAAGCGACCGCAACTACTGAGGGAAGTACGACCACATCACTCTTTTGTGCAAACCTACCGCTAGGCGTGACCTAAAATTTGACCGTCTTGTGAGGAATGAAAAAGCACGCACAGTGATGACACGGGAATTTTGGATAATACATTGACTCCCTTTGACGCCTATTTTCTGCTCGTTAACAGCCCCTACGATGATATTTTCTTCACAGATTTAGGAAAGTATCAGCAAGTTCATTATAGCTCTGGATCCCTATTGACGGTACAGCCGACTGGTTAATGAATCTGGCAATTGTGATCTCTTCCAGATTTCACTACTTTCCGATTTTCAAACTCGTCTCGAGCTGATGGTAATATGTACGAGTGCATTCGAGATCCGTAAATGCGCAACTACTTAACGCAGCCAGCCCAGGGTACCATATAGATTCACATTGCAAAATCCTTTTCCCTGCAGTGGGTGTAGTCAGGCTGATGACAACGATGAAGCATACCGAATGTTTCTATCCTTGGCGGGAAAGTGGTGCAGGAGAAACGAAGAAGGCATGCCAAGGTGTTCCCCCCTAAAATGCTTAATCGAAAATAAGGTGACATATAAAATTATTGGGCATATGTAGCCAAATCCAACACTGAAAAAGGAAAGCGTAACAGCAATTCCAGCACCAGTTGGGGAATCCATAAAATGATATCGCTTGGAGTCGTATTCTGAAATGATATTTTCTTATCCATTTTTTGCCTCCTTTCCCACAAGCAACGGCCGCCCTGTGACGTCAGCATTGATGTCTAGCAAGTAACGTCTGCTTCGTGCTCCGGTATATTAAAAGTTCCCAAGCCAATCGCACAGAGGCCATAACATTGAAAGTGCCAATAATCATTTCAAGGAAGGAGATTCCATTTTGATTTTCTTAGGGCTGCAATGTCACCCACACCTGTGGATTATTCCCTCGTTTACGGGCCAAGATAACGCTCTAGACAGCTCCAGGGACGTACTCGCCGCGGTGGCTCAGTGGAAGTGCTGTTGGGCTTGCGGGAGGTATTTATTCTCTGCTTTGTTCGAGCAGAGAAGCCTGGGTCTCACAAGTCCCACCGGCGGCTGTGTTTGAAGCAGCCACCTGCCGGTGGCGCATCACTTAACCGCTGCACATCTGCTCCGGTAGTGCTATGAGTACTCGTCATGATGTATGAGTGTGACATGCTTTGCGTAATTACCTCAGCCGGATTTAGCAAACAGGTGGAGATGGCACAATGGGAGGTGGGGAGATGACAAAATTGCCATAGAATAAGAACTGGAAAGATTGGCGGGTAAAAGAAGAATACTGTCACATTTCGTCCACATCAATCCGAGTGATCGGCCAGAAAAATTTTTTTGGCATCTGAGGTAAGCCTGGATCCATACGTAAACTCATGCATTGCAACGTATTCTTACATTCCAAGGATCGCTGGTAATTAACGCCATGGAACTCCGCAGTACACCGTTCGCGAGCTGTAGACGAGTGTGTAAAACACTATGTGTAGAAACACTTTTCGCTGCAGCGAAACTTGCGTGCGACACACTTTTGTTATTCGCTCATTGTACACGCTTTGATTTCACTTTGGCCGTCAATAATATACCCGATAGACTCAAAAACTGTACTGCCGATACCGGTACAAGATACCGAACAGAAATTGATTTCCGATGCAGATACTCGCACCAAGCCGGATCTCCGTCAGCCTCTGAGTCACGACCGGATCGGACCGTCTCATTCGGCCCCCGCAACACATATGCTCTAGCTTTCTCCCGAGCGCGTGCATTCCGTCCATTTCGCGCCAATTTCTCACTTCTAACCAATCACTGGTCTTCCCGCTCTAATGATCACACATTGTAGAGCTGTAAACAGGAGCCGCCACCGGAATTTCTGATACAAGTTCCTACTCTCGAGCAATGGGAGGCCGTGTTGGTCAGCTCAGACCTGGGCGTTCAAACCCGGGCCATTGAATTGGCTACTCAGGTCACTGTCAGCCGTGGACTGAGTCGGTCGTTCCAGCGATGGTGGCGGCGCCACGCTGCCTCTTCCTGAAGCAGACAGCCGGTGATCTCTCTGCGTGGCGCGTGCGATCGCAGTGGTTTGGAGCGTGAAGATACGCGTCAGAAATGAGAATATTATGCTATTCTACGATGTGCGTACATTCGAAAAAGCAGACATGTTATTTCTACCAACACGTAAAGAATGCAAAAAGCAGTGAGTAAGTGTGTTCGGCCGATTAAGGTGTTTCAACCGCATGACAAGGGTGTTCCTCAGTGACGTACTTTGTTGGTACCACAACACCACGTCGCCATTGCGTTCCTGTTTTCAGTTTAGTTTAGTTTATGGGGTTTAACGTCCCAAAGCGACTAAGGCTATGAGAGACGCCGTAGTGGAGGGCTCCGGAAATTTCGACCACCTGGGGTTCTTTAACGTGCACTGACATCGCACAGTACACGGGCCTCTAGAATTTCTCCTCCAAAGAAATTCAACCGCCGCGGCCGGGATAGAACCCGCGTCTTTCGGGTCAGCAGCCGAGCACCATAACGACTGAGCCACCGCGGCGGCTGTTTTGTTTATACCCCCTTCATAGCGTAACGCAGCTTCATGAAAGCAGTGCATTGCTTAAAGGCTGAGCTGATGGGAAGTATATTGGTTATATTTTGTGGCGGACGTTTGCAGCAAACGAAGATTTTTTTTTGAGCTTCAGTTCATTCAGGTCTGGATCAAGCACGGCTTTCTGGCCATAGTGCGATTGCGGAATGGCGATATGAATGAAAGGAATTTCACAATGTGTACTACCTTTTTCGGATGTAATGCGCAAAGTGCCTGAATAATTCCGAACGTTTCTTGACAATATTCGACAGTTCACTCTATCACAGCGCTTTTATTCCGCTCGTCGAAAATACATTTTGAGCTCAAGTTTCGACTGTTCCATTAAGCGGAAATGGCCATCTGGCTGCCGCTTCAAACAACAGTATATATTGCGTAGCAGTATACAACGCACGCTGCAGATAAACTATAGTCGGACACAACTCAATCTGCAGAGAAGCTCCGCCCACATTCAGGACCGCCCAACAGAATTCCTCCGTGGGAAAAAAGTATACTGCTTCGAAAGCTTTCCTTTTTACCTAAACAAGCAGCTAATTACAAGACATAAATTGTAGGCTCAAGTCTGTTATGTATATGGCTTGTTTGTTAGAACCAACCATTAAAATGCTGATTTTGATTGCAGCTGTAATTGGTAAGTGGAGTAGTATAGTACGCCGCAGAAAGTGCCCAGTGTTACTAACTGCGGTTTTTTTTTTTCAATAGTGTTCTTAAAGATCAACGCGAAATAAATGCTCTCCGTATTTATGCCTGTAAGGGCCGCACTCGTGTAGGCACCAAGTATAGCGCCAGCCTATCTGGGTCATTAAAGTAGATTCTTCAGACACTATTTTAAAAACTGTACTGTAGAATTCCCCTTTCGGATTGGCGCCGAAAACAACGAAACTTGCGAATAAAAGTCAGGCCCTTACCTATGTATAGCCGGTAATCGCCGCACAGAAACGCGCCGAAATAAAAAAAAAGAGAGAAAGCGCGGGAAAAAATATTTCAGAGTGTATGCCGCACTTTACGATGCAGAGTTTGGTGCGTGTGTCAACGCTGACGAAGTTTTTGCAGAACTTGCGAAATAGTAATTCCATGCTCATGCTCATATAGATAAAAATTTATTTCGAGCCTGTAATGCACCCAAACTCAAGAATGGGCTCCTATTAATAACTGCAAATGACTTATGGCTGCTTATCTAGGCGCTAAAGCTCCCACGAAAGATGCCACAACGTTAAGAAGCCGCTTTGCTTCTACTATGGGCACGCCAAGGCAGCGGCGCAATCACCGCTTCGTCCGCCTTGTCGAACTGCCGGCGCGCCACGCTGGAATGGTCGAATAGCCGCCTAGCAAGGATCATTTGCATTTGGCCTTTTCCGACGAAATAAATGTTTTACAGTCCAACAATCCCACCCTCTCCCGAAGAAATAAAACATTAGGAAAACTGATAAAATCACAACTACTCGCGCGCCACATTTCACCAACCGGTGTCAACACTCAGAAATCCCCGCACGTGCGTAGTGCTTCTGGTCAAACTTGTTTTCCGGCCAGAGGCGAAGACTCGCACGTGTTCCCAGCATCCGGTCTCCAGTAGCCCTCACCAAGGGCTTTGGTTCCAACCGCACTTAGGGCGTCCTCCGGAACACTGTGATCGCGCGACCTCAAAGGCTATAAAATGCGGCCCACTGAAACTGCGATATTTCCCATTTAGATTGATATGCTCTTCACACTTCCAAAACTGTAGCCTGAGTATCTCAACTGAAACTGAAGATACTACAGACTATCTGCGTCCAAAATAGTATGCCATTAGGAATTAACCAAAAATTTTCGGCTGCAAGTCTAGTCAAGACGATGGCAACACTTTATTAGTAATTCATCGGTTATTAGGTGAGGCTGATCAGCTGAAGGGGCAGGCGGCGCTAGCGGAGGCATCGAACAACCCTTAACCATACAACGCGACTTCCGATGGAGCGTACGGCGCTTTCTCTCCTCGCATGCATGACGCATCGCAAGTCTTCAAAAGTGCGTCTCCCTGGCACCGCCATCAGTTCTTTCCTGCCCACAAAAGTACGCGACGCAGAAAACCAAAGAAGCGTAAAAAACATGAAGAACATAATGAGAAACTTAGCTAAGCAAGCGGGATGAAAAAGCCCGTGAAAACAACAGCGAACGAAGCAGACGGCGCGCTCGCCCGGGAACCCCGAGCGACTTGCGCGAAGGTGCAAACCGGAGAAGCAAGAAGGGCTTCGTTTACCCACAGCCGCGGAGAGTGAATCGGCTGCCTGAAGAAGAGTCGCTTGCGCTTTGCACGGCCTTTCTCGGCGCCCACACGGTCCAAGCAGTCAAAACATGGCGGAGTATGCAAGCTTTTGAATTGTCTAAAATGGCCGCGATCGGAAAGGAAAGAGCTGACCGAATAGCGAATAGTATTACTGGGTATATGTTATCTACTGATGTTGTTTGAGCAGAAGTTTAATGTGTAAGCATACCGAGAATGTGATTTTGGAAAACCGACTTTTTCGCTGCACTTTTTCGCATATTAAGGCCCGAGACCCCTGCGGAACACCTCAGGTTCACCTCCTAACACAGTTTCACAGCACTAGAGGTGCCACAATGTGATCAAGGCCGCGAACTCAGCCCGGTCCCGCACGCCACTGACTGCGTCGTGTGATGCCATATTCCTTTTTGCATGCCAGAATTGGACAGTTACTTCCGCCCCCGTTCGGCTCATCTTGTGGTCTCGAGAAGGGCACATGGGCGCTCTAATTCTCTCCTTCTCTCTTTTTTACCATTCATCCTTTCGTCTTTTATACTGGTAACATTCCTTCGATTCCTTCGGGTACCCTTCTCCCCCCCCCCCCCCCCCCCCCCGCCCCGTTTTTTTTTCTCTCCCTTTCGCGGTCCAGCCTAAGCGGTTAAACCATGCGGCGGGTGCAATCTTGCCCAATGCAAAGAAAACACACTACTTTATCGTTTCTTTTTTTTCCCTGCTTTCTCTTTTGTTGGGTCGAGATTGTTTTCCCCAACGCCCTCCCGGCCATAAGGAGAGAGAATTTCCCGCATACTTTCATGAAGGTAGCTACACCTCCGGTCACTATGTCGCCCATCTCAGCCCAGGTCAACACGCCTGTCAGTAGAGAGTTTTAGAATAACGTCGTGGCGAATAGGCTGATACATCTCGACTTTGTATTTCCCTGCTCCTCACATGTTCTGCGTACTCTCCATTTTTTCATGCGGCTCCCGCTCCCCTTTTCTGCTGTTTCGTATCCAAGTTGATTTCTTTATTTTTACTTGTGTTTATTTCTTTTTACTTCTATCTACTTATTTCTGTAATCTTTATCCATTTCTCGCTCGCCTGTTCTGTACAACCCTTATAAATTGGGTAACCGCAGCGAAGACAAATCACTCTTGAAGAACATCGAGCCTCCGATGGAAACGACCAGTCAAATAAAAATATTTTCTTTAGCGAAGCGTGCACTTAACTATATGCTTTTTTAAACATAATCTCTCACTTAAAGACAAATAATTATAAAGCAGAAGAAAAACAACCATGCGGCCGTTGGGAACCGAACTCATGACCTGTGAATTTTGCGTCCCGAGCTCTACAAACTCAGCTACGGCGACGGCTGTGCCATCTTCTGCTTGCGGGATTATTTATGCTTCTGAGTGTAACCGAACCTCGAGAGTGTTCGCCAGCGCCGCCCTCGTCCATAATGGTGGACGTAGTACGTCCGGTAGTACCGCGTGTGTGACGTGGAACGTCATCGAACGGTCCTCGAACGTCATCGAACGGTCATCGAACGGAATCCGACAAGCACAGGAACCAAGGTGCATAGGGAAATGTTTCGATATTTTTAATCTGTGGTGTTGATCAATGGGAAATTAATACTGCGATTAATCTGTCGCTTAAAGACAAATAATTATGAAGCAGAAGAAAAACAACCTGCCGCCGGCGGGTGAACACTCTCAAGGTTCGGTTACACGCAACACATAAATACCCCCGAAAGCAGATTATTGCACAGCCGTCGCTGCAGCCATCGCTGCAGCTCAGAGGTCGTGGGTTCTGATCCACACCGGTGGCGCAGTAGTTTTTTTCTTCTGAACCATAATTATTTTGTCTTCAAGTGACAGATTAATCAGTAATATTTCTCGTTGATAAACCCCAAATTGAAAAATATAGCAACATTTCCCTAATTCACCTTGGTTTCGGTGGATGTTGGCTTCCTTCATATGTATGTCTAACGTGCTCCTCATTTCTCTTCTCTCGTCTGCCCTCCGTGTCAGGAGGCAACTCAGTCATTAGAGTCTGCCAGGGAAGAGCAACCTGGGTCGCATCCCAACCCAAGTCCCACCGATGAAAGCAGCTGGCAAAGAAGGGCAGTGGGGCACGGCTTGACCGCTGCTCCAGGAGGGGTAGGAATACTTTAAGATATTTACTGTATCAACAGAGAGAATGGCCAATTCCACATATATGGCCGTTAACCCATTATCATTGTCCGAACAACTGTCGTCCGTGAACACTCGATCTGAACATCGGAACGAGGTGAAAACCAAACTGCTAGCTCACCTTATTCGCATTTCGCCTATATAAGCAAATCGGCTATCATTTTTTCTATTAATGAATTGTTGTTCTCTTTGTTGTTTGCCTCTTCAGACATCGCATATACCCAGGAGAGCAAATTCGGCAGGGTACTAACTGAAGACTGTAACCTTCTCTCTGCAGATGATGAAACCTACCACGAGAGAAAAGGTTGCAAATTTTCTGAAAGACAGAAGCGCTTCAAGGCACATCACAAAGGCATTCCCGTGGAGCTTAACGCTACTTTCAAGCATGGAACCGAGCTGGTGTTTCACTGTGAACCTGTTGGGGAGCTGCGTTTCGGAGGGCCCCGCACAGCTCGATGCATCGATGGAAAATGGGATCCTCCACAGGATCCGTACTGCTACGACTTAAAACCATATGAGATCTTCGTACGCTTTCCTAACGCTGCCTACACTGCCCCCGGTGGTATATTATACATGGAGCCGAATACGGAAGTTGTCGTGCAGTGCTGGAGCAATGCCCCAGTTTACCTCTCCTTCGTGTCGGCTGGACAACCGATTGGTAAGTGCAGAGCTTCCATTTTTTATTTTTCGTGATGCTTGCTGCGGATTTCGTCTCTAAGCGTACTTCCCTGTGGTAAAGAATCTTAATGGGTAACGAGGCCGAAACGTGTCCAGCTTTTCGGGAGAACGTTATTATCAATATCAGGCCGAAAAGATAAACCACGGCCTCAGAAGATCTCGAGTAAAAATAATAAAAAGACCTCAGTGACAAATGAAGATTCGAACTGCAGCCCTCAACGTAGTTAACGCGGTGCTAACGCGGTACAATGATAACCTGCAGCATAACAGCACATTTCACTGTAACACAGCCCAATACAAAACCCTACTGTTCACATGAAATTCACGCCATGGTTACTGCAATGTAACGCGATGTTCAGCGACAGGTGGTACAAAACTGCAATATTTTGAAGCGGCTCTAGCGGAGTAGAGTCGTCAGTCAGTGGTAATGTCCTGAGGTCATTGCGGAAATATAGGCGATCCCCCTGTAAGAAAACGGGCTGTGCCGGGAAACGCCTTCGCGGTTCCTTTGGCTTCCGCATATTCTCGTCGACGCCTGCTTGCTCGGCTTGTGCGGCGCGCACAACGGGGCCTTGACGCCGACGCCTATTGTCCTCGCACTGTGCTCTGCGCGAAGTTCGAGGTCTTGGCAGGCTCGCTGCCTTATTTCCCGGTGTCCAGGACGTCGTAATTGATATGTTGCGGCAGTCTCTGTTACCGCCGGCTTTCCCATCGCGACTGACGGAGTGAAATGCTGCGCAGGCGGCCGGCCAGTCTGCCAACACCTGCTGGCGAGGCTGAACGTGCCCCGCAGTGAAAAAAACGGGTGTGAGCAGGCCATCTCGTGCGCATGCCTTCTCTCGTAGCTTTGTGCGATTCGTTGTGCGATTATATTTTCGACTCCACGGACTGCAGACGTGGCCGAAATCGAGTCCGCTGTCGGTGTAGAACAAAGCACCACAATGTTCGAACTTCGAATCTGATCAGACCACCGGTTTCCGGGATTCTTGATGTCACTAAAATTTCCTGCAGGTTCGTTGCTTCCTTAAGCGCATTCCTGCGGTCAGGTGTTCGAATATGAATGAGTTTTCTACGCTTCTCTTATATGAAGCTCGAATTCGCCAAAATATTCGAATGTATCGTTAAGCCATTTAGGCCAAATAACATTGACAGTTTTCGTGGAACTCCACTGCCATTTTGCACAGGCGCAAACGGAAACAACCCCAAAAAACAAAGTAGCCCAAATATCGCCCCCCCTCCCCCCCACCAAAAAAAACAAAAGAACAAAAAAAAACTGGCGGGTGATCATACGACGTGTTACGAAAAATCTGCGTTTACAGTGTTCATTGTATACATTTCGCATTAACATTCAGTGATGTTGTATGCAGTAATCCAGATTCTCTCTTTCTGGCAATTTTTTCAGTACTTTGCACCAGTTTAGAAAGTCCAGAAATCTGGAAAAAATGAAAAAAAAATCGGATTTTCACACTCCTTGAAAACCCAAGACAATTCTCTTTCCGCGAAGTTTTCCTGCTAAAATTATCGGGAAAAAAATTCGGAGCGATCAGAAGGCTTGATGCGAAAGAAATGCAGTAGCATTCTTGTCCCACTCGCCAATCTATTCCAATCCATTCTAATTATTATTGAATTCCGGCAAATATGCCGTTGCTGCGGCACCAGCCGGCGCGCGGCCGAGCGAAACATTCACGTCGATGAGACGGTTACTAGTTGCTCTTGTCCACACCTTCTCCGTAGTGCGAATAAGCGAAATGATCGACTACATTTCATGTGTTCACTCTTCGACACTAACCAGCGGTATGGATAGGCATGGAGAGTCCGCGGCGTTCGTTTGTGCAGTGTCGGGGATTGTGGAGAATGAGTTCACAAGTTTTAGCGGATGCAAATGGTCATCGAGCATATTTTTGACAACAATGGCATGAAATCGAGGATCGCTTGCATCTTAAGCCGCAAATACATCGAGCGGGAAGCGCCGCTGATAGGCGGTGTGACCCAGCCTGCCGACCAATGCTGCAGGCACCCGCGGCTGCAGCTATAGCAGTCGCCGGCGTCGCTTGAGGACAACAAATTAAGCCATTTTAAGCATCGAAAATGGGCGCCGAGCATACTTCTAGATAAACCAATTTAAATTCAAGTGTTGCACACTTCGCAAAACGCAGTTACAACGGGCGAGAAACGCCTTTCTTACGCTGTCAACAACCTGGCTATGAAGCGTTCCACAGGCTGAAGCTCGCATTCTTCGGTGATTCTTGCCGAGGTATCGCACTGCTTAAACAAGTAAACGCACAACCGGTGCAAAACAGATCGGATTGTTTCACCTAAGTAAAACGCAGCTCACAATTCATGCCGATTTTACAGGCGTAGCTAGATGTGTAAACAGAAGCAGAGCTGAGATGCAGCCGTCGTCATAGGCGGATTCCTGGGGGAGGTAGGTACTCGCGCGGCAAATGCTAAATCCAGTACAATTAACTTGAGGCACGCATTTAGCGAATACATGGAGAGTGTGCTAAACAAGCAACAATTTATTTATTTATTTATTTATTTATTTATTTATTTATTTATTTATTTATTTATTTATTTATTTATTTATTTATTTATTTATTTATTTATTTATTTATTTATTTATTTATTCGCATATACTGCCACTCCGCAGGGGCTATGGCAGGAGCAGGGATATGGAATACATGAAAACGTGTATACAAGGGGTTTCACTTAAGACTGCATAAAAGTTTTTAAAAATAGCCTTTTTGAATTAGAAGAGTGCTTTTTTTTGCGTGTCTTGTCGGCGGTCCAATACATCAGAATATAGCTAAGACGTGCGAGCTACCAGGTCGGTTAACTAATATTGAATCGTTAACTTCTAACCATTCCGTTGGGCTCCTTAATTATTTAGAGGCCTGTAGCCGACCGCAAGCAATATCTATATCAGTTTTTAGAATTTCGAAAACATGCTTACCCTCGGCGCTGTGTTCCCACAAATTTCACCTATTTCGACGACTTATGTGCACTGGAGAGGTTGCTTTGCCTGCGAGCTTCTCGAAAGCGCATGTATTTAGGTACGATGTAGCCAAAATTTGTTGCGCAACAGCGCCGAGCATAACCGCGTTTTCGAAATTATAGAAAGTGATATGAATATTGCTTACGGTTGGCTATACACGCCTGTCAATATTAAGGTGCCTAAGAGAATAGTTAAAAAGTGAACTATTGAATATAAGTTAACCAGCCTGCTGGTTAGCACGTCTTAGTTATATTGTGGTGCACTGCACCGCTGACAGTGTTATGCCGGAAAAAGCGCACTTCTCACTGAAAAAGCATATCTTTAAAAATTGTGTAAAATGTTTGGTGAAATACAAGCGTGCATGCATAAAAAAGTGCAAACAAAATACGATATAAAAGGAACAAAACAGGGTGTCAGTGACGTTCAGTGGCAGCAAAAAATTGCCGAAATACAAGTGAACGAATTTCACAGGGCAGGGAATTCCAGCATTCGGTGGTACTTGGGAAGAAGCTGTATTTATACGTGTCAGTGCGCGTAAAGTGGAGAAATGTTTGAACTGTGGTGGCGCCTAGTTGATAATGGAGTGGACAAATTAACATGGGTGTTCATTGCCGCGAAGAACGGTTTTTCAATTAGCTTGTAGATATATACTTAAGGCACTCGATGCATCGTAATCTGCAGCCACGGGGCCCTGAGCAGTCTCGCAGCGCGGATGCGCGGGCGGAGCCAAGTGAAGACAGCGACGGGTATTGGTCGGTACGAAGAGTGAGGCCTTGTGTCGCAGTGTTATGGGGTCGGCCGACTGGCGCGCTGGCAGCTACCGACACAGACGCCCGCCAAGCATCAGCGTCGACGTAACGGGGCAAAGTGAAATACAACGCGGAAACCGCGTTGGCATACCCGGTATGCCGACTGAGATCGGCCGAAGCGAGCCGCTTGTTTTCAGAATTCTGCGACGTCCCTCGCGCGCTTGGCTTTTCTCAGCATGTCGCAGTACCGACCAAGTTTAGGGGCATTCTAAATCCGCTGGTATGCACAGCATGTGTACGAGAGCCGACGACGCAGCAATTCGTGCGTCACAACTTCTGGGGCCCATGTGACCAGGGTTGCTGCTCTTCCCTCGTCGTGATGTCGTAACACACCCCGGCACTCAGAAACCGAAACCGAAATCGCTCAGTGTAAAAAATGCTACAGTAAATTATTTACCGCGCATATATGAACCGCGTACTGCGTAGCACGCGTCCTAGGGCAATATGCAACCTTTGAAACAAAGAACACGCCATGCAGCCAAAAATCTGGTGTCTCCACCCCTTTAATCTCCACGAAGCTATTTGCAGCTGTTAAATGGGGGCGCAAGAATCCGCATTTGTGGTTAGCCTGGTTATATACGCTCACGTGCATCTTTCAGGAAAGGTAGTGTGTTATGTGAACACCCAGATATTTGTACGATGAAACAGCCGATAACTGAGTGCCATTAAGAAGACAGTGAGAGGTGTTAACACGAGGGCGCCCAGAAATACCCATGTATTTGCATTACTCGCTGCACCGGGAAGAAATTCTCTCAGGATGTAACCATGCTTCATCGCAGGGATTAATAATTAAACGATACAGCACGCAGTCATCTGCGAAATGTTTTATACGGTAGATAACTTTATTAGGTAGATCATTCAATGTTAATTTCGAAACAAGAAAGGACATAATTCAAAACCTTGAGGTACCCCAGAATTAGCGGAAATAGCTGTGTCATAATCATTAACTGAGACTTCTTGGCTACGGTTGGAAAGGAAATATTAGTGCGATAGCGCTCATACGCTCACCAACAGCGACCGAAAATCTTGTCAACCGTCCGATCTTTCTTTCCTGTGCCGTTGCCCAGCAACAGGGACGCAGCTTACCCGAGCTTCCGATAAGGTCAGGTAGTAACTCGGGTAAACTCGGGTATGTTCGGAGCAGCGCCGCGCCAGCGGCGCGAAAAGCTGCTCGGGAAGAGCAACATGGGTCGCGAAGTTCCCCTACCGACCGGCGGCTGTGATAGAAACAGTCACCTACCACTACAGTGGCGCATCGCTTAACTGCTGGGCCACTGCGCTGGTAGTCAGGTGAGGACTCGCCGCCATCTACGAATGTTAAGTAGAGAATGACCAATTCTGCATATATGTGCATTAACCAAGATTGCATCCTACCTTTAAGGCGGAGCTAAAGTGTTCCCTCTAACTGAAAAAAATTAACACCTGCTTTCGTGCTTAAACGCCTACCACTTCTTGCTTTTTCCAGCCTAATGCCTGGTCGTCCGTATTGAAAGCACTGAGTTTAAATTGCAGCAAATCATGAGAAAAAGAGGCAAACGCCTTAGCAAAATCTGAAAAAAAAATACAGTTCACAACAACGTTAGCACCCATAGCGCGAAATACATCATTAGAGGAAGATTAGAGTTGTGTATCGCACGAAAAAAAAATCTGAAGCCTTGTTCACAAGAATTGAGAAAGTTCCGAGATTCAAAGAAAGCAGAAAGGTAAGAGTAAATTGTGGGCTCAAGAAGTTTGCAGAGCACGCTGGGTAACGATATAGGCCAATAGGTACTGAATCAGTGCTACCTTATTTATGTAAAGGAAACACCTTGCCCGCCTTCTAATCAAGAGGGAAGGAACAACTCTAATGGTTGTACGAAGATTTCACGAAGAGTCAATGACGAGCCGGCAGATGCGCTGTTCAGGAATTTTGCATCTCCCTGCCTTTCCTCTTCTACCTCCTCCTCCTCCTTGTCGTTATGCCATCGATACCTGAGCAAGCTGAAATCTTCTTTCAATTAAACATGATCCACCACTGGAGTCGATGATTATCAGATTCATGGACAGAAAGTCGGAAGTACAAGGACGAGGATAAAATGTCGGCTAAGTGGATGAAAGACACGAGGCAAAAAGTTCCTATGATCGCAGTGATCTGCTGTATTCTTCTTACTCGCGCTGACCACATTCCAAATTTTTCATGAATTATTTCTCAGAATAGAAAGGCGCGTGAGCTGATGGAATTCTTTCTCTCTCAGGCACAATTTTCTTTTACTCCGTGTTGGCGGCAGAATAACCTTGCCAGCGATCAGATGTTTGTGTTGCCTTGGCCCGCCCATATAGTCTTTGCTTTCTCTTCAGCAGGCGTCGCAGGCACGCGTTAAGCCAAAGCATCAAAGGTAGATATAATGCGTGTCTGAGCGATAAATTTATTAATCAAGAAATTTAATTTTTCTTTGAACAAAGCCCCATTTTCTTCGGCAGAGTGAGCCTGGGAACCTGGAATGAAGTCAGCGATGAAATTCATCAGTTCGCGGTGTATATAGTTAGTCTGACGTTGAAGTTTTAGCGTTTCGGTAGCGAGAACAGAAGGGTGCAGTTCGAAATAAATGAGGCAGTGATCACTTAAACTAGTCATATACCTTACACACGAAGCAAGGTGAGGTGTAGTAATCAGAATGAGATCAAGGACGTTAACAGAATGCTGTGTAGCACAACAAGCTGCCTAAAATTAAAATACTGGCAGAAGTTAATGAAATACAAGCACTCGGGTTAACCGTCAGATATGGGTGGAGGTTCATCCAAGTTAACTGCTGGAAAATTTAAATCATCAAGAAGAAAGAATGGACTTGAATGGAATGGGACAATCATCTGGTTTAATACCTCATGTAGCTCAGAAATAATGTTATAGAGGTATTGAGTGGGCGATAATATACGAGAAAAATAAAATCGCGATAATTGAGAGTGATACGTACACACACTATTTCTAACTTCAAAGGCATATCTAAAATACAAGAACTCAACCATCACGTGCAGCGATCAGCACCCCGCCATCAGTACGCAAGATACGGTCACGACGAAAAAAACTTGAAAACACTGTCACATAAGGTCGTTGTAATGACGTTCAACTGTACATATCTGTCTGAATGGAGGGGGGGGGGGGGTCATTGACATGTCCTTGTTATTTTTATTCTAAAGTGGACTATTGCTTATGCTTGAACAAACCTGCTTCTCCTGTAGCTTTCCCAACCTGGAAGGGAAAAAATACCGTGTGGATGAAATTCAGCCTTACCTGGAACGCGTCGGCTAACATCACCTGCCGTCACCGTCACGTAACAGCGACGAGTGGTTCACGGCAAATCACTGTGCTGGGTCAGCGTAAGTATGCACATCATTTTACACCTTACTTCACTATTTGTACAGGTAACGATAGCTTTGAGAGGACGACGTACCAAGAAGTCAATCTTTTTGAGCAGAAACGCACCGGGTAACTTGAATCCTTCTAGGCAATACTGGTCGCTACTCAAACGTAGCAAGGGGATGCAGAGTTACGCGAGCGGACGAGATTGGGAAGCCTGCGTGGATGTGATGAGGTGGCAACAGTTGGCATAGGACGGGACTAATTAAAGCTGAGTGGAAGGGGCCTTTTCCTCCGGTGGATGTACTTAGGCTGATGACGATGGTAGATAATTATTAACATGCAATAGGCACACCACAGCGGCGGATCATTGCCGACGTCGCGCCGCAAAGCATGGCGGCACAGGTCGCGGGAGCGAAGAAGCGGGAGCTGAGGGGAGCGTGGTGAAAGGTCCCTGTGGCATGCCAGAAGGCCAACGGTGCAGGAGGGGGTAGCTCGAGCGAGCAACGACACTCCACGGGAGCAAATTGATATCATGTTTGTTCATTGATCACATCACGTTAACAAACGTGAGCAGTACTGGACACGGTGGTCCGTAGGCACCCCCGGTAACTGCAGAGATGCGTCAGGCTGCGCAGTATCCCAGCCATGCTGTTTCGGCGACTTACCATGAGATCAATAAAGCCCCACTCAGGCATGCAGACATGTGGGTACGACCCATCTTCGCTGAGATCCTGGCGTGTCCAGGTAAGTCTGGGGAAACGGCAGACTTCGTGGGCTTGTAATAGCTTAAGGGTGAAGAGTCAATTACGTTCAGAAGACTTGTTTTCTTAACAAAGCAGGCTGTCTTTCTCCCCGTCTACCTGCACTCTTCACACATAACAGGGACATACCTAGTGTGGTCTGTGCACCTCATTCGTGCGGTGCCGAAATGAGTCTCAGTATTTTTTTTTTTTAGAGCAGTCCAACATACATCAAGTGTGCTGGATTCGTGCGAGAAGGTAACAAGCAACCGGAGTTTACCTGCGATATCTAAGGAGAATGCACATAAAACAGGCCACAAAATAAGGCGGGGTACGCAACAGCTGTGAAAAAGAGGCAGAACTGCATCGCCGCGCTTCTAACAGTGCACTGTGGTGTTGGGTGGTGTTGAGCAGTGTGTGTTTCTGCGCTTCCGGCGAGCAAGTCGTTGATATCCAACAATAAGCGCACCATGTCATGGGTGCAATTCGGCGAGGCACAACGCGCGATGAAGCGTGCCCTCTTCGCATTGTGGTGTGTGTGGTGTGTATTTGTGGTGTGGGTAGCGCTGTGACCCTACCTTCATCCGGGTTGCCTTAACGCCCGAACCACTTAGCCGACGACTGGCGAGTCACAGGGGACCGCTTCTACGAAAAAACCCGCTTGTCACAAGCGTCCGAGAGATTTCTGCACCTGAGGAGTGACACAAAAAATTGCGAGGACACTTTGGCAACTTAACTGCTGAGAGGCGAAATCCGAGGACGCTATGCCGTCACGACTTCCGGTGGATGTGACGTAACACCGTCCCCGTGGCTATATCATCGTTTGCGCTATTTCGACGCAATTTTGACATTTTGCCAATAATTAATTAACTAGTTAATCGACAGTCATCAAAACTTGGCTTCTAGGTTCATTTTTTCCTTCTCTACCTGAAGCAACCATTGGTTTTCTTCTATCCTTTTTAGTTCGCGAGTTAAACGCGTTTGACAAGCTTTGTTAATGGACGAAAGTATGAGCCATTAAAGGCCTTCGCCTTAATACAGCCACGAGAGCCCATCTCAGACCAGCAGTCACCTGAGACCAAGGAGGAAAGGGGATGTTTTTTATCATATTTCATGGCGCCGGTTCCACGCAGGCGGCATGTGGTTGTTTTTTCTTCTGGTTTCTAATCAGTTATCTTTAAAAATAAATACCCTATCAATCTCCCATTAATAAACACCACAAATAAAAATAAAAATTAAATAAAAACATCCTCTATGCTCCATGGTCTCGGTGACTGTTGGCTTCCGTCATGTACAAAGAGCCCCTCTTTTTCTTTCCTTTGTATGCTAATCTCCGAACAGGCTAGTTAACGAGCAGCGAATGCCTGACGCACCGTGTCTGCCTGGGTTCGGGAGACATGACAACGTACCCCCCCCCCCCCCCCCTCCCCTCTCCGGGAGCCCGCCGTCACCTGATCGTCCTACAGCTGTGGTTTGTTCGAACCACCCATGGCATTGCTTAGATAACCACCGTGGTGCTGCCATTCCTGGAGGCTCGAGGCGGATCTAAGAACCACTGCGTTCGCGTCTGATTCATGCCGGATGTTCTCGAAGGTCAAGGGAAAAAAGGAAGTCCCCCCAGCAACAGCTCTGAGAAAAATTTAAACGTCGCGACCCAAAGGGAGCGCCCACGAAGGAGCCCTGCTCATTGGCGGAAAAGGCGGGAAGTGCAGACGAAACGGCTATTTGAGAGCGCCCGACTGCTTCGTCCGTCGTATTTCCTTCATCATATCGTTTCTTCCTGTACAGTTTTTTCTTTATTTGCTACACGATGTAATTAGTGTAAACAGATATGCCTTGTTGATTTATTGCTCAACCTCCCTGACTCCTCGTCCTTGCTCTTGCGAGGAAACCACTCCGGACCCGATTCGCAACAGTAGATGATATATTGTCACCAGGCTGTCCTATGTCTGACAGCGTCCGCCTGCTGTTAATAGATTTCACGCCAATTTTACAGCGTAGACTGGCTGACACTAATAAAACGACCACCCCTTTCTCCCTCCCACAGAAGCCGTCACAACATCTTGAGAATTCTGAGGCATGATATCGAGATAATTAGTCACGCAAATCGAACACATAACCACTTCCCACTCCCTCCACTGCTCTTCACTCCCCCATACCTGTTATGCCCCCCCCCCCCCCCCCCCCCCGCACTCCCCTTACCAAGTTGTATGGCGCGAGTCGTCTGCAGGTAAACAGCCCCCCATCCCCATAGAAACCCCGCTCTTCCCAGCAGGAACCGCGTCTACGTCACACGAATTACCGATTGGGAGAATTAGTCAAAGACATCGAACACACTACTGATCGTCATCCCTCTCCCCCAACCTCCACTCGGACTAAATCCCGTTTTCTAACATTCATCCTTTCACTGACGCTAGTGTATAGCGTCGCTCGCAAGTGGCCATATTTTTTGTTAACCACATGGGACGCATTGCAGTTCATTTTCGCCAGACGCGATCCCGTTACTCTGGAGGAATCGTGTTCACGACCCGCAGCTTCGAAAATATATGTGACTATTCGAGAAAAAAGAAACAACGTTTTTCGCCTTAATGCCTCATTTTCGGAGTGCTGGCTTTTATTTGTAGATAAGGCGCTCTATTTCAGCCCAGGTAAACAGCAATCAGTCGAGGCAACAATGCATGCTGCGCCTGTTCGTCGCAGGGACAGGTGAGATTCGTTATCTGCCTAACCACCGCAACCTTAACGCCCGTCGTACCTGCCGAAGTGCCCACGCAACCTGATGGCCAAAAACAGCGACCCCTCGCGCTTGGTACTGCATGTCGCCAGCTCGTTTGCCGTAGGCGACCGCACCACAAGTGCCGCGTTAGATGGGGCGGCGGTGCAGTTTTACCTAGAGTTACGTGAGCTGCGGCAGCAAGCGATTCCCACAGTCAACTTCCCCGAACTATTTACCCGATAACCTAAGGGCAGACTCAGTATTCTAAATACGCCGTGCAAATCCAGCATTCATTCATCTTTGCGGCAACATTTATTCACCGGACCTGCGTTAAAAAACCTGTTTATAGTCTCCTTTACTAAATACGAAACCCTGCAAAAAGTTATAGAAAGGACAGTATAAAAATCCAAAATACAGTTTACTCGAAACTGTATGAACGTTACCATCTGAAGTAAACAATCAGATGCCTAAACATGTTTCCCTCGATTAAAAATTGTTTGCCATTCAGGTTTTATGCCAACAGGGATAAATACGCAACGCGGAGCTCTATTTTAGTGTTTCAACAGTGTACACGAAAAAGCGCAGATCCGCAACTCCAGCCTGTTTTCGGTAAAGAAACCTCAATGCAACTTTTAGGGGAAAAAAAAAACAAAAAAAGGCGTGAGCTACGCACGCTAGACACCCCACAGCAGCGAACGTAAACAGCCGTTGGATATAGTGGATCCGCTTCGAACTTGGCCGGCTGTCAATCCAGTTCGCTGCAGCGGCGGCGTCGGGAATAGACCTCTCCCGGCCTACGTCATCGGCGCACGTGTTTCTGGTCCGATGGGCAAAACATGCACCGTACCGAGGAGGCTCTTACAGGGAGAAGAAAGGCTGCAGGCCGTCTCGAATCGGGGAACAGAGGCGGCGGGAGAGCACTCGACACCGGTAAAACCGGAAAGTGGACGATTTTGCCCATCGAGCGTCGTCTTCTCCGCAGTACACGGTTGCTTGGACACCACGTGATGGCGCTCTACCAATGGAGTCGCGAGCGGCGTTTTGAAAACAGACGCGCAACTCTGCTACCTTTGGTAGCATATACAGTAACTCTAGTTTTACCTAAAGCCCCTCAAACTAAATGCAACGACATCTCGTCCCTCCTCCTCCGATGCCGGCGCTCCTTCTCTCGGCTCCTCCCGGGCGCCGACGGTGGCGGCACCTAGGCCGTGTGAAGCTAGCAGACGCTCCCAGCGCTCGCCCTTTGGCGCGCAGTAGACGGCGCGTGCGTTTTCTGCATTGGCTTCGCTCGAAATGAGATCATGGCATGGGAGATTAAAAAATTAGTTACGGAAATAACTGCCCCCAGCAGCGTTGGATTCATTTATCGAAACTTTTTTGTGCTGCGATCGATTTGATTTGGTGCAAGCGATGGTGGTGGCGCACGCGGTTGAGAATATCCTCAGAGTGTTGTTTCCCAACGCTCGCGCTTTGGCACGCAGTGGACCGCGGGCTCGAATCAGTTGTTTCCATTTTCGGCCTTCCACTCAGCCGCAGTGCGACCATGGTACGGGAGATTAAACAAATTATAGGTATACTCAAACAACTGCCCCGACCTATGTTGCACTCCTTCATCGGAACTTTTTGTACTGCGATTGCTTTGATTGCGGCGCAAACAGTGGAAATAGCATGCGCGAGCGAGCTCGAGGCACAGCAGTGAACATCCTCGGAATGTTGTTTTTCGACCGGCGTCTTTTGCCAAATCTTAATCAAAAATTAAGTTCGCCAATAGGAAGTGGTACGACATACGACTAGACGTGCGGCCTAGGCTTTATATGAATGGATGGCGGCGTAATGCTGCCATAATATATTATTTTCTCGAAAGCGCGTTTGCTCGTGCAATCGGTTCTGCGTCGCAGTTTTAATTTTTTTTTCAGTGCAGGAAAGCTTAAATTATTTCGAAATTACTGTATATCTCGGACACTTCGCAGGCTAACGTTAAAAGGAACCGACTGACGGTAGTCCCTTACTGTTTGTTTGTAAATAACTACGTGATTACGGTGCCCTAGTTACGCACTGTAACGCGGTTGGGACCAGAAGAATTTTAATGTAGGGTTAATTGTTTGGGGTGCATAACAGCAACCCAAAAAGGCTTTTAACCGCTGCATCAGGCGCAGCTACAGCGCTGCACGACTCACTAGAATGTTTGTTTAAGTGATTGTTATCTTGGGTCAGCATACGCAATAATAGCATTATAAGAGGACGTTGTCTTCAATCGTGTAATTGCCATGCATAATGTGTAGCAGTCTGGACTGCCGCAGTTCACTAATCGCTTTGGGCAACTATGTTTCACGGAGGTCCTCGCATGCATTCTCAGGTATTTACCAAGCAGATATCGAGTATTCAAGCGATAGTACGGTTACTATGCCTATGCACACTAACGACCGATTTTGGTATGAACCCTGCCAGAACAAACACGGTCAGCAGTGCGCGCAGCATGAATGCTAGTCCTGCACCACGAGCAGCATGAACAGAGAGAACCGCCCCTTTGGTATCGAGTTCGTGATCGAAGGAGTCCAACTGTAACAAAACAAATACGTCCAGCGATGCGCGCAACATGAAAGCTAGAACTGCACCGCGAGCAGCGTAAACAGCAGAGTTCAAACAACATGAAGCGCAAGTTTTGTGTCGAGCCCGCGAACGAGTCTGACTGCAACCACGAATACGCCACGTAACGCGCGCTACATCAAAGCTACGCCTGCAGACCGTAGCAGAGCCAGCAGAGTGAACGGCGGGGCTAAGACAACAAAAAGCAAGGCTTTTGTAGCCCGCGAGCGAACGAATCAATCTACAACCATGCCAAACGGCATTAACAGCGAAGAAAGACTGCAGTCGCTCGCGCTTCACACCAAATCCTCCGAAAAAAGCGTGACTCACAAATGGAGAGCGGCACTCGCATCGAAAAGATGCGGATCCAGCTCATTATCAATGTTTTCCCGGCCGATCCTATGCAGCCAAACATTTCGGCGAGCCGCATTGCTTTTTGTGGACGGAGAGAGAGAGAGAGAATGACGAAAAAGCTTTCCCACTGCCTCCTCGGTTGTTGTACCCGCAAGCGCAACAAACGCTTGGCGTCGCCGCAGAGTGTAGACACCATCAAAGCTGGGGAAACGCTTCCACCAAAAGTGTGTTGCACCAAAAGGAAACGAAGCGCGATTTCTACCCCCGACGATGGCGCCGGCGCCTGCTGCGGAGCCAAAAAGCGCGCGCTAACACGTGACCACGGCGCCTCAGCCAATGAGAGGCTCGATTTCCCGGCGGCGCGTTAAGAGAGGAGGAGTGTCGGAAAGTTCACAGCTTTTCGCTACTTTTACTTCATTGAGGGACTTTAGTTTTACTGTCAGCGGTCGCGTCGCCAGCCTTTTTTCGCACCAAAATATTCGTAGCAGTCTAATGAAATGAACGTCTTAGATTTACACCAAAAGGTATACTGGCTGTTACAGCGAAAGTGAACCAGAAAAATGATGTGGGGACCTAAGCAATTCTTACGATGTGTAAATGCGAGAGCAAGTGTAAGTGGCTCACTGAGTGAGCGGAAACCTCAGTTGTGTTGTGAGTGGGCGGTGGCGTCCACCTACAAATTGAAGCAGTCATGCGCCCTTCCTTATCTCAAAACAAGCGGATGGTTTAGACTCAGTTGATTTCTAGGAAAAGAAAGGCGCATAACTGGCTCCCTGGGTCAGTGGACATCTCAGTCGCGCTTTGAGGTATGTGGCGGTGGGGACGTCGCCGGCCTGTTGCTCCAGGAGGGGTGATGACGTCATTTGCGTGCCGCGTTTCAACCACGGGTTTCTGATGACGGCGGGGTTTTCGCACAATGAGCAAGGTAATGCTGTCGCGTCAATATTTAATAATCGGCTTTTTGAGATATAGCGATGGGCACCTGACGCGTAGTACTAGTGTAGTACTAGTACTAGTGTCCTACTATTGTAGTACTAGTAGTACTATTAATACTAATACTATTGCTACTAGTACTATTAGTATTAGTACTATTAGTAGTACTAGTTGTACTATTGCAGTACTAGTGTCGGCGAGCATCAGAGACCAGGTGAATCCGGTTTAGTAACCTCGTTAACTAATTTCTAGCAATCAACTTTTAAACTATACCAGATAGCAATTGCAGATATGTAGCTGGCCGCAGGTAATAATGGCCTCATTCATTTACAAAATTTCGAATGCGCGAACACCTTCAGCTCTGTGCCTCAAAAAAATTTAGCACCATCGGAGCAAAAACCGAGCCTCGACTGTCTGGAAAGTCAATGGCTGGCGCAGGGTGTTACGTGAGCTTCACGTGATCACCGTAGGCTCGCAACGGCGGCTGCAGCAGCTCTGGCGGTTCCGCAGCGGGCGAGTCGGCACCGCGACAGTCGGAAGGGGCGCTTGGAGATGTACGGCTCCGCATATACAGTTGTCATGGAGCCATAAGCAAGACCGACTTGTGTAGTAGGGAATCCCCGCGCTCGTAGACAAGGCTCTGGGCTATCGCATTCACACACGTAATGTAATTCAGTGTCCCTGCACATCTGCACCGCCCATCGCTTGACGGCAGTCCGTGACGCACGCGTCACGTGACCTTCTGTCTCGAGCCTGCTCTGGAGCAGCGAGCAGACAAGAGCCCTGTAGCAGCAGGGGTTGGAAAAAACACTGGGGGCCAAAGACGTGCGATGTTTGAAGCACGCACTCAAAGGCCATAATTTGTTGAGCCACAGTGCCGAAGATAATGGCGTTTTTGAAACTATATAAAGTGAAATCTCTAATACTAACTGCCAGCTACACAGCTCTAATTGCAACCATGCGCCGGAATGTTGCGGTTGACTAATTAAAAATCAGTTAACTAGGTTAATAGTTGACAAGATTCACCTATTTTCTTATGTTCACAAGTACAGGTATTACAATGCCGCAGGCGCCATCCTTGCACCTCGAAAAGCCTATATTTAAATATGCTTGGTCACCTTCGTTGAAACAGCCTGTATGATGGACGCCACAGTACTAGTTTATGGTGCTCCGTTGCGCTGTCATTTCTGCAGTTTGCTCTCTCCGCACAAAACAACCCCCTAGGTCGGAATCGACTTGCGCCACCTTTTCAGCCAAATACTACAACGTTGCTGCTCCCTCCATCCATCTATTAGCTGCAGATATCGCGTTTCCTGTTCACGTGCGTCTTTTCTGCCGATAAGAGTGGCAAGCAGTCAGTTTTCGCTAAGACTGCATTGTGCTAGCGCAAGCGCATACAGCGATGAAGAAAAAATAGACGACGACAGAAAACTGCTGACTTTTAGTCTTTACTTGATTAAATTTTTGCAATATATGTAGATTATGCCACACTTCATGGGAACACGAGAAATGGTTAAAGGTACTCTTAAACATGTTCTGAAGAGAGTATATAAACTGGCCGAACCACTCCTTTCTCTCGTCCTGAACGCCTGAGCCAAACAATACACGCCTACACGCAGCAGACATCCTTTCCGGAGTCTTTTTCGTGCTCGCCCTCCTCCGTCGCACGCACCTGCGTAATTCGGTTCAGGTATGGCCATTGGTTAGATCCTGTCAGGCGTCACGCAGCTACCGTGGCGGCGGCCAGTCAGCAGCGTCGCTCCGGCAGGTCACGAAGCTCCCCTCCCCGGGGAATTCCCGCGCAAGGAGCACCGACCTTTGCTCATGCAAAAGTGATGAGACGCGAGGGCAAGGCGCGAGGACCGTCTTGAATAGAAATTTTGACTAGAGATAACTCAACTTCTACGAAGCGCATCTAAAAAATTCTTGCTAGAGTATATTCGTGAAGCGGCGTCCTTTAACATCCCAGGAATATCGCACCTTTTTGAGAGCCTCTTTCAGAGCCCCTTTAAGCTGGCTCCTAACGCGGAGAGAAGCAGGCTTCACCGCGAAGTAGGAGTATGGCTTCAGGCTCTTCCTTTTGAACTCTCTGCGCATTTTGTCCGCTTCACAGTGAAACCTACTTATATTCGCGTTAAGAGCCGTTTCTCGTGTCCCTCTATGTACACAGATACTGCACATGGTAACGCAACATTTTTTTTTTGTAATTCACACATAGCAGCCCATGTGTGAACTATCGGCAAAACGTTCTTCGTTCGTTAGCATTAGCACTATGCATGTCGTGGCACCCCCCACTTGAATTTCACCATCGAGTGGAATATTTTTTTCCCAGACACCGCTGGCAGTGCAGTACTTCGAGCAGATGTGGAACTGATACGATTTTAATTATCTTTGTAGTGATGTAAATCAGAGCTCCTTTTATGACGGAGACGTACAGTGCGCCAAGCGACGAGGACACAAGAAAGGAAGACACAAGGAACACACGAGCGCTGACTTACAGCAGTTTTTCTAAGTCAACGCTCGTGTGCCCCTTGTGCCTTTCTTGTGTCCTCCTCCCCTTGGTCCGCTGTACGCTTCCGTCATAACGAACAAACAAGCCTGAACTGCACAGTTAGTTCTTTTATAAGGTTATGATTCTGAGACCATTATGTCTTTTATTTTTAACCGTTATGTCTTTCTTCTCTTTTTTTTTCTGCATTGCGCTAGACTCCTATAGGTGTCCCCCCATCACAAGCAATGCGGAAGGCCTCCAAATAACGCGAAGGAATCCACACACATACCATTTCACGTGCGTGGAGGGGTACAAAATAGTCGGAAAACAGTACGTGCACTGTCTTGGGCACGGAGTATGGAGCAGTGACATTCCCAGATGCGAGCCCGAATCGGGAGCCTCAACTATTCATGCCGCCTCGCCCCAAAGTGAGCAGACTGGGTCGCAGACCCCGAATCCGGCAGGACCATCGGGTGCAGCCATTTCGACTCCGGAAGGAACCGGTGAGTGACATGCCGCGCAGCTATATACGCACAGAAAACAAAAATATCCAAGACCGCAAGCATCCACATGATTCGCTGTAGCGCACGCCAGTACGCGTGACTGACAGATAGCCGTGGTAATGATGTTCAAATTTATGAGAGGTGCATCCTCCTTAATTAAACAAGCTGAAGGGTAAATTGGTGCATATCTTGGAGGAGACGAAGCGCAAAAGAAAAAAAAGACATCACACTGTAGAGGAAAAGCGATGGGACATGCTCCTGTGGCATAGTTTTTCGGTGATTGTGCGCTCTGCTTTTTTTTTCTTTTTTTGAGCTTCCTCTCCTTCAAACCATGCATCCTGCTGAGCTTTCATACTCGGTGCACACTCCCGAGCAGAAAAAAAAATGCCATTTAGTAGTAAGGGCTTGCGGACTAGTTGGTTCAACAGCGAGGAAAGTCGGCCGGCGGGAACGCATGTGTTCCTATACATAAATTTGTTCTTGTTTTGTTTGATTAAACATTTGGAAGTCAGCAGCCGTAGTGCATTTTAAGGCGGAAGCCTTTAATGCCTCGTCGTTGTAAGCAGGACTTGTCGACAGAAATGTCACGCTTTTCAATTGGTCGAAACGGTCGTGACGTCACAGTGCGCGAATTTCAAATGGGACCAATTCTACTTAGGCTAGTAACCATGCAACCAATTAAAGCGATCGTATAGTGATGCTCCAAGTAAGCGGGACCGAGTTTAGTTAATTGCTTAATTACCACATTAGCATAATTAACCATTCTAGTCAGGCCAGATAAATAAATAAAACCTAGTAGGAAATTGGTCAAATTCCGGAATCGAACCCCGTTCTCCGGAGTGCGAGACGAGCATGCTAACCACTCCGCCATGCTAGCTCGATGGTTTGGAATGAACAAAGGCGCGTAGTCAATACGGTGTCTTCGTTCCCTCCCATCTTCCTCCCTTCCCGTTACGGTGAGGTTTAGGTGTCCACTCAGATATGCGAGACAGATGCATTTCCTTTCCTCAAAAACCAATTTACCGACGAGCAGGGCGTAGAACCGAACGGGCGATGGCGTTCTATGGACTCCCTGACAGCTTTGTAAGACGCTGTCGCGTTTCACTCTTAGTGGTGAAGCCTAACATCTTAACAACGCATCAGTGACACAAGCAGCAACACCGCGCTTAAGGCTTTCGCCTCACCGCACGTTAGGTCAATGAAGTGCCCCCCTGAATTTTTTCTCTATATCGGGCCTGTCTTGTTGCGCTGGTGACTTTATTCAGAGCGAGACGAACTACAGCCGGATAAAATAAGTATGTGTGGAGCTCCGCCAACATTTATGATCACCACACAGAATTCCTTCGCGAGAAAAAGGCAGCCCTTTGTTAAAAAGTTTTCTTGGGACCGAAACAAGAAGCGTATCACAAGGCGAAATAATAAGCTGGAGTATTGTAACGCCTCAAGCTTGTTTGCAGTGGTCGCGGGTTCGGACCTCGGACCAGGACGAATTATTCTCTAACTGCGAAGTTAATGAGAAAGCTGTATAGATGCCCTTTGTAGCCGTATGGCTGCGCTTGGGTGGATTCCAATGAGTAATTACTCCCTTATTACAAATCTACTCCTTTGTTGGATTCCCCTAAACATTTGACCAAAGACAATGCTATGCCGAAAAAAGCGCTCTTCTAACTCAAAACGCTCAGGTTTAAAAATTGCTGACAATTTTAGGTGAAACATCTTGTGTAGGCGCGAGAACGCGATCAGCAATTTGCAGTCTGCAACTGTCGTTGATAATTTCACGCCATTTCTTTCGTACCCACAGAGCCCATTTCTACCGTACGTGTGTATTGCAGCTAGACGCAGCCGCACGCGATGTAGCGGAGAGCACCTGAGGCTGAGTCTGAGGCGCCTTCCTAGTTGGCACTCCGAAGATTGTCTTGAGCAATGCGGGAAAAGCTCCCGTCATCTGACCACACTACACTTTTCAGGACGTCAGATTGCTCTCTTGTTTATGAAGATTTAATTCAAGTAGTCAAGGCGGGTTTGCAAATCCCTCTCTTCTAAATGCGTATGCAATGCCCGTGATATTCTCTAGAGTTCTCCCCACACGCTTGTTTACGTAACTCTGTGTGGGTGGTCACGTTAAGCGCACTTGCTTGGGAAGTGAGCTTGCATGAAAGCCAGAATAGCGGTTTTCGTCGCTTCCTAGGCTGACACCCGTATACTGCGCTGGCGTATACTTTCCTGAAGCTACCAGTTTCTGTCAGTGTGTCATAGTTGCGGAGTATGGCATACCACTTGCCGGAGTTCCTGCTTGCCCACTGTGAAATATCTGTGCCGTTTTGCTTCTATATCGCCGTTCGCTATGTCGAGGCCAACAAACATGCCCGTACGTTCTGGTATCGTAAGGATGGATTCTTACTCGGACATTTCTCGGCCTGGGGCCATGTTCTGTAAAGATCCATTTCCTTTACAATCCATTTTGCCCACTGCCACTGGTCTCTGCTTCCATTGTCGTGGGACGCTAGACAAGACGTCATGCTGGTTGTGACAGACACAGACACACGCCCAAGATGCCACCTGCTTGAATTAACGCGTCTCGAACCCATGTCGCACTGCCCGGCACCGACGCCCACGAGTGGCGAAGGACGACGACACGTTTGACGCGCCCGACGAGCTTTATCACTGCTAATGCAGTCTCGGCAAAGAAACTGAGTTCGTGTGACTCAACCGGTCCGGATGCGGCGGCGCCGCGACCAGACCGGCTGTGTCTGTGGTTAGTAGTATACTTTCCTACCTGCTGTAGTTTCGTCACATTGACGTCATGGCCGAATGAAATGCAAGGCTGAGTGAATTATTACAAATTAAGGACCCTGGTTGTCTATCCTGGAAGCATGAAGCATGCATATAGCCCATCCTGAAACAGCCGCTGAAAAGGCTGCTGTCGTCTTCGCCTTTCCGTCGTCTTCGCTGCTTGATAAGAAAAAACGCGAAAGGTGCTTCAATTGCTGCTGCCAGTGGGTTATTGCCATCGCACGCCGCGGCGCTCACTCGGCAACGGATTCATTATTGTGACAAAACGGTATGCCTTGGCCCTCACCCGTATCCATCGCAGCCACCGAAACCCTGCTTCGTCATCAGGTGCGCGCAAGAGGATTCGCGCGTTCCTTCAAAGCATTTGAGGGCACTAAAATGGCGCCTGTAGCGCCTAGACTCGTTCATGTTTTTTTTTTAATTTTGCGTGCACAGAAAAACCAGCCAGACGATATTAACATTGATGGAAGGGACGCGATATGATTGTTTTCAATACGAGCAACAGCATTCTCTGTTAGAAGATTTGAGCACAAATGATTAAAAAATTGCAAATTATTTGCTTGTGAATTAGCCAGTTCGACGAATCGGCATAAAATATTTTGAACCATGGGGTTCTGAACACTGCTGCGCTAATACGACCGGCACAAAGCGCTTGAGGTTTATTAACGCCTCGGCATAAATTTTCTGAAACACTCTGCGACAATCGCAGCAGAACAGCGTACGTACTTGCATCGCACTCGCATATCGCAGCGCAAAGGCCGACCTCCATGGAGCGAAAAACCTGCGAATAACGAGGGAACTTCGCCCGGCGACGTTTCCACCGCGAACGCGGCACGAAAACAGGCTGTTCGCTCTTTGTCCAGTTAGTCACATATAGGTTAGCGGGCCATTGCCACGCGATGCGCGACGAGTGCGCGCAGCGGGAAGAGTGGAGTTGTCTGGTAGCCCTGGCAAGGAAGTGGGAGCCATACCCCTAACAGCAAGACTAGGCAAACGCAAGATGGACCCGCACTGTACTCACACTTATAATCAATCTCAGTCGGGCAATTTTTTCTTTCTTTTCCTTGCCCAGTCTGACTTATATCTATTGTAAGCCAGAAAGAAGGCCCGCACAGTTGAAAGGTTCTACGATTCGAGTAAGTTGGAGCTATTTGCCATCGTGGGGCCGTAGAGAGGCTGAGACCCTTCTTGATTGGAATAGAGTTCACCATTGGGACAGACTGTCGTCTGCCTAAATGCTATGAAGACGCTCAATCCGCAGATAGTGAGATGGTTTGACATGCTTCAGGAGTGCACCTTCGACATAGACCATCAACCGGGATCGGAGATGGAGCACTTTGGCGCAATGAGTCGTGCTGGAGTTGAAGACTGAAGCTGCCTATGGAATAACATCATCACCGACAAGCTAGATATATAGCTGACGATCAGTTTGTAGGACCAAGCTTTAATCATTCAGAGGTCAGACGAAGAAATTCGTCGTATCGCTACCACGCATGAGCGGTCAGGCGATTTTACTGCAGCAGAATGCGCCCTGACAACTAAGTTCGGGCTGAAGGAGGGACGACTGCTTCGCAAATAAGAGGGAAACGTCAAGAAAAGTTTGCTCTACGTTATGCCAAAATCTATGCGAAGAACCCTGTAAGTTAGTTCCATGACTCGGAAGGCCGCTTCGGCTTTAATCAGGCAAATGCATATGTTACGGAGCCATACTGGTCCCTGGGGATGCGCAGATACGTCGATGTGCACGTCAAAAGATGCTTTGAGTGCCTTATCTGCAAGATTCTAAGTGGTAAAAAAAAATATACTCCTGCACCCCATCAATCCTGGACGACAACCGTTCGAGACTGTTCATTCCGATCGCCTGGGCTCAGATGCAAGGAGCAAGGATGTACTTGTTGTACATCATTGTCATCGTCGACAACTTAACAAAATACTTACGTGAAGCTTTTCCCTTCACGAGACACTTCAGCAAAAAGTGTGATCAAGTCTTGCGAAGAGATGCACCCTGCCAGAAAGGGTAATAACCGAATGACGAACGTGCTTCACATCAAAAGGATTTGAAGAATTCTGCAACGCCAGGGGAATCGAGCACGTCATGAACTCAGCAAGACACCCTCGCGCTAACTTTCAAATTATGAGAGTCAACCAAACCTTTCTTCCGACCGTCAGGACGACCATGGGCGAGAACGACCAGCGAGAATGGGAGGGAGATAAGATTGAAAATTGTCGGAACTTTCCTCCTCAGATCGTACAAGGGGACCGGAAAGACTCCGTTTGAATTTCTGCTTGGCTACAACCCGAAATTCCACGACAGAGCGTTGCGCAAGGTCGCGGAGACAGGAGGTAATATCATATGGATGGATCTAGAACAACTTAAGCTGAAGTGCCATCACGAATACTGGACTCTCAGGCAACGTACAATAAACGGTCCGACATGCGTCGCTGCAGTCGGAACGCGCTAAAGGTTGGCGACGTAGTCGTCACGCGATGTGTTCCCGAGCATAACGGCGAACCGACAACGACGCAGCCTCGCTACGAAGATCCTCTAGTCGGCATCGAAGTTATTCCAAGCGACACCTATGGAGTGACGACACTGAAAGGGCCACGAAGCAGCACTACGCCACAACGGCCCACATCAGTTCGCTAAAAGCGTGGTCCACGTCATACCAACATGTTGACGACTTCGAAGAGCCATCGGGAGAAATCGAGGGCGCTTCAGAAGCCAGAATGACGATGTTAGTTAGCTTCCGCCGCGTGATGCGCGGCGAGCACACACGGCGGGAAGAGTGGAGTCGTCTGGCAACCCTGGCGAGGAAGAGGGACCATAGAGGAAGGAAAGAATTTAGGAGAGACCGTTACGTCACATTTTTTTTGAAGCCTGACGTGAGGGGTCCCCCTCGCGAGTTGGCCGGCATCTCAGCACGCTTCCGTATGCGCAGCAGAAAATGCAGCAGATCGCCGCTGCGCCCAACGTATACTACTGGCTGCGCAGTCGGCCAAAAACTGGCAGTAGTCCTCGCGAAAGCGCGTGATTGCCAGCCCACTTTTTGGCTCGCATCGGATACCGAGGGCCTCTCTATAAGCTTCCTTTTTTCCATGGAGACCAACAACCCCTGGGAGTAAGGCGAGGCTTGCTGTTGTTTGCCATGACTGAAGAGGCAAACAAGACGGGAGAGACGCAATATGAACGCACTGTACCGCTTTGTTGGTTATAAATTACAAAATTACATTATTTTTTAAGGCGGGGGATTATTTAAAGGAACTGGTACGGCGGGAGCAGAGGGCAAAGCAGTCCGAGATCATCCAGATTAACCACCGAAAACACACGGCGATAGCGATGCTGCTGGTGCGCATGTTCATCTTCGTCTTTGTGACACATGTTCGTCTTTACATTTTAAGTTAAAAGCAATGTCTTCCTGACTTAACTATACTCCGCCTCATAGAGAGAGAGAGAAAGTAATTTAGTGAAAGGAAAGGTGGAGGCTAAGTGTGCGTCGGAATAATATATGGAAGAAAACACGACATACATATAAAACCCCGTTTTAGCCAAGCCGTACAAACGTGCCTGCGTGGTTAGCGGTATAGCGTGTCTGACTCGAAACCCAAAGGCCGGGGGTACAGCGATGGGTCTGCTGCGTAGAAGCTTGAGAGGCGACGCTGGTAGCGTGAGCCGTCGTCTACTGCGTGTTTATATGAGGTTAGGAGGAAGATGACGGCCGACGGCCCGCGCGCTTGGAGCGTTGCTCGCGGTTGCTGTGATCGTTGAAGATCTGATGCGTCGCTAGTGTTGCTGGCGCCATCTATGGAGCCTCTTCTAACAGTGACCTTTTCGACCAACCGGAATTTTTCGGTGACGACAACGACGGCAACGCCGACGCTGGTTTTTCTGCAGATTGAGGCCCTTAAGCTCTCTCGTAAAAACAGAAGCGAAACAGGCCTACAGCACGCAGGCATTTACTCTCTTCATCACGTGGGGTACAGGAAAATGTTCATGACACAAAATTTCACAAATGGCGCCGCTCTTGACTTTAACGCCCTTCCTCGGCCGGAATGGGGAAACTACACGCTACCACGAAGTGCTCAATGGGCGTCGGTTTTGGGGCTCGCTTCGCTGCCCCATCAAAAAGAGGCGGTTAAGCCGTGTGTGGCGAGCATGCGTCTAGCGATGGACAGCCAATATAAAGGGACACACCGGACGACACCCAATTGTTGTTCTCTGTAAAAGTTGATTCTGTGACTCTTTCTGGCTATTCATTTTTCCGGGAGCAAAAGACGCATTAATCACCGACAAAACTCTAAGTATGTTGCCGCTAGTTCATTCAAACTTCTGACGCCCTTACATAAAAGGCCGAGGTGCCACTGATTTCAAGGGAATGGCTGGGTAGCTTAGCCTCTATGATTCGCGGCAAAAAAAAAAAACGCGTTCGACAAAATTCGGTAAGCGCTATGAAAACGCAGTGAGGATCGCTTCGGAGGTGAAAGTGACCAAAATAGACACGCGCGAGCGGCCGCTGCCGTGCGCAGACAATCTTCGAGCCCTGACAAGCGTACCTCAACTCTTCCCCAGGCGCGCCTTTTTTGCTGGCTTCATCGATAAGAGCAATCTTGCGGGCTTGCTCCAGTCCCGGTTAGTTTTTTCACTCACGTCGAACTATATCCCTGTTACCTGGTTCCCATTCTGCAGCGGATATTCAACAGCACGTAACTTCAGTTTTGCATCGTAGCTTCGCCTCGCTGGCGGCGTCACGTTGAAAGCAACAAGCAAGGCACGAGACGCCATAAGAATACGACGCGGAAATCAAAACTTTTGAGAATATGACGCTACTGGATGCGGCAGCGGCGCGCGCTTCGTGCCACCGCCGCATTTTGCCCGGCTGTTGCCAGACTACTCCCATTTTGCCCGTAAGATAACATTTTAAAAACACAGTTTAGGATAGCTTGATCCGCGTTCTGCTGCCGTGAACCGCTTCCGCAGGTGTGAACCCCGAGCTGGTGCAACGGGTCTCCACTAAAGCGGATCACGGTGGCGGATCGCGCTGCACCATAAGCTTTCGAATAACTCGACTCTAGTCCTTTTCCACATGTCGATTCTCTTTTCAGATATGGTTACTGGGGAAGGCAAGAAATGCGCACGGTGGCGCGTAATTTTTCACCATAAGTCGCACCGACGAAAAAATAGCAACAAAAACCCGACTTATACACGGCAAAATATACTATGCACCTGCGCCACACGCTCGTTTTTCTGTGCCAGAAAGCACTTCTGGCTGCTCCAAAAGCTGTTCCAAAGTGACATCGGCCAATCACATCACTGCGTATGAGAACTGTCTTGTAACTGTCGCAATTTATCCAAAACATAGCTCTGTCACTAACTCGAATTAATTTATGCCCTCCAGAGCCGCCATTCACGTCCTAGCACATTTGTTTCAAAACAGCAATCTTCCGAGGAAAAACGCTTCGCAGAAACGAGCGGTGCTTCTGTGATACCCCGTAAACCATCTCGATTCGCTGCGAACAGCCTATACATTTCGTATTGTAGTGCTTTTACACTGTGTATAAATGCTCGACCAATGCTCAAGTGAAGCTACACATCATTTTTGATGCAAAAAATCATTGAACGGGGCACCAGTTATCTCGTTCACCAAGAGCGAGTCTTCAATATACTGTGCACCATAAAATTGGTTCTGAGCGAAGATTATCTGTGGCGAGCAGCTCTTGCCTGAACTGTTTCATCGTTTACTGAGCTGTGCCAACTCTAATGTGGCAGTGATCTGTGAAATTGAACGACAGAAGTTCGTGAAATGTATGCAGGAAGCCGCCTCTGAACTAAGGATGAAAGCATATGAAAGTGTTCAGAAGCACCTACGCTCTTCCCAATAGTATACAGTCGAGAGGTATAGTGCGCCCGGCGTGCAGCGCACAGTTCGTGGTTCAGTTCCTCGCTCCAGAGCACTTTTTTTTCCCCAACAGTTTCGTAATAGAAGGAGTATATCCACTCCTGCAGGTGGCGTGCACTCTGCAGCAGCGCGTTGATCAGGAAGAAGGAGTGGAACATGGGACAAGCGTACACTTCATCGAAAGGCGCTCCCAGCACTCCCGCACTCCTTCAGCGTTGGGTGCCGTTGCGCTCACGCGCAGGCTACGGCGTTTTCTACCTGGCACAATAACTGAAAAAGTGTCATCGTGTCCACAATCTCTGCTCGGTCAGTTAGGGGAAGGGAGCGGTTGCCGGCGGCCAGATAAGCGTGCTAGAAAGTTGTAGCGCTCATAAGCACCCGTATTTTCCTGAAGCCGGAACCAAAGCTCCGAAATTACCGCAAAAGAACCGCCGTTAAAGGAGCCACATAGTCGCAGCGAGCTCTCCAGACCTAAACACTGCATTAGAAAAAAAAAGATCGATTAGCTAACTCGTCACCTCATTACCCAGTTAGGAAGCGAGTCGAGGATGAACCGCCTTCAATTCTACCTTAGTAAGAACAAGCAACGGCATAATTCATCTGCGAAGAGCTGTTAGGAAGAGAACGTGTTTTGAGAATTCTATTGGCCTTCACAAATGATGCTTACGTTTGTTATGTTAAGCCGGCTGACTCATTTCAAATGACCAGGGATGTGCGAGCAGTACAAAACCGAATCGAATATGAATAGTGTAGCTAAAAACCGAATAGAATACGAACTGAATAATGAGAGAACCAAATCGAACACAAATTGAATAGTGTTTTACAAATATTCGCTATTTGTGCGAATATTCGTACAAAACGAAAACTCGTGCGTAACCGCGAAGAGCTAGCGGTGGCGCTGCGGTACAGTGTTATAACTTGTCCAGTTATAGCAATTGCTGTCAAAAGACGCAATAGTCATCTCCATTAGGGGATACGCAACACTAAGCCAAGTTAATAACTAAGAAGTGTCTGACCATCTTATCATTACTACAAGAAAGCATTTGTTGTTGACGACCACAGCTGGTAAACTAGCGCCACATCTCAGTAGACGAGAGGGGCAGGAACTACATTCGAGTCGTGGTCTCCGAGAACGGGCATCAAGGAACGGATTGCTAAAATTGCCTCAGTGCTTCCACGTCGCCCAGTCTTGGAGGCCCTGTGTGAGTGTGTGAACGCCGCCACACGGATGAACCGCGTCACGGAGCTGAAACCTCCATCCCACGCAGACTGGGGCGCAGCATCATACTGTCTGGCTTAGGAATGAACCCCGCTTTTGAAGCACTCCTTGCGGAAAATTATGGCGCGCCTTAATCGAACTTTGTGCCGATCACACGAAGACTATTCGAGAATTTGAGAGCAGATTCGATTTGTTTCGAGTAATTTTGAACTTACAGCATTTGATTTGTTCAGCTGATCTAATAGGAGGATATTCAATATATGTATTCAATAACTTCGAATATTCGCGCACCCCTACAAATAATTTTTTGAAAAGCGTGAACAAGTACTCTTTTTTTATTGTTTACGTTTTAATGAAATTTTGTCTGTCTGTCTGTCTGTTTGTTTGTTTGTTTGTTTGTTTGTTTGTTTGTTTGTTTGTTTGATTGCAGACTCGCAGTCGAGAGAAGGTGCGGCAGCTGGACCCCCTGAGACAACTGCCAAAGTTGATGCCGATACGTCAGGTGCACCCGCAGTTAACGGAAACGAAGCGCGAAAGAGTACAGGACAGCATGGAAACAGAGCGACGGAGAGTCCTTATTCGAGTAATCCGCATTCTACGCAAAGAAAAATTGACGCACAAAGCAGAGTGGCTAAAGATTTTAATACTGGTAGCAACACTGATCCGACGATGGAACCGAAAGCAATGCCTGGACGGAGAGATCGGACGCCGTCGCAGGACGCCGACCAAATATCTAATTCTGAACCCGTGAACTCACATACTTGTGGGCAAAATACCCCTTCAGGCAGCTGTAGCGATAATGGAAACAGGAATGGCCCATCAGTAGAAGGTGGTGGAGTTCGTGATGCAGAACTCACGGTAGGCCGCAGTACTACTACTAATAATGTAAGCGCTTCTACAGAGCGCGACGAAGAAAGCACAATTGACTCCTCAGGCAGCAGTGCAACTGATCTTGAGCCCCCAACGGGCAGACCGGGACAAGACGCGAACACGACTCAAGTACAGGAGAAGCCTTCGAGACACCAGGAGCTTAGTACACAGCAGCCGCACGGGGAGCAGCCCCTCCCTACAACGGCTACTGACCAACCTACCATGAGCACTTCGGCTGAAGCCACAAAGCATTTGTCATCCAATGGTAAGTTGGCTAAGCCCAAATCGACGGAAAGTACGCCGTCACACCTGTTTTTCTGTATTCTCTGGCAGACTGTGTTGCATGCAGCAAGGCTTATTTTGCTCTGCTACACGTGAACAGCAATCTTTGGTGGCATTTAAAAGGCCCCAGAAAGCGGTGGTTGAGGTTTGCTATAAAATGCTTGCATTATGTAGAGTACAGGCCACCGAGCGTTCATGCCGCGTACAAGACCTCAAAAGCGACCCGATAATTTACACAATTTTAAGAACTCCCGCTTCCGAACCTCGCGGCGACCAGCGGTGCCGAGCTTTCGCCCTAATCAACGCGCATTGAGTCTTGTAGCGCTCTTTACGTTAGCAGCGGAATGCCATCATTGGTTGGCCGCGCCAGCGCCGTCGACGTCAAACCAGTGTAGGAGGCGTTGTCTCTGCCCACCGGGGAATTCCCACGCGCGCCGGCGGTCGGCGGAGGGGCCGACTGCGTGGAGCCGGCGGAACGACATTCGACATGACATGGCCAACATGATCGAGAGGCTTTTTCGATCATGAGGCCCTGGGGCGATACCTGTGGGGTAATAAGTATATTCGCTTTCGCGGTGACGGCTGGTGCGTGCGACATGTCACTACCCTTACACAGCACCGAATTTCACCACACTTGGCTCCTCCGCAATAAGCAAAGTGAAATCACAGCACACTGTACTGATGGGCGGCTTCAGTGCCAAGGTAGGCAAGAAGCAGGCTGGAAACCAGGCAGTAGGTGACTATGGCATAAGATGTGGAGGTCCTCTGAACCATGCGCCTCGAATTAGCCTAGGCTTAAAGAGGGAACGGAATGAACTAGTGAGGCGGAAGCCCATTAACGAGTTAGCAGTAAAAGAGAAAGCAGAGGAATTCAGGACCTCGTTGTAGAACAGATATTCGGCTTCAACTGAGGACGGCGACATTAATGTACGAGCACTGATTATTGATTTCACAGCTATTATTTCGAAGAGCGCAGTAGAAGTAGGCGGTAGGATGGTTAGACAGAATACCGGCAAGCTCTCCTTGGAGACGAAAGATATGATTAAGAAACGCAAAAGCGCGAAAGTATCTAACCCCACAGAGAGAATAGAACTGGCAAAGTTGTCAAAGTTAATGCTAATCGCAAGGTAACAGGCACAAGGAAGTTTAATATGGAGAAAATCGAGCATGCCCTAAACTTTAGGGCCTAAAGAAGGGATGTTGCCTAAAAGCGGTGAAGAGGAAAGTATAGGCATACGCAAAAATCAGATGTATGCGTTAGCCGACAAAGAGGACAATGACATTAGCAATATGGACAAGATAGTTAAAGCAGCCGAAGATATCTACAGAAATCTATACAGTAGCCGATATAATCTGGACGTTAATGAGAGAGGCAGTTACACACAGCAATGGGACATCCCGCCAGTAACGAAAGAGGAAGTAAAGAAAGCCTTAGGCGCAATGCAGAGTGGGAAAGCAGCTGGTGAGGATCACGTAACAGCAGATCTGTTGAAGGACGGTAGAGGAATTATGCTAGAAAAACTAGGCACCCTGTATACGCAATGCCTTACGACCTCGAGCGTACCAGACTCTTGGATGAACGTTAACATCATCTTAATTCATAAGAAAGGAGGCGTCAAAGACTAAGATTCACAGACCAAAAACCTTACTGCCTGTGAGGGTTCAGCAGGCCTCGGCCGATCCGAAGAAAGCGTTAGTGACGATTGCTGGCACCCGTCATATTGTTGACCTAAATAGGAAGGGAGGCAGTTTGCAGGCAGGCTTTCGGAGATCATTACGAGCGTCCGCCTTTCGTTCTCCTGTGTCCCGCCGCTACCGGAGGCCCCCCCGGAGGGAGGCGGCAAGGAGCGCTCAATGCAGGCAGCAGCCAGAGAGGGAGCGGCCAGCTCGCCCAAGCCTCCCTTTGTCCCCTTTCGGGTAAAGACGCGGTGAGAGACACGAGTCGCCGGGTTTGTTTCGCGACAGGGCCGCGTCGCGCCAGACGTACAAGGGGCTATAAAAGTGTTAGCGCCGACACTGTGTCGCACGCCGACGGCGCACCGCGTCTTGACGGATACCAGATGCTGTTCAACCTAGCTGCGAACGCTTCGTTCGAAGGTTGCACAGCTCTTTTGAAAAGGGAACACTGATAGACGAAGTGGGGACGGGAGCGCCCATATAAATAGGAGTTGTCGTCGAGAGTGCGGCTGGCTGGAGTTCGCTGATAGCGCCAATGCTCTAAAGTCGGAACATCAGCGGTTCTTGAGAAACGGGCGTGCGCAGGAGACGCCACCGGACAGAGCAAAGGCCACCGCTTGCTTAAAGACAGTGACGGCCAATTGAGTTATGGCACCGCCCGGACCCAGGGTGACGGCTGCTGGGTCAGCAGTCCAGGGTAATCTGACTCGCATGGGGCGGTGTTCGGCGCTCCCGTTTGTTGTGCGCGACGGTTGTGGCTCGCGTTTGGGACCGATAATTACCCTAATTCCGAGAGCCGTCAAGGTCACGGTTCCTGGGGAGACCAGCGCACCCATGGAAGTGTTTTGCTATGTTGTTTTTGTGTGTTTTGCTTTTTCTTCCATAGGGGAGAGAGTTTGTCTAATACGGTGAAAGTGTGGGGCGTGGCACGTAATCCAGGGAGCCAATCCGTTTGTGTGTCCGTTCTCGGAACGTACGATTTTGAAATGAAAATGATGTCGTTTTTACATTATGTAAATTTGAGAGAGGGTTATGTGCCTTAAGGAAACTGGAGGGCAGGCAACACGGCTAATAACCAATCGTATTAAGAGTTTGACACGATTGGATGCTGAAGAATGTGGGCTGAGCCCATATGTCTTTAAAACTGGGTCCCGGAGCCCGGGAAAAGGGTTCTGGGCTACGGTGAAATGTAATGCATCTTCGGCTATGCCGAGTAGGGGCCTCCCCTAATGTTAGCCAGTTCCATGTTGTGCTCACTGCTCAACTCGTTGTAAATATGTAAATCCTTGTACATAAAGCAGCAGTTCATATCCTCTGCAAGTTCTCTGTTGTTGCCGAGTATTGTCTGCTAGACCTTCAGCCTTCAAGACATCAAAAGCCGTATCCGACGGGGCACCCCTGGTGCAAGAAAGAAAAAGAGGCAAAGAACCTTTTTGAGAACTTTTACTCCGCCCGTTGCGTAAAAGGTACTTACTAAGGTAATCTCTATTAGAGTCAAGAACATGCCAGACATAAGTAAACCAAATGAACAGACAGACAGGTAGGTTTCGTAAAGGCTACTTGAAAATAGACCATATTCACGCTATCAACTAGGTGATAGATTACCAGACAGCATTTGACTCAGTCGAAACCTCAGTATTCATGCAGGCATTGCGGAATGAAGGGGTAAAAAAAAACCTTATCTAAAAAGCCGCCGCGGTGGCTCAGTGGTTACGGCGCTCGGCTGCTGACCCGAAAGACGCGGGTTCGATCCCGGCCGCGGCGGTCGAATTTCGATGGAGGCGAAATTCTAGAGGTCCGTATACTGTGCGATGTCAGTGCATGTTAAAGAACCCCAGGTGGTCGAAATTTCCGCAGCCCTCCACTACGGCGTCCCTCATAGCCTGAGTTGCTTTGGGACGTTAAACCCCATAAACCAACCAACCTTATGTAAAAATACTCGGCGATATCGATAACGGGTGCACAGCCACCATAGTCATCCATAAAGTCAGCGATAAAGGTCCAATTAGGCAGGGTATCAGGCAGGGAGACAAGATTTCCCGAATGCTGTTCATGGCCTGTTTCAGAAGACAATCAGAGGTCTGCATGGGGACCAGTTGTAGATAATAGTTAATGGAAAATGCCTTAGTAATCTGCGATTCACTCATGATATTGCCTTGCTAAGTCACACAAGAGTTGAACGGCAAATCATGATCAGTGACGTAGACAGGCAGAGCAGAACAGTGTTTCTAAAAATTTGTATGCAGAAAACCCAAGTAATGTTCAAAAGTCTCGGAAGGGAAGAGCAGTTCAGAATTGGTAGCGAGGTGCAGGAAGTGGTAAAGGAATACGTCTACTTAGGGCAGGCAGTGACCGCTGATCCGTATCACGAGAGTGAATAACTAGAAGAGTAAGAAGGGTATGAGCGCATTTGGAAGGTTCTCTCAGATCATGATTATCAGTTTACCAATATCCATCAAGAGAAAAGTATACAACAACTGTATTTTACCGGTACTCACCTATTCACTGCGGCGTCTGTCATAGTGTGAGTCGCTTTGGGACGTTAACCACCATAAACTAAACTAACTTACCTATGGACAAATACATGGAAGCTAACGAAAAGGTTGAACAACGCAGCGAGCTATGGAAAGTAAAATTGCAGGTTTAACGTTAAGAGACAGGAAACGGGCAGAGTGTTGAGGGGACAAACGCGGGTTGATGACATCCTAGTAGAAACCATGTGGAAGAAATGGGCTTATGCAAGGCATGTAAAGCGAAGGCACGATAACTGATCGTTGTTAAGTGCAACAAAGAAGATTACAAGAGAAGGCAAGCGTAGAAGGGGTCAACAGGAAGTTAGGTGAGCGGATGAGATTAAGAAGTTTGCGGAAATAGTGTGCCGCAACTGGCCAAGGACAGGTTAAATTGGAGTGATATAGGAGAGGCCTTTGCCCTGCAATGGGCGTAGTCAGGGGGTGATGATGATGATGATACAGTACAAGAACAAAGCTGTACAGTTCTGTTAGCTGTCGCGTCGTTACGGTGTACAAAGTCGCGCAAACTGTAGTATATCTATTTTTTAACCTGCAAGTTGGTTAAAGATAACATATTATCATTCGTTAGAGAGAGAGAGAATAAAACTTCATTATGTAGAAGGAGACCAGAGTGGATTGTGGGTGGGGTCCTGAGTCCAGGACTCCAGTATATTCCACCGTCGGTTTGGCGATGGCGACTAGCGCCTCCTGGTCTCCCAGGGTGCCGCCGGTCAGCGTCACCTCCCACTGCTCCAGATATGAGCGATGAGTTTAAAAGTCAGAGTTGTATAAGAACCACGAATTGCCGTAATATCTAAAGAAATCGCCATTCTGAACTTTCACTTCTTTATTAATTATAAAGCTTTTACAGCATGCGGAAGGCGCGTAAAACCATTCAGTGATGCGAAATTACGCTCTCTAGTAAGCGCTGGTACCTTTACAGTTGCTGTGCCTGTTGCTGCACCAAGACGGCGCGCTGATACACTAATGCCAAGTGCAGGATTCCCTAAATTCATTCTGATACCGCGTAAACGTTGTATTCCTGTCCAGGGTTTGGAAAGGCTTGGCAATAAAGCTGTCTTCGGGAAAACGGCGCCACTGGTGGCTTCTTTGCATATTCTGAAAATTTGCAGCTCAGTAATGTTCTCGCCTGGTTTCAGCTACTCAAACAGACATCATTCAATTAACTCCTTCGTTAAATACATAAATTCATTTAAAAGACTCAATCCTACTAACATGAAGCGACTGTCAGCCAAGGCGAGGGTATTTTTATTATTTACAACACCTCATTGATATAATGCCCTGTAAATTGCAATAAGCAATAAGTAAATTGTTATTTCATTCCGCCGCCGCGGTGGCTCAGTGGTTATGGTGCTCGGCTGCTGTCCTGAAAGACGCGGGTTCGATCCCAGCCACAGCGGTCGCATTTCGATGGAGGCGAAATGCTAGAGGCCCGTGCGTTGTGCTGTCAGTGCATGTAAAGGAACCCCAGGTGGTCTAAATTGTCCATACTCCTCCACTACAGCGTCCCTCACAGCCTAAGTCGCTTGGGACGTTAAACCTTTTCGAATCGAATTAACCAGATCATCGCACTGGAAGCGGAACCGAACCGAGGTTCGAAACCGTACCAGTATTTTGCCCGGAGTCGGAACCAAACCAAACCCGTTGTTATGCGCCATCTGAGTAAAAAAGGTCTTTTTTTTTTCTATTTCCGCCACGACGGAGAAACGTTCACTACGCCGGCCTGGCCAACAGAGCCAGTAGTGCCGCTTAGTAGCGCAGTGATGCATGGCCACGTCTTCGAACAAAAATAGCGTCTCTGCACTGAATGGCGGCGCTTGCGGGACGCTACTATGGGTGCTAAGTCAGGAGGTCTAAAGGTCACCTGCGCCGGGGCGAGGAAAGTTCGCACGGCATGCTTTTAGGTTTGTAAGCAGGGTCCTTGTTTTTTTGTTGTTGTTTTTTTTTTCAGAGAACAACTGTTCGCGGAAAAATTTCTCCGAAATTGCCCCTCCTCGGCTAGTCATTACTCTGAACGACGAGACTCGAGTACCGGAAAACAGCACCTTCTGGGCGTCCTGCGAAGTCAACTCTACCTTGGTGGGAAATGTGAGCGCTGTAACCTGCCTCCCCGACGGCTCTTGGAGCATTCCGCCCCACATGAAATGTAAGCCACTACAGCTGTTTTTTTGCTCAATACGCCACTTTTGCTGGCACTTATTCATGCTTTACCGCACAATGCACGCATCCGGGTAGAGGAAACAAAATTTTATTAAAAATAGTTCGAGCGTACACAGTCCTAATCCTTTCTTTGCATTTTAAGCATCCAGGTCCGCTTTTTAAGAACGAGGTCGAGTTCGGCACAGATGACCCAAATGTCACTGAAGTTTTGGTTTGCTATCATCACCGTCATGATCAGCGACATCACATCCAATGCGTGAAAACGCCACTACCAGTGTTTTCCAATTATCTGTTACGTACGCTAAACACGGCTATTCTATCCCATCCAGCTTCCTCACCTCATCTCAATACCCGACTTTCGGCTGCACTCGAAAAAGTGTTGCCTTCCTTGGGATCCACTTTTTTGCCCTGACAATACATCTGTTATCTATTATGTCCAGCCTTATGTTCTTGTTATGTTCTTATTTTTATGTTTGTGGAACAACATTTTTGTGTGTGTGTATTCGTGATAAGTAGCTTATCCCTTTCTACAAGCTCTACTGATAGTTCTTTCTTGCTGCTCCCGGAATATGTGCCGTAGTTTCCCAATGCTAGCCTGCCCGTCTGTCTCTTCCATATACCTTCAATGCACTCGCCCACTAGAACAGTGTGCTCTGCTTTTACTTCCTTCGCCACCGATTGCACATCTTCATATAACCTATCGTTATTGCAACTAGCTGTTGGTGCAAAGGCGTGTACAAGCCTTATTTATACATTTCATTAGGCTTGATCGGAATTACATCCACCCTTTCGTAATGCTGACGAATTCACGAATGTTGCCTTCTGCGCTTTTATTGAAAGAGAACCTGACGCTGTGTTCTCTGCTGTCTTGTACACACTATTAACAGAATAAGTGCCCGTTCCTTAACATCCTGTAGGCTTCATCTGCCCTCTTAACCTCGCTGAGCCCTATGATACTCCATTTAAGCACTTGTAGCTCCTTAAACGACACAACTAACCTTGCCTAAGTACCTGAGTTAAAATTTCGATTAATATTTGTGCAAAAACGACTGCACGCAACCAAACACGTAGTGGCAATGCTATTAGGTTCTAAAATTTCCCGTGTCGTTTAGGACACTACAGTTGCACTTACTGCAGCTAAACGGGGCAGCATGGAAATAATGGGTGCGTGGTCCCACTGCTGAGTACGTTGCATATATCTAGCTACCGCATCGTGCCGGGCAACTTGCGTTCCTCGCTTACGCTGAGATCGTGCCAACGCGCTACTCTGTGCAACGATGTAAAACATTCCTCTGCCCTGCTCCTACAACGGGGCCTGATGGTACTGCGTGCAGTCGGCGTGCACACATACACACATCTCGCTCTTTAGAATTTGTATGCTTACGTGAACACTGCTCACATTCGGTGCATGTCGGGGTTACTGCTGGTTGTGAGTGTCATGCCCGCAGTGATTGTGTTCGAGCACGTCGAATAATAGGCGCATCATTTTTTCCCGCATCTGCGTCGGTGCACTACACAAGATGCCATGCAAGTGACGCAACGCAAGCACTGGTAGTTAAGAAGAGAAACAATATATGTTGCGGCTGTGAGATGTGGATGAAGTGGTTGGCTGTCGCGTGTAACATGAAAGGGTAACTGTTACTTCTTCCTAACGTGATCAGTTACTTGAATAATTGCGCGAATTTGAACCGGTGTACCTAAACGACGGACTCCAATTAAAAACTTCATTTGGAAAAACTTTGCACAAGAGGAGAAAGTTATCATTCTCAGATCAAAGCACGTTAAATAAAGAACACACGCAGGGAAGTACGTCTTTTGAACATACCGCGCCTATCAGCGCTCAGCTACCGCCCAGTGACAATGCGTGCAAAACGTCTGAAGGCTATCAACACAACATTCGCGTCTTCGGGAAAAAAAATACGACACAGCGGACTCCGCCCCGACCACAGTGCACAACCGGGTGGCCCTGCTGGCAGCTGCAGTACTACACTGCGGCAACCGCAAGTTTTCCCAGCATTCCGTGGGCATCGGTGCGTATAGCTTAAAAGTTGATTGCAGCGTTCTTGAGACCATAGCAGCGCTCAGTAAATGTAGTGACGAATATAACCCCCGGCGTGTTTACTATCGAGAACCGACAGAACAGATTCGCTGCATAAGAAAGTCATCCAAAACACAACTGTACGCAACATTCACATCTGTTCACGTCCGAAGTGCCACACCAAGCAAGTCTACAGCAGCCGAATCAGGACGTTGCAATCTTCGTCGAAGGAATCGATCAAATGTTCCGCCGCGCAGATCCCTACATGGCTAAGGACAAAAGGCTGGATTTGTTGATGACAAGCCTGAGAGAACAGATGTTCCCAGGAATTGCGGATATCCGCAACACATCAAAGACGGTGGACAAATTCGTATCCGAAGCTTTAGTGATTAAAAGGGTTCTAAACATACACGCCAGATTACACCAGGTCGCCTCAGATCTTGCCAGAGCGCTGCCTTGATGTTTTTACTACTTCCTATGTGCTGGCGGTGGTGGACACATCGCGTAAGGTGTTTCAGCCCTCACCCACACTACACAAGGAGCTACAGAAAATGCGTCCGGCGTTTCAACCTATGGCCTCCTACACCATTCGGAAAGAAGTGCACTAGGCTTTGGTAAAGCGCAGCCGAAGCACCAATACTAGTCACATGGCATGCCAGCAACCTTATTTACACCGCCGCAGTGTGCAGCCAAAGGCACTTTGCCAGTCTCAATCGGAAACCTTGCGTATCGCCTTTACGTCACCGGCCTTCTAACCGCCTATTTATGGCCTACCAAGCCACTAAAAAGGAAGCTGACATCTGAGGAACCCAAAAAAACCATCCTGCGTGCTTGCATCTCAGTGAAAAACAAAATGTCAATTGTAACGTTTAACATCCCGAACTGACACAAGGGTTATGAGGGACGCCGTAGTAGAGTGCTCCGGATTAATATAGACCACCTGAAGTTCTTTAATGTTAGCTGGCATCGCACAGCACACGGGCGCCTTTTGTATTTCTCCTCCACGGAAACGCGGCCGCGTTTCCATGGAGGTGAAGCTGGCCACGTCTTTGACACTGCCATTGCGAACGAATGAGCCCCCCCCCCCCCCCCCCCCCCGGTAGCGCTCTTGATAAAGTGATACCAAGACCTAATCAGCGATCGCAGTGGTCGAAAAATATCTTTGCCCGGTGACAAGTCACAGGCCGGGGCGACATGATGACGGTATGAAATGTGGTTCAATGGCTGCGGTCCTATAGCGCACTCGCTCCGTCCCGCGCCCCTGCAGTTTTCGTCGTTGTCATGCTCGTGACATTACCCGACGCCACTCAGCGATCGTCCCGATCGATTACTTAGCGTTTGAGGGATGGCGTGACGGTAGGGATGGTCAGGAAAGGACAGAAGAGAATGGAAAGCTTGGAGAGCTTCATGTCCAGCCATGCGCCGTAGGCCAAGGACCACGGATGCGCCGGATGGCTTGGGCGAGGGTGCCGTCTAGGTCCATGTCATCGTCTGGTAAGGTCGTCATTATGAGGTCATAAGGGTCTGGCCGAATTGCGTCTTCTCCTGGTCTTCGTGCCTTGTGGACGCAGCTGAGGATGAGGAGGGAGAGCGGCTGGTCAGGTCAGGTTAAGTCGGGCTGTGGCTGTGCCGGGCGGCAGGATCCAGAGGCTCCCATTCAACGACAACGACCACGATGCCCTGGAAGGCATCGAAACTCCAGGGTCAGGAAGATAATGAACATCCGCACCTCCACTAAATATTGTATGGTCAGCCAAAGAATGGGACGACATGATAACAGGATAAAATATGGTTTAATGGCTGCAGACCTAGCGCGAGCGCTCCGTCTCGCGACACTGGCCGTTTCGTCTTTGTCCTGTTCGTTGCAATATCAACCCCAAGCTGCATACATTCTGGCGTCTTCGTGAAACGGCTGTCAAAGTAGGAGCCCCAACCCCCGTAGGAGAAACTGAAAGCAACGACAACTCGAGGCAGGACGGCTGGTAAGCTGAGCAAGAAAGACCTGTTGAAAAGGAGCTCCTGACATGGCACTGCACTCGAGGAAGCTGAAGAAAAAGTTAGTTTCCCAGCCCCTTCAGGAATCAAGGTTTTCATTGGCGTCAGAGCGGCTAGAGTTTATCGTCGAGCGAAATACGCATATGCTACATGTAGAAATAGAGAAAAGAGGAATCGCCCATTACCATAAGAGACAACTGTGCTGTGATGAACTTCATCCAAGAGTACAGACACCTCAAAGATGCAGTCCTTAGGCTTCGCAGTTTCGCGTGCGAGCACACATTAGCGCCGTGGAATAATAGCGATTTCACAAATACATAACCGCTTGTTCTCACTCTAAACAATTTTTGACACTTGATGGCACATTCATGTGTCAGACCCGAACGCTTCCTAAAAATGTATGTAAAATTGTCTGAAGTACCCATGCAGTGGGTGTTCTAGTTTCAGTTGTACCAATTGGTTACAAGAATAATCGAAGGAATTAGAACCCTGCATGAAGCGTGCAACAATCTCCGTTTGCTTCGAAAGATGCTAGTCATACCTTGTGATCCGTGCACACTTCAATGAGCAGTGGTAATTTAAGAAAACGACGTCAACGGCTTGTCACCATTTTCACTACGTTCATGGTAACCTCAACAGTCGTGATGGCAACCAGATATATCTTTCACGACCTATCTGTGGATGTTTTTAGTTGGGCGACATTTTCTTTAATCCTACCAGGAGGTCCATTATTCGGTCTTTCCTTTTTTGCATATTTCAAAATTTTAAAAACATGCCTTCAAAGCAACCCACCTCAACAAAGCTTGCTTATAAAGTAATGCGATGTATGTCACGTAAAAAAAGAACTCAAGTAACCAGGCTAAGGCGTCAATGGTACAACACGTGCGAAGGTTCTGCGGTGACAGAATTCAGCAAGCAAGAATACCGCGAGCGGGAACCCGAATAACAGCAATGCGCCCCGTGCATACCCACGAAACACTTGCCCCGTGTTGATGCACCCCATTTGTGTGAGCCTTCATTTGAGCTACTACCGATTAACAACCGAGCTCTGTAATTAAATCACCAGACTGTGGTGACGAGTGATGAATAGTAACCACAAGTGCACCTATTAAGTTGTGAGTATCCTTTTAAAGAAAACTTAATATCAACTCACGCTATTTTAGCTGCACACTTAGTGAACTGCCGGAGAGTTTTTCAGAAAGCGGGAAGTTGAACCAACCACAAAACCTCACAAACCCACGCCCCGTGCATCTTTAAAGGCTGCGCATGCATGAACAAGAAAACTGTGGTTTAACTTGAACTCAGTATAAACATTTTTACGCTAGCACACATGAAATCGACAGCACTAAGTCGAGTAAAAGGACGTGCCAGCCAAGGTCATCCCGATATAAGAACCGCCAAGTCACATCAACTTCATTCCACCGTGTCAAGCCACTCGTGATGACTGTGGCACTTGTGATCAAGAAGGTTACTCTGGGCTTACAAACTCCGTTCCCAATCTTGGCGCGTTCACGCGGTATCGAAGTTCAAGGTCTGTACCTATTTCTGCTCGTACCATCCCAACGTGACCTGCCGACTTGGCGAGGTTTCCGTGCACTAATGCCAGTCAGGAGAAATCCACTCAGCCCGTGGAGCAATGTTAACCTCTCAACCCGATGCTGGCTTTTAGTATAGTTCCTGAGGTTTATTCTTTTTAGTCCTTCTTCATCTGTTTTGTCTTTGTTCTTGACTGCGTTCAACTTAAGCGCTTTTCCTGCTTGACAAGCATTACGCCCGCCTCAGGTTCTTCACTACAAATTATTTTTTTTACCGTGAAAATAGTGCTGCTGTAGCCGCTCAACCCTCTCGCGGAAATCTTTTGTCTGTTGAAGTGGAGCCGCTAGCCTACTGGCGAGAAGCCTCCACTCTACCTGCCACCTTTCAAAAGCACCACCCACTAGCCACCTACTCACCGCACCCTATAAGCTAGAGTGCGGCCCACCCAATCACTGCCACCCTGTACCCACCGTCCCACCCTACCTCCGCCTACCTTCACCCTCCAGAAGCGTCGTCCACCACCCGCCTGCCGAAGCTTTCCCTCGAGAAGCTCCGCCCACCACCAGCCCACCTACCTTCCCTTTCCATAAAGCCCCCACCCACTATCAGCAGCATAGGAACGAAAAAGCGATGGCGATTTCGAATTCGAAGACATAGTGGTAAATCCAGCTGCCCTCCAGAAGCACGGACTACCCACCACCCCTTAGCTGGGGGCTGCCACCCACCAACCGCCTACCTCGACTCACCTCCGCCCAATTTCAACCTCCAAAATAATTCTGTCGCGTGTGTTAAGCTTCGGCTTAAAGTAAAAGCATTCAGTAGAGCGATGGCTCGTTCACACTTGGGCATTCAGCGGCGAGAGCGAGCGGAATCCACCACCGCGGCAGAATTGATTGATTGATTGATTCAATTTTTATTTCTCAACATTCATACAAGGCATGCTTGTTAAAACATCTGGATCCCTAGCTGGAAGCTAGTTGGGATCCATGCAATTCAGTTTCAAAGAAAATTGCAGGCATAACAAAAATTAATTACATTCATATAGAAGCTCATGTAATTAGAAAGACATAAATGGGTACATAGAGCAACAATATTCAGAGCACCAAGCCTCTTTTACAAACAGATACAAACACACAAAAATACATGAAAAGAAAAAAAAAGCGGTGGCTTCACTCATTGTTTATAATATTTCTTCAGTGACACAGGAAAAGTTTTACAATGTTTGAGTTCACTTGGAAGCTTGTTCCACAGCTTAATACCAACATGGGCCATCCTTCTTTCTCCATAGACATTTTTTGTTTTCGGAAGAAGGAAATTTCTATGATTGGCGTTGCGAGTGCATAGTGGTGGGATACAGAATAGCGATGAGTGTAACGGGTAATTGTCTGTAAGGCATGTGTGTATTGTCAAGACAGTCCTGTATTCAAGTAATGATTGTAGTGGCAGTATATCCATCTGTTTAAAAAGAGGAGCAGTGTGGGCGTTGTATCCTGAATGTGAAATGAATCAAATTGCCCTTTTTTGCAAGACCCTAAGTGGTTCCAAATAAGATTGGTAGGTGTGGCCCCATGATTCAATGCAATATGATAACTGGCTTTGAAAAATTGAGAAATAAATAGTTCTGAGTATGTCATTACCAAAATAATCTCAGCATTTGTAGAGTGCAAAGCATGCTGCAGCTAACTTTTTACAAAGCGCCTGAATGTATGGTTTCCAGTGCAGGTTCTCATCTAGAATTATTCCAAGATAAGTGATGTTATTGACAAGTGCCATAGGTGTTCCCAGCCATTGCACGGAAGGCAGGTTTTCATGTATTGTTTTTCTGGAGCCCATAAATATTATGCATTTTGTCTTTTTAACATTTACAACAAGTTTATTTGAAATAAACCAGCTACACAAAGTTTCCAATTCTCGGTTTGCGGGTGCTAATAAGATCCGTTGTAGATTCATGAGCACATAGAAGAGCAGTGTCGTCAGCATACATAAAAACAGAGAAGTGTTGTGTGAAATGCGGCAGGTCATTAATATACAAGGTAAAAAAAATCGGACCAAGGACTGAACCCTGAGGCACACCAACCGTAACTGTTTCAAAGTCAGATTTTACACCACTAAGTTGGATCATTTGCCGCCGATTATTGAGATAACTTCTGAAGAATTCTAAACTAATACCTCCAAACCCGTAATGCACCAGCTTTTTCAGTAAAATTTCGTGATCAACAGTGTCAAATGCTTTCTTAATGTCCAAAAAAATTCCTAAGACTATTTTATTATCATTTAGGAAAGTGTTGATCGTGTTTGTTAGCGATATGACGGCCGTACCAGTTGATCTGTTTGGTCTAAAGCCGTGTTGTTGCGGACATAGCAAGGCTTCTTTCTCGAGAAATATTTTCACTCTCTTTGCAACGAGTTTTTCAAAAAGTGTGTTTATGCAGCTTAAAATGGAAATTGGGCGGTAATTCTCAACGTGGTTACGGTCACCATTTTTGTGAATCGGTACTATTCTAGCTAGCTTAAGGAGATCGGGATAGGTGGAGGAATAGAAGGCAAAGTTGAAGATTTTTTCAAGTGGCTGGCATAAGATATCAATGCATTCCTTCAGCGCAATAGAGGCAACGCCATCACATCCAGTAGATAATTTCGATGGAAAATGATTAGCTGTATATACAATCTCATCCACTGTAATATCATGGTATGCAAAGGTCACTACAATGTTTTGCGGAGGAGGGAGGTACTCAGTGCAGGGGCAAGTATTTCCTATACTTGCACCAATAGTGGAAAAATATACATTGAACGTTGTAACTAGATTTTCAATGGAGATCCCCAAGATTTCTATGTCAGGCATAATAAAACGATTTGCTACGGGTTTAATAACAGAGTTAATGATCTGCCACGTGACTTTCGTACTGTGGGCATTTTTCAAAATTAATTGGGAGTAATACTCTTTCTTGCGGGACCTTATGGCAGCAGTAACTAAGTTTCTTGCTCTCCGAAACTTTACTAAGTAATATGAATTACCTCGCTTTTGTTTACATTTGGTATGCCAGTGATCTTTTTCCTTAATAAGTTTCATAATAGCTTGTGTCATCCAGGGACAGATAGGCGTACTATAGTATCTTTTGATTTGAGGTGTAGAAGATTGCAAAACTGCCGTGGTTAGCCTGTCGTTAAATTCTTGGTATACGTCGTTAACATGAGCTGAGTTGATCAAGCTAAAATCTACCGCTTGAAGACATTCCCTTAACTGAATAACATCGATTCTGCAGTGGGGGTCAGATGTTTTACCCGGAGCCGCTTGTTCGAGAGGAAAAAATATCGCAACAGGATAATGATCTGTAAGGTATGTTTTATATATGGAGCTCAAACTAGATGATGTGTCGAAATTACAGAGTATATGATCCAATGACGTCGAAGAAATAGGAGTCACACGTGTAGGGCCTATAACTACATTACTGAAGCCATATGAGTGTAATAAGTTAGTATATCCCTACTGAAAAATCCGGTATGAATTTTAAACCGGAACCGCATACCGGGTTATTGTACAGGATTCGCGATACCGGAATACTGGAATATCCTGTATAAAACAGGACAGTCCTGTATAATACAGGACTCTCCTGTTTTGTACAGGATACTCCGGTATCGCAAATCCTGTACAATAACCCGGTATGCGGTTCCGGTTTAAAATTCATACCGGAATACAGGACAGTCCTGTATTAAACAGGCTAGGCCCGTATTATACAGGAGGTCCTGTATCACAGGACAAAGGCAGAATAAAATGCTTCAAATATATCCCACTTGGACTAAATCTGCCCAAAAACTGGGGCCATAAGTGTACATGCCAAAAGCTGAAATATACAGAGCCTCAGAAACTGGTAATCTGCGATTATCAGCAACTCGCATTGCAGTCGATGTGCCATTGTGTTATTTGCTCCCACCTTTTACCAAAGTATTGGTAGCTTGGTGAGTATTATAATGCATCAAAAACTCCAAAAGATGTTTATTTTTTCCGCATGTCTTGAACCAGCTCACTAAGGTAATAATTTAACTCTTTGCGACGATCTACCGGCGCTGGGGTCTCTACAGGGTGCTGGCCAATGAAGTAGTCAAAAGCACCTGCAGAAAAGAAAATATGATTGGTAGTACATAATGCCCCCAGCTTATCATTTAATTGCGCACTGACACACAACATAATGCATTGAGCACTGTGACATGCAACTTACGGCCAATGGCTTGTAGCTTTTCAGGGGTCATTACTTTCTGCCCACTGTGGAGGCTTCTGACTTCAGGTTCCGATGGTAAGCTTGCCCTGTAACGCCCCTTTCCAGGAGTTGTGGAGTCGTCCAAAGGCTGCGTCTTTACAGAAACGCGAATCTTTGGGTGCCACCATAACTGCTGCGCACGTTGCCGAAGGAATAAAAATTCCATTCCCGAGGTGGACCTGTATGCAATAACAAATGCATACCCCAGTAACACAAACGGGGCTCTGAATTGCGGGCCCCCGTGGGCCCAGACAAGCCACAGACAAGCCAGGCGTCTCAAGACGCCAGGCCCTGAGCATTGGCAATGCTCAGTATCGTGAATGCACCTACCGCCTTCCATATTTGAATCAATAATGTATTGCAAATCTGCGTCGTAACATTGTTGGTGTGTAAACAGGTTGCTCAGACGATTGCGATGCTTGCGTGGTCATCCTCCATTATTTACGGCACATACCGCAGCATTGATGCGATGCGTGATGTTTGTTCAAGGTCTTGAGCCGCTCCCCCTCAGGACGCTTATCAATGATTGCTCTCGCACGTATACACCATGTGCCTCTGTAAAGAAATAATACAAACTATAAAACTGTCGTGTCCGGTCGCTGTGTTGAATGCAGCGAAAGACGCACACGGTACTTTTAGACTTCGTTTATTTAAAGCCGATGAGGGTGCGACCAGCGTCGACCGAGGCAGGAGCCGAACTGACCGCCCGAAGAAAGGAGGGAGCTGAGAAGCGTCCACGGGAGGGAGTGGCTTCCCAGAACAGGAGGAGGGTGCGGGGACGCACCGTGGGGGGGCATCTGGTGACAGCGTGCGACGAGGGGCAACTGTCGTGGTCGTTAGGAGGAGGATTGAGTGGTCGTTAGGAGGGGAATGCGAGTGGTCGTTAGGAGGGGGCGCACACACACAAAAGCAATACGGGGACACAACACTTCCTTCCCCCTTAGAAAGTTGCCTGGTATCGTGCAGGGGGTCGGCGCTCACGCGTGGAGGCGCGCTGGCTTTGTGCGCTCGGGGGAGAAACACTTGTAGGCTGGCTGTTGTTCGCTGTGTCTCCTAGGTCCGTCCTGGGCGAAGTCTCTTCTTCCGGGAAGAGGTGCCAGGCTATGTGGGAAAATGGTGCACGTGTTCTCTCCGCTGGCGGACAGCTCTCAGACGGCGTCGTAAATCTACGCAGCTGGTTGAGATGTCGGCGTGCTACTGTGCCATGTATGTTGACGAGCCAAGAGCGCAGGCCTATGCGTCTGACAATTGTAGCTTCCTCCCAGCGTGGCTTTTTCAGAAACTGTCGGGCGAGGACGCGCTGCCCCTCATTAAGCGTGCCGCAGCGCGGAATTGCTTTTTCTTCCCGGAACGTCTCTGCCTTTGGCTCGGGGAGGATGGCTGTGAGCTGGGTTCGCATTTCACGCTCGAACATCATTTTCGAGGGGGTCTCGCCTGTTGTGCTCTGAACCGTCGTGTGCTGCTTGAAGAGAAAGCGCGCAAGGCGGCGCTGCAGCGAGCCTGTCTGATCTCTTTCAAGGGCGCGTTTTAGCTCGGCTACGTAGCGCTCGGCTTGTCCGTTTGTCGCTGGGTGGTAGGGGGCCGATGTAACTGATGAGATCCCGTTGTCGCGATAAAACTTGAGGATCTCCGCAGACACAAACGGTGTTCCGTTGTCCGACACTACCTTGCGCGGCAGGCCGAACGTTGCAAATAGTGATCGGAGGTTGTCAATGACTGCTGCCGAAGTCGTCTGTCCCATTTGCCTTATCTCAAGCCACTTTGTGTAGGCATCTACGACCACAAGGAAAGTGCAGCCCTCAATTGGTCCTGCAAAATCAATGTGCAGTGTGTGCCATGGTGTGTCTGGCTTTTCCCATTCTGGGACAGGAGCTTTCGGCGGGGCGCTCCGGCTGCTCTGGCAAGGCTTGCATTCTCGCACCACTGTTTCGATGTCGTTGTCAATGCCAGGCCACCACATGTAGCTTCTGGCACACTTTTTCATTGCAACGATGCCCCGATGTCCGGCGTGGATGAGAGACATAGCTTGTGCGCGTAGTTCTCTCGGCATCACAACTCGGGACCCAAATATGATGCAGCCGCGATGGGTGCTCAACTCTGTAGCTCGCCTGCGGTAAGCGTCGAAGTTGTCCCCTTTGAGTTTATGCACGTTGCCTTGTTGAACAGCTGTGTAAACTAGCCGGAGAGCTGCGCACTTCTGCGTAGATGCTGCAACTGTGCCTGCTGTAAGCGGAGGTTCTGGCAGTGCTTCGAACATCAGAACGTCTCCTGGTGGAAATGGTTCGTCAACAGTTGCGTCTAGTGGCAGACGGCTTAGCGCATCGGCGTTTTGATGTTTACTCCCATTGCGGTAGACCAGAGCGTAGTCGTACGCTGAGAGTTTGATGGAATGCTGCGTCGGCTCGATGACACCTTGCTGCTCCAGTTTGTCCAACTCTTTTTCAACTGAATCTCGGAGAGCAAACGGCACCGGCCTGGCCTTCAGAAATTTGGGTTGCGCGTTGTCCAACAACTCCAGTGTGACCGGGGGCCCTTCGTTTCCTGGAATCTCTTCCGAGAATACTCTTTCGTATTTCTCTTGCAGTTGCTCAACCATGTTCTGGCTCGGCGTCTGGTGTATGCCGCATATCATCACGCCTAGTGGAGAAAACCAGTTTCTCCCTAGAAGGCTTGATCCTGTGCCCTTCACAACAAGCAGAGGTAGCGTATGGGTCTGGCCGTTGTAGTTAACCTGCACGTTGGCAGAGCCCAATAGTGGCAGATTCTGTCCTGACCACGTTCGCAGGTGCGTGTCGTCTTGTTGCAGGGCTGGTGCGTCAGATGGCCATGAAGTTCGGAACGTGTCCTCACTGATCAGAGTACAGGCTGCGCCGGAGTCCACCTCGAACTTAATCAGCTGGTGATGTACGCTTACTTCTGTAAAAATCTTCGGTCGCGTGCCGAGATTCATGGTGTTCAGGTCGTACAACACAGATGGTGTTGCTGATGTTGTTCCATGGAGATCAGATAGCGGCGTATTCTCTGAGGCGTTGACGCTGTGATTAGGCTGGGAAGGTGACTTTATCTTGGCAAGTCTCCGTTTCGTAATGCATGCTCTTTCGATATGCCCTCGCTTGTGGCAAAAATTACACGTGGCTGACTGGAATCGACATCCCTGGGGGTTGTGTTGGTCGTCACACCGCCAGCAGCGTTGTGCCTTTTTGACCGATTTTACAACAACAGAAGGCTTGCGCACCTGGTTGCTTGTCTGGTGTACCGGCTCGGTGTTCCGGCGAATCCCTCTCTGCTGGTGACCGGCGCTCTCCGCTCGAACGGCGATGTCGTAAGCTTTGCTGAATGTGAGGTCCTTCTCAGCGAACAGGCGCTGCTGCAGTGACTCGTCACTCAGTCCGCACACAAATCTGTCGCGTAACATCACGTCCAAGGGAAGCATGGTGGTGTTAGCAGAAGAAGCTGCGTCTCCCTCCTGCCCGGTAGCTGTTGTCGACAGCGTTCCAAAATTGCAGTCGGCAGCGAGCTTCTTGAGCGCGGCTACGTAGGCGCTCACAGTTTCTCCTCCCAGTTGATCTCGTCGTTGGAAGCGAGCCCGGCTGTAGACCTCGGATGGCCTTGGGTCGTAGTGCTTTTGCAGCGCTTTTACGATGTCGCCGTAAGACACTGCCGCTGGTGTGCTTGGCTGAATAAGGGCGCAGACAGTATCGTAGGTCTGCTCCCCGCACAGCGTCAGCAGGTTGGCCCTCTTCAAGGCTGGGTCTGTGATGTTGTTAGCTTCAAAGTAGAACTGAAGGCGTCCAACCCACGATGACCACGATGAGCCGTTGAACTCTGGTATCTGATTGGGAAACCCTCGCGTAGCCATGGCTTGTCAATAGCGTTGCGTAGCGCGGGTCGAATCCACTTTCTCGTCGCCACTGTCGTGTCCGGTCGCTGTGTTGAATGCAGCGAAAGACGCACACGGTACTTTTAGACTTCGTTTATTTAAAGCCGATGAGGGTGCGACCAGCGTCGACCGAGGCAGGAGCCGAACTGACCGCCCGAAGAAAGGAGGGAGCTGAGAAGCGTCCACGGGAGGGAGTGGCTTCCCAGAACAGGAGGAGGGTGCGGGGACGCACCGTGGGGGGGCATCTGGTGACAGCGTGCGACGAGGGGCAACTGTCGTGGTCGTTAGGAGGAGGATTGAGTGGTCGTTAGGAGGGGAATGCGAGTGGTCGTTAGGAGGGGGCGCACACACACAAAAGCAATACGGGGACACAACAAAAACTAATTTTAGTCGTGCTATCATGAAGGACAAGCAATTTCGGTATGTAACTGAAAGAAAATTTTGCGCTATTTCGTCCCTCTACGCTGTGCAGTCTACAAAGTTTTAGTTAAAAAGACACTGAACAGTTAGAACGTTTCTGTTGACGCCGAGCATATAACCGAGACGGAGGCAGTACTTAAAGAACAGAGTGATTTAAAATGCGTACTTACGTCCTAGCAGCACGACGTCGCCGTCATGAAATCCGCCTTCCACCGGTCAAATGTTCACCACTCACGTCTTTCGGAGCGAAGTCATTCATCACTGAGACAAGGATGATAGGCTTCCACCATATTTGCACTGGACGTACGCATGAAAGGCGATGTCATCTTTGATCATGGATTGATCAAGGCAACACGAAGAAAGTCGCAAAAAATTGTATAACACAAATTCAACGCCAACGAGCGAGTGCCAGCGTGTTTTCCCAGCTACCTTCATCGCTTGACACTCAACCCAGCCTCAAGAGAGAAGTAAAAACCTGTTCCAAGCAAACGCAGGAAAGGCGGGGGGGGGGGGGGGGGGGGGGGCACTTTTGCAAAAAGTCACCGCGAAGCGGCCGGGGACAGTGAACAAGTAGAATCGGAACCTCCTCGCCACTTCATGGAAGTCGCGGGAAGCGTGGTCGGGAGGGCGGCTTAAAATGTTCGGTCGTGGGTTGACAGACACAGAGGAGCCCAAGGGGAAGGAACAAAGCCCGATAGAAAGACCAGGAATGCGCCGGTTTTTTTGTTGTGACAGACCCAGGAAAAGCAGAGAAGGCGGTGATGAGAGAAAAAAAAAAAGCTTTAAAAAATTTGCGTAAAGACGGGTTACTCGTGTAAGGTTTCTACAGGTGGTTTTTGTTTTTATTTTGTTCTCTCGAGCGCTATATCTTCTAGCTAGAACGAAGCGTCGCCCTTAAGGGAACACCGCAAGCTGCCGGCTCCGTTGATATCTTGTTCGTCGATAGAAATGTTCTGGGCGATTTGTGATTAGTATGCCTTCCTGATAAAGTGAAGGGTGGGGCCGCTCGGGATGGCACTTGGACAAGTTGCGTTATCAATGGGCAATCACTTGACGAAGAAGAAGTGCAAAGAATTCCTGCACGAAAACCAAGAATTTTCTTTCTTCATCGATGCGTCGCTACAGACTGCCGCTAGCGAACAGCTGCTGCAATGAACGCGACAGTAACAAACCTTTTGGAGCCTCTGGCGCAGTCACCGGAGGCTCGCCATGTTTATCAGCCAGTCGTGAAGTTCTGCACTGTGAAATCCAGAGTAATCTGCGCAGGACTTACGAAGGCTGCTGGCGGATATATACTAGCCGTGTGCCCGCACACAGCCGCCTTGACTTTGTCAGGGTGCTGCACGGGAAGCCAATATGGCGGTTGCCCTCAAATCACCAAATCATGCACAAACTGCATGTTTTGCCACTGCGAAGCTCACGCTTAGCCCTTTTCTTTTCCTAGCCCTTTCAACAAAACCGTGTATGTGTTGATTATCGCACTTATGCGCGCGCTGCCCCCACCTTTCCCCTAAAAAATATCTGCTGGCATACAACAGTCAATCTGCAGACCAAGCACCAAAACCGCGGCACATATCGCTCTGAATACAGGCTGGTATGTCCGGTTTGAGCTCCGTACCGGACTAGTCTGTCCGGTTTGAGCTCCGTACCGGACTGGTCTGTCCAGTTTGAGCTTCGAACCGGGAATGGACTGTCCGGTATGAGCTCCGTACCGGAGCGGTCTGTCCGGTTTGGGATCGATACCGGACCGGTATGAACCGGTATAACCATCAAACCGGACGGGTCTCGCCGGTATGAGAGTGATACCGGACCGGTATGAAACCGATATGTTCCGGTAAAATCCGGTTTGCCGCGATACCGGATTTTTCAATAGGGATACCACACTGTTATCACTTAAAGAATCAATATTTAAATCACCACAGATTAATACTTTGACTCTTAGATTAGATAAGTTCGTGAGCAGCGATTCAAAATGGTCAAGGAAGAGTGATAGAGAGCTATTTGGAGCACGGTATACGACAGCAATTGTAAGGTTCATACACTGAACAACCAAAAAATCAAAACCAGCAGAATATGAATTTGTCAACCCAGGAAGAAGGGAGGAATGCAACGATGTTTTTATATATAGGCCAACTCCACCGCCTCTCGTAGAGGTTTTTCTACTACAGGAAAAAAAATTGAACCCTTGGATATTGTGGAATCCCCTTCATGTAGCCAAGTTTCTGAAACGGCTATGAAGTCAAACGTAAATGAGTGCTCAGCCATTAGACAGCAGACATTATCTATGTTCTTATTCAAGCTTCGAACATTGCAATGAAGCAGAGAGGCACATGCATTTTTTTTTCATAAATTGGTTTGCTAGCTGCACACTGTCCATGATTTACTGTCGATTTTGGTTTAACAGATCAGAGCTAAGTCGGCCTCGGAACGGATCTGAATCACGTTCGAGTTCTCGGCCTTCCTAGCAAGGATCTTTCCATTAGCGACCCAGGTGAACTTCCAGCCCTTTTCTCGCTTTCGTGCAATTGCTTTTCCAAGCAAAACCTTATACTCAGGACAGAGGTGCTCATTAATATAGACTGTGTCTGTGCCTTCGTAGCCAAAGCCCACCGGAGACAAACTGATCTTTTGCACTGCGTGTAGTATTCTGCTACGCACGGAGCGAGATGTGAGCCTCACGATCACGTTTGGTTTTATCTTGCCCTTCCGGGTACGCGATGAATCACATCAATATCAGAGCTGGATATTGGAACACTGCGCGTTTCACCAAACTGTATTAAGGCGTCAGCAAGTTTTTCGTCAGTCCTGAGGGGTAGTCCTTTGATTTCGATGTTCTGTTGTCTTGAATACTGCTTTAACTCTACAATCTCAGTTTTTGCACTCTCTAAGGCTGCTCTAAGATTTTTGTTTTCTGCTTTCAGTGTCTGTTGTTCCCGCTTCATGTCTTCTACGGTGGACTTGAATTCTTCAAATTTATCATTTATGAACGAGAGTGACTGTTTGATGTCTTGCAGTTCTGTCACAACGTTAGCTTTGTGGTCGTCAAACTTTGTGGAAAGTTCTGAGAGCATCTTTGCTACTTCTTTAATAGTTGATGGCTGTTTATCACCCATCTCAAGGCAAAAAAAAAAGAAAACACTTCAGGGCAGCTCAGGAACGCGCTCGTGTAAAACTCAGGAAAAGCACGTACCTGCGCAAAGAAATCAATTCGGTCAACGACGTAAGGTGCCGAGGCGCGTGTGCCTGAGCTGCCCGCAGTTGTGATGAGGTCCGGGAACGCAGCTTGCTTATGAAGGCTTGCCCCGGAAGTTCACGCCCGCTTGTTGGGACGTGGTTCCGTCCTGTTCCGGTCTTTTGATTGCAGCTTCCACCTTGCTAAGTTGATAATGGTCCCAGCTCAAGGTGACGAAGTTATCGCAGAGCCATGAAGATGGAATTTTCACCGAGCGATGAGCAGCGATCTGCGCAAAGAAATCAATTCGGTCAACGACGTAAGGTGCCGAGGCGCGTGTGCCTGAGCTGCCCGCAGTTGTGATGAGGTCCGGGAACGCAGCTTGCTTATGAAGGCTTGCCCCGGAAGTTCACGCCCGCTTGTTGTGAAGTTCCGCCGAAATACCCAGCGAAAGTCCAATCGGTCCAGGACCGATTTCTGCTGCCGGAAAAGTGCCGCCGATTTCCATCGGCCAATAGGCGATATTCGAAATTCTGCAAGTGCGCTTTCTCTCTTAACTAGGTTGCCAAAGGCAAGATGGCCGACATCTCCATAAAAAATTACCGACGATTACGTTACTTCCTAATGCGAAATTTGAGCGCAGCAAATAAGCTGTTTCACCTTTTCGATAGATTGAGGCAAAGAAATCGAGCAACATATGTATGCGCTATCACAGAATTTTTTTTTTAGCAGACGGAGGACTTCCATCGGTCGTCTCGCTCATGGCTCAGAAAGAACTGGCAGATAATTTCGCAGTGGCGAACGGCAGCGGCAATTTCGGCTCGGGCGGTGCACATATACAGATCCGCCGCCACCGATCTGGCTCTCTGATTGCCACCGCACAGGGGTTGCATTGGAGGAGGAGCGAAGAAAGGAATTAAGTTCGAGCCGGCGCTTTGACAACCGGAGACTCGCAGGAAGAGGGGGGAGGGGGGCGGCGTGTACACCCAGCGGCAAACGATGGGGGCAGAAGCGCGCGCAGCAAGCGGACAACACGATAAAGGGAGGAGGGAAGAGATAGCAGCGACTGACTGATGCCGCTGACGCGGACAACACGATAAAGGGAGGAGGGAAGAGATAGCAGCGACTGACTGATGCCGCTGACGCCGATAGTGAGTCAACCCCAGCTGCGGATGAAAGGGGGGCGGAGCTGGTTACGAGGCCGACGCCGACGACAACGCCGACGACGACGCGAAACCCAGGAACGGACGCCAAAGAGCTGCGCTCTAAAAACTTCCGAGGGCTTCAGGACAGGCGCTAAGGTTGTGGATAGAATGTAAGAAATGTATTTTGGAAGAATCGAACTAAAAACTAGTCCTTCTTGCTTTGTTTCCGCTGGAAACGCACGGTCAGCCATCTTTTGTTGGGCAACATCGTTATGCGGGAAAGCGCACTTGCGGAATTTTGAATATCCCTAAAGACCTTTTCAAAACGAGGTCGATGGGCGCCGCCATATTGGGCACTGGGCTGTACTCGTAGTACAGGAAAGAGTTGAGGGTTAAGCTCAACCACATTCTCCCCACAGCCCAGAAAACCTGTTTTCCCGAGGGTCTTGAATAGGTCTATAGGAAAGCAAGCAGGGAGCTGCGTTCCCGCCATGACATCCATGGCAGTGCCCTTTAAAGCAGGACGCCTAACTTTTGACTGAATTTTAGTGAAGCAATATTTATTGCCCCAGGGCCTAAAAGTGGACTAAATTCGTCGTTATTACTGCCATTTTCAGTAGCGTCACTGGCCGTAAATGGGGCACAAGACTTACGCTTCCTTTCATCTCATTAGCCACCGCGGTGGCTCAGTGGCTATGGTGCTCGGCTGCTGGCCCGAAAGACGCGGGTTCAATCCCGGCCGCGGCAGTTGAATTTCTTTGGAGGAGAAATTCGAGGCCCGTGTACTGTGCGATGTCAGTGCACGGTAAAGAACCCCAGGTGGTCGAAATTTCCGGAGCCCTCCACTACGGCGTCTCTCATAGCCTTAGTCGCTTTGGGACATTAAACCCCATAAACCAACCAACCTTTCATCTCACCTACAGCAAAACGTATGAGCTATAAATTTCTTTTATTTCTTATTCAGAGTGACGATTCTGACACTTCTAGGCCTGAACAGGACCGACAGTTTGTCGGCAACGATGTTTCCCATTCTGACAACCGGATGGAGCCACAAAGCTGAGCTGATCGCTGCGTCTCTGTTTGCATAGTTTAGTTTAGTTTAGTTTAGTTTAGTTTAGTTTAGTTTAATATTCCAAAATGACTCAGGTGGTGACGGATGCCGTAGTGGGGAGCTGTGGGTAATTTCGACCATCTGGGGCTCTTTAACGTGCACTGAAATCGCACAATACACAGGCTTCTAGCATTTCACACCATCGAAACGCAGTCGCCACGGCCGGGATCGAACCTGCGTCTTCTGAGTATGCAGCCGAGCACCGTAAATACTGAGACACCGCGGCGGTTGGTTTGCATGTGTTCAACTAAAATCGCGAACGTGACAAACGGCGTAACACCCAGTAAAATTCTTGCGTTTAGCGCAGTAAGCATGCGTGCGCTTATAGTACATAGCGTCGATTTACACTCTTTTCTGACCACACCTGTGTACGCCGCGAGTAGACGACAAGCAGACAACGATACACGGAGGAACACGTTTAACGCGAGAGCTCGCAGTCGAAGCAGCGACCTGGTGGCCGAAAATTGTGCGAGTAAGTGAGGCAGCGGCGGATTTCGCTCGCTCTCGCCGCCGAGTGCCCAAGTGTGAATGAGCCATAAGAGCATCGAAGTAATCATCGAGAGTAAATGCAACTACTTTCACTGAATTGGTACATCTGGCGTCTGATCGTCCGCTTTTTTTATAGGTGTTTTGGAAACTAAATATGCACTGTCTGTTCCCCGTATAGCTTGCAGGGACAAACGAAGAATGGGCATGGGACTCAGGAAGCGATTCGTACGTGTGGCCCAGAAACGTTGGGCGATGTGGTCTCTATCGGAGTTTTCCTTATTCATGTGTAACGCATATTCTAGAATGAGAGGGTCGCACTGCGCACCTGGCATATATATTCTAATCATCAATGGCTCGTCAAACGTCGTCTTTTGAACGTTATACAGTGCCTTGAAGCTTATAGTTAATATATAAGTACCAGTGCCTGGTGTGAGACAGGGGTCATCATACTCCATTAATTACTTCAGATTTGATTCTTCCTAACTGGTAACTCTTTCTTTATTTGACTGTTCCATAAAGCGCCCCACCGCGGTGGCTCAGTGGTTATGGCGCTCGGCTGCTGGCCCGAAAGACGCGGGTTCGATCCCGGCCGCGGCGGCTGAATTTCGATGGAGGCGAAATTCTTGAGGCCCGTGTGCTGTGCGATGTCAGTGCACGTTAAAGAACCTCAGGTGGTCGAAATTTCCGGAGCCCTTCACTACGACGTCCCTCATAGCCTGAGTCGCTTTGGGACGTTAAACCCCAAGAAACTAAACTAACTGTTCCATCAAGCGCCAATACCGCTGTAGACAAGGATTTTTATGACTCTTCAAATATCTGCTTAAAGGTTTGTTTCTGGAGACACCTCTTTTTCTGTGTCCTTCTCGTGTCAAAGGTTCTTTTTTTTCTCGCTTTGACTGACGTAATTCACAATTCGCAGATATGGAGTGGCCAGCTACATATATAAACAGCACAGCGTATTTTTAGTTGCTTTTGATAAACTGCGCGCCCTCAGTGTTGTATACAGAGTCAACATGAAACCCAAGACCGAAAAGGCCATTCTATAGAGCACAGCACTCCTCAGGGCATTTTAATCAACTGTACAGCCACTCACAGACTTAACATGAATGACCGAACGCATGGCCTGGACTGCCGTCAGCGCCACGAAGCGATAGTCTTCGGATGCGAGATAATGCACTCGGTATGTTTACGGTGGCTGACGATAGCTGGTGCGAACCTCGCCAGCTTAGCGCGCAATTTCTGGTTCCCGCGATAAGAAAACTGCAAAGAGCGTTGCGGGGGTCGTGGCAGCCGCAGCGGCGAGCAAAATGCTCAGGAACGCCCCCGTGACGAGCACGCTGTCCCCGCGGTGATCAGGCAGAAGCGAAAAAAGTAGTCAAAGCGAGCTGCGCACCAGCTGTCGTCAGCGGCTGTAAACATGCCGAGAGCATTATCTCGCGCCAATGACTATCGCTTCGTGGCGCTGACAACAGTCCAGGCCACGCATTCCGTCATTCGTGTTAATTCTGTGGGCGGCAGTACACCTTCGGTAATGTGTGCCTTGAGAGCACAAAAAATTATACTAGCATGTTCTTATCATACAGCTGCTTTCCGATAACTTTTGCTGAGAAAGATACTTTGCCTGTTGCCTCCTGTATAATGTGCTCTTCTCGATGGTGTCGTTTCTTCCTGATGCATTAACTCACTCTTGCCTAATTGTAACCATATATGCCTTAAAGGTGCACTGAAGAGGAATCTGAACTCGTCGTTCTGCCGCGGGAACTCGCTCTACACGTTCCGAGCATCCTAAGAAACTTCGAATTATTGTCCCGTGGAGCCGATTTCCCTAATTTAAATCGGATTAAACGTCCCGGCTCCCGCCTTTTTTTTTAACTCACCGCTGAAGGTAGGAGAAGTCAACTAACGCGTGGAGTGGCTTTCAGGCAGTCGCGTGGCGGCTTCGCTTTCGCTTTTATTTTGTTTTTTTAGGTTCCCGTAAATAAATAGATCCAGTGAGAGACAACATAACTGCAAATTAGGCCCACGTAAATAAAAATACGCGTGGACTCTTTGCTTTCTCCGATCGCTACGCATCACTCCGCCGATGGCAGAGCGGCAAGCCGACGCGGGATTGGCTGAAAGGCTGCATGACACATCCTACCGTCAGCGATGAGTTCAAAAAAGGCGGGAGCCGGGACGTTTAATCCGATTTAAATTGGGGAAATCGGCCGCACGGGACAATAATTTGAAGCTTTTAAGGATGCTCGGAACTTGTTTATTGAGTTCCCGCGGTAAAAAGCCGAGTTCAGATTCCTCTTTAGTGCACCTCTAACTCTATTGCTGAATTACTCCTTCGAGCTCTGCGCAAGACGTCCAACTCTGGCTAGAGAGTGGAGCAAAAACTCCCTTCGAACTTCGCACTGAACCTTTTCACAACCCGTCCTCACACGAGCTGCTGTTAACGTCGATGAATTACTTTAAATGCGTCCCACGCTATAGAAATGGGTGGTGCGTTCTGGTTGCTGTTTCCCTAGAATCTTTAAAGTACCTGTTGTATGTTTTGTATGTTGTCAGTTGTTGCATATTGCATGCCTTATGCGCAATCGACATTCCACCTTCAGGTATTGAAGGCTGCGGCAACTTTGACACTTGGCCCGGTGGACCCAAAGTGGAAGGGAAAAAGGACGTCTACGACCTGGGCGACAGCATCACGCTCTCCTGCAGGAACGGAACTGTGCTGAAGCCTCCCATCGAGAGGATCCTCTGCGTGGGCAACCGCTGGTCTGAGCACGCGCTGCCAATATGCGTTCCTGCGAACGACAAACCTAACGGGGCCGAAAATAACTAACAACGAAGTGCCTAGCGCTATTGGCACTGGCTGTGAGATGCACACGTGGACGCGTCCACATATTTTTTCACGAAAGCGTCCGCCATTTTCATTTTGAAACAATAAAATGTTGCGGCGACAGCCCAATGAGCGACTTTCTAAACAGGTAAACGGCGTCTGTATTGTAGGGTGTCGTCAACTCCCGCATGCAGCTGCCGCCCAAATAGACTGATGCCCAGGCGGGTCCGGGAACGGCTGCACTCGTGGGGGCAGGGCTGTGGTACAGTTACCGCTGCCAGTCCTTTGCCTCAGTGGAGGGCGAGAAGTGCGGGCGTTTATTTGCTAGCAAAAATAACGCATGAGAACTGGACTTTAAAAAGCCACAGCAAGAGCTGCGCGTGATCATCTCATTTTGAAGTAGAAAGTCCAAGCCTGAAAAGTATGAATTCCATTTTCACACGGGCTCATATCACTTCAGCCGTCGCTAAGTACAGGATTCAGTCTAGCATTTCAAAGCTGCGAAGTCATTTTCTGAGCGGACGTTCGGTTAGCATAACCTCACTAATGATGCAGCTCCCGCTGCTTCTAGTAGCAGGTAGCGGCAGATGCGGCCGAAAGCTCTCGCAGCAATACCAGAAGATGCATTACTTTTACTCTGCTTTAAGAACTGCGAAGTCCATACGGTGACTCCCCTTCCCAATTTGATTCAGGATTCACATTTCCCTGTCGGTGCACATCTATAGGCTTTCGGCGAGCGGAAACAACCTAATTTCCATCGAGGTAGCAGCAGGGTTCACCTCCTTCTGCTTCAACCTCATTTACCAACCAAGGAACACCGCCCGGCACCTTTGTATCTTGTTCTAATACAGGCCGAGAGATGGAGCACCCCGGTCATAAATCTCCTTAAGGCGGCTTGCAGTAAAGCTTTGGCCTGAATTTGTGTTTCCCTCTTTGCCAAACTGCGTGTCTACTCCTGATTTCGTGATATTCCGCATGCCCCTCTACAGAACGTTTTGGGCAAGACCGTGAAGTGGGCGAACTGTAACATCCATCTCAGTTTCATCTCAAAGCCCTACGTGTTGTGTAAAGTATATTTCCATCGAGCGGATCAAGGCCTCACCCTCAAAAAGGTTTCATGCGTTCATACTGAAGCAAATGACACCTTGCAGAACATCCGAGTGGCCTCTATAATTTTCTCACCAGAAACCCTCTTTCGCAGATGGCAATCTCGCATTTTTGTTAGAAAAAGGAGTCGGGTGATGCCCCTTTATCTGTATGAGAGGGAAGTTGTTGAAAACACACAATTGAGCAGGGGCGCGAACGCGAGGAGAGGGTCGAGACAGGTACTCGACAAGGGAATGCAACATTGTAACCTTTCGACAACTTTCCTTTACACTCTATCTCGAAAGCTGGTGGCGACCAGTGGAGCTTCAGGTTCACGCAGATTAAGGGGCTGTCGCCCTCACCTTTTCGAAGAAAGATGCAGTGCAGGGCAACTGACACATCTCCCCTCGAGCTGACTCCTTCAGTCAGCAGCAGAGCAGGAAGTGAAAACGCGTTCTGTGTAAAAGGGTTTTTGGTTCGAAGAAACCTTCCTGTACGTCAGCTTTCCTGCGATTTTGCAATTTGTACATTGTTCAGTACCTCGCAAAATGGTGGAAAATTGGGCGAGTTGGTACGGATCTATGCTGTTGAGGCATCACAACGACGAGGACAGAGACGAAGAAAAACAGAACAAGTGCTCTCTGCCTTAGTGTGCAAGCTTTAGTACCTTATAGTGTACAAGCGCCCGGTTTTCGAGAACAGCGAACACTTTGAACAGTAGCACTTTAAAGCGGAGGCTGAAAGAACTCAGAATATGACTATCTGCGGAAAAAGTGGGCCCATCCACACTTCTGCGAAGTCCCGTGTTCCTAGCCCTTCGTCAGAGGAATGAACCATCGCTGCATCGCATCCGCCTTGGGTGCGCACACTCCCAGGACCACCTGGACCACAAGATCCCAGAATTTGCAAAATTCAAGAAGGGACCGCAGGACCGAATGGTACAAGCGCTACCAAACTTCTCAAGATTCCAATTTCAAAACCTTGACAGTTCTCTCCCAGAGCCTTGCTGAAGACAAAAACAATACAAAGTGGGAAACCACTTCTCATAAACATAAGTTCTTCTTCAGGCAGTAGGCCTAATTTCGTTCTCGGCACGTTTCTGAAAAGCTAGTGTAGCATTTTCCGAACGCTGCAATACTCGGACTAACAGCCAGCTTCGTTCACTCACGTATAAATCTTACTAGAGAGCATCCGTACACCAGTCCACATGGACAGCATTTTGTCTGCTCAGCAGGTGGACGCGGGAGTTATAGAATATAAAATATGACTGCGGCGACATTCACCCCACAGAGCGTTCCCTGTAAAGCTGCTGCTGTTACAAAAGGAAAGAAGGAGAACATCGTGCCACTAACAACCACTAGCGCAATGCGCAACAGAAGTCGTGTATACAAATCCACCCGTCATTGCCGCTCGTGGCAAAGCCTTCGCAGACACTCTTCCCGCGTCATTCAAGAGGTTTCAGTGTTGTTAAATGCAGGCCCAGCACGCGCAGTTGCGGTGTGCCGGTCATTCATTTTTAGTCCTTGAATAAACTGTTAATTCTCGCTTTTAATCTAAAATATGTAACAATAAACACGATAGTCCATTAATTTGTGAGTTTTCACACTTTATTCATGACGAAACCCGGGACTGAAAAGTTAAAAAGTTGTAACATGGACTCCATCAAGCTTGTGGGGTTTAAATAGGGGAGATAAATACGTTCTCCCCGTTTAAGCGCGGCTGACTCAGTTCAAAACCGCGCGGACCCCACTCCGTGGTCGCGTACGCTACTGAGCGCACGCCGACCACGGCGGACCGTGCTCTATGGGAACAAAGGAACGACACACTGGCTGACACAAACAAGGCATTTATTGCTATAACAACAATAACGCCAGCTAGCAACAAAATACACTGAGGAATCTAGGATGTCCGACTCACCAGCACGGTTACGAGCGAATGTTCGCCCACGGTAGGGCAGAGGGAATATCCGAGGCCGGGCAGGACGAGATGCGGGGTGAACGTTCCTCCCCACGAGGGTTCGCGCCAGCCGGCGCAGAGCGGAGCGGCTCGCGAAACGTCCGCGAGCTATCCCCGGTGCCGAGCAGAAGAGACCTAGCCTACCCCCGCGCGCGAGCGGCCAAACACGCCATCCGTGGCGCTGCTGTCGCTGCGACGCGAGCGCCCTCCCCTGTTAGCTAGAGTCACCAAACTAAAGGGAGTGTTTTTCGGGGGCAGCTAACAACAGTGGGGTGCAGTGCGGGAAAGTGAACGCAGGGGACGAAGGCGTCCCCACAAGCGTCGGAGACACAAAGAATTTTGGGCCATCACTGCAACGATACTTCGAGGTGCAGCCGCCTTGGGTCCATAAAAGCAGCCTGGAAAAGCCACTCCGACGCTGTAAAGACGAAGCCTAGAGACCTCACACCTGCAGCCATGGCTTGACGCTACGGCCATGACTGTCACTACGACGGGATTGCAATGGGTCGGCTCGCAAAGATGGCAGGTGCTTTGGGATCGCAGGTGACTAAACTGGTTTCTAGGGCGGATTCGTCGCTAGAACCGCAAGCGAATGAAAATACTGTACGTATACTGTCAACGAGATTTGGCGCCCTGCAGACGCAGCTAAAGAATGTGGACGCTGCATCGAGTCGCTTCTGCCTGATGAAGCCGAAGAGAGCTACACGCGTACAGTCGCGTACAACGACAGAATCGTCCCTTGCGTCGTGGTGCTCAGGGTAGTTCGAGCGGGGGCTCCATTCGGTAGCGTGTCTGGGTCTTCGGGTTCAGGAAAGACTGGAACTTTGAAACGAGGAAACGAAAGGTTTAGTGGCGCCGCTACGGAAACTTATTCACATGATCGATGAAAAGCTTCAAGAGCAATAGACAAGAGCTAAGAGTTCACTGCGATTAGCGGCTGGATGAGCCTATTTCCCAGGGCCCAGAGCGTCGTTTCTTCTCCAGCATCGCCTTCAAAACACCTCATGCGCAGCCCCTCCTACGAGGGCGGTAGCTAATCAAACAGCACAACTCCCTCCATGACAGCAGCCAATCAAGCACAGCATAGCAGCAACATAAGTGACTATTCAAGCAACGGCGCGGAGACAAAGAGTAAAACGAACAACATATGTGTTGTCCTTTCTTCTATCTCGTGACGTGATCACGGCGGGGAGGGGGGGGGGGGGACCGACTCTCTCAGTTCTACTATTTTTTAGTTATTATGACTAGGTTCAAGGCTGTCGCCGGATGCTACCTCCCCAGTTTTTTTTTTTCCTTCATGCGGGTTTGTAGGCATGTGCCAAAACGGAAGGTGCTGCGGAAAGCGTTGCGCAGACGACGCGACGCCCCGGCTACGCCCAACCTTCTCCCGTCAGTCAGAACGATGCACCAATGGAATGCCTTCAGCGATAGTTGCCCGTAAGACGTCAAACGAGCCGGAGTAGATGATGTGGACTTTTGCTTGAGGAAGGAAAGAACGAGCGGGCTTTGATTTGAATTTTTGCAGCTTTTCGGGGCGCGCATGGCCCTAGTATTTTGCAGAGGTTATCTTCGATGCCTCATCTATGCAGTGGGCTTGTTTTTAAAAAATGTCCTGACCCTGGGCAGGTGCCCTTTAAGGCAACACCGGAAGCTCCAGACATGGATCCCCACCTCCTCCACTTGTGGGAGGCGAGGCGGGTGCTAACCAAACGCCGTCAGCGACGCAAAAAGCACCTCAAGAAATGTATCACCCTCCTTATCAGGAGCTTACTTTATATGCAGACCAACTTACTTGCAACAACTGGCATTCTCTCTGCGAAAAGCTTAACAGCTTACTAAGCACTGCCCACACGTGGCCGCGAGGTGCACTGTCTCCTGCGCACCACTGCCTTCACCGACGACCAGTGCCTTGCACAGCTTGCAAACCGCTACCTCCCTATCCCCGACACCCCGAACTACGCTGAACGCTGACTACTCAGGCGCTTCCAATCACCTCGACTACCTGAACTCTCCTATTAATCTTCCCGAGGTTCGGGCGGCGCTACTGGACAGCCAGCACAACACCGTTCCGGGTCCCGATTCAGTCCGTTCCACTTCCTCCGCAATTTTACCGAACCCGACCTCCAGCAACTCACTGCCTTCCTGAACGAGGTTTGGAAAACGGGAATCCTGTCTTCAAATTAGAAGGCCACCGTAATTCTCATTCCCAAGCCTAGCAAAGCCATTCCACTAGACAACCTCCGTCCGATCTCACTTTAGTGTTGTATTCGAAAACACACTGAAAAGGTCGTCCAAACCCACCTTCTCAAATTCCTGCGCGATACTCACGCCTTACCTGACACCTTGTACGAATAGCGCGCGGTATCTCCATGCAGAGCATTCTCCTTCAACTCCACCTTGAGATTCTTGACTCTCCCAACTCAGCCCAACTTCGCGTCATTCTCGTGATCGGCCAGGTCGTACCATTCACACGGCCTGGTCCTTGAGCAGTTGGCACCTGCGAGCTGCGGCGAAAGGATGTGCACTATGTACGCAGCTTCCTGCGCAACCGCGCCGCTTCATTGACCCCTCCTTGGTGGGATCGAGGACATTCGCCACGCGATTTACCGACGGCGACATCATGATGAGGGTCGCTCGGGGTTCGGTCAGTCACATTTAGACCAAACTCCAACAGGCAACCTGCAGCACAGAGATAGATGTCCTGTGCGGTGGCCTCACCGGCTCCCCGCGAAATCGGAGTTTCTTGTGGTCTTCAGGCGCGGCCGCGGCCCTCCGCCTCCTCTCGTCTGCCACCCTCAGCGGTGAATCCATCCCTGTCCAGTCTTCCATTCGTATCCTGGGGACACGGGTCAACATACCATATCGTGCATGCCCTCACCAGCCAGTGCAATCAGGTGCTGCATAAGCTCGCCCGCGTAAAGAATCGGTGACGTGGTCTTCGCAAAGTCCACACTCTTCAGTTAGTGACCCCTGGTACACTCTCGCCTGCTGCAGCATATCACTTACGCCAACCTCACGCGGATCGAGATGGCCCGAATGTCCCCTCTCTTGCATCGTGCGCACACACTTTCTCTGGGCCTCCCTTCCACACCTCCGTCCACAGACTCCTTGAACTCCGGCTCACCTGCAGACTCGAGGATCTCATTGAGATGCATCGGGCAGCATAGCTTACACGCCTCTGTACCAGCACTTAGGGCAGTCAATATCGGCAAACTAGGCAACCAAAATTCCTCGCTTCTCTTCGAACCCTCTACGTCTCCTTCACACCAAGCATGGTGACGGGTGTTTGTCACTTCCTTACACCGCAATATGAACCCTACCCGCCATCAAGCTTGATGCGATCACCGCGCCGGCTTTCTGCGGCCAAGGCCACTGGCCTGCAAGTCCTGTATACGTGCGCCGGTCCGAGCCCCAAGGGCAAAGGCGCTTCCGCTGGGATCGACGCGCATTTCGAAGGAAAAAACACAGCACGAACAAAAATGCATTACAAAGAATTATAACTTCACAACACAGGCCGTTGTTCCCGTACACATGGCTACCGAGCTTCGCGCATTCACTCTTGCCGACCTTGAAATTCGCCCAGTCGCTCGAGCCATCCTTTCTACTGCCACCTTCATTCCGTCTCAAACGTTCCACGTTCTCGCGGACTCGCGGGCGGCGTGAAGCACTTTCTTCTGAGCACTCTCCCTGCTTCTACTGCCTCTTTTCTAGAGTCCTTCCCCTTCTCTTCTACCACCCGTTATTAATCTTGAAAAAAAATGTTTTTCTCTTCCTTTCTCTCTGATATTTTTCTGGTCGTCTCTTTGCCGGGCCATGTGGACGCCCCTGCTAACGAGCCCGCTCTCGTACCGGGCTCCCGTGGACGCACGCGGCTCACCTCAGATGGAGCCGTTCTCCTTCTCCGCCCAGTTGGCCGAGATTCGACATAGGCAAAGAGACAGCGTCCGCAAAAATATAGCGTGCTTTGTCGTGTCCATGCCCCATCGCTATTTCCAATCGAGCTTTACCGTACACTCCCGTTACATACGCTACTTCCCTGGTTTAGCGTGCGTTGGCCTCTGTGTGCGGAAAAATATAGTTTCCAACATGGCGGCCCGCTTCGATGCAGGACCCCTCGCTTCGGAGTGAATTCGTCGTGACAGCGGTTTTCAGTACACTTTCATTCGCAACGAATGGACACCGAACACCGGTCCAAGAGCGGATGGTATGAGGGATCCTCGCGATGGTAACCGCGGAGCTCTGCCGCCTCAAAGGCCAAGTGGTGACGCAGGTACTTAGCGGCATCACCACGGGGGGCAGCCCTTGTGGGAGTAGTACCATCAAGTAGGAATTTGAAACTAAATACTAATTTTTCGATACTCGAATACAGACAGGCAAGATTTGCTACCTAATCGAATATGAATAGTGAAAATAAATAGTAATATTTCGACACTCTAATACAAAGAGGCCAGCTTTGCAACCTAATCGAATATAAATAGTGCAGTAAAAAGCCGAATTGAATATTAACCGAACAGCTAAAGAAGTGAATTCAGTACAAATCGAATATGTGATGATTATTTCCTATTTGTGCAAATATTCGCACAAAGCTAATATGAATGTAAACAGCGAAGCTCCTAGCGGAGCAGCTATTTAGTCGTAGAATTAAAAGCTCTAGCCGTCGTAAGACCCGGACAGATCACCACGAGGGAGCACGCAGCACGAAAGTGCATTAAGTCTATGACTGTCATGACATAGGCATAGAAATATTTTGTTTTTTCCTCCTGATGACAGCGAACAAACTAGCGCGAAGTCTCCTTTGACGAGAGGGACAAAAGTTTGAGCCATGGTCTCCAATATCGGGCATGAAGGCAGGTCTTGTTAAACCTTGCTGATCGTATTCGCGTCGCTCAATCTTTAAGTACTTATGTACGAGCAGAACGCCGCCACACGAATGGACCGCGTCGCGGTGCTGAAGCGTCGTTCCTGCACACATCGATCGCGGCAACATACTGCACGCTGTCGCAGTGGACCGGCTTTTGAAACTTGTCGAAAAAAAAATCTTGTCCAGGCATGATGACTGCTAAAGATTATTAACCGGTTGACCTGCGAAACTGTGAAAAGAAAAAGGCTAGCTGAGCAGAAAGGAATCCGGGGTTGTGGAGCGTGGAGAGATAGCGACCGTGGACTTGAAAGATGGCTTGGTGTGACTAGCTGCGCTAACCTGAAAAACTCAGATAAAGGAATTAGGCACCATGGCGGAACAAAATACCGAAAAAAAAAGAATGAAGGTAAGATAGAAAACAAGGAGACCAGTTCAGAGAAGGCGTGAAAGGAAGGGGAGGGGGAGGGCAATGTTATTCATGATATTGGTATGTGATTGAAGCGGTATATTAGTGTATTCTGTGTGTTGCATGGCACAGATGAAGGACAGTAGATACATGTGTCAGGATATTGTGGGCTGCTTGATGTTGGGTTGACGCCGAAATTACAATTATTCGGGCCAACCTGCCCATCACTGCACTCTCCGTAAATCTGGAGGGGGAGGAGCGACAGACTTCTCCACCCCGCGTGCCAAAGGTAAGGTTCGACTGCTGACCGGCGATAGGGGCCACGCCTGATTAGCCGTTGACCAGAGGCATGAGGCGTAGGCAAGTTTCTTTAGAAACCCCTTTACTCGGGCAAATGCTCACAACAGATAGTTACGACACCAAGCGCAACAAAGACGAGTGCGTGCACAGGCGCGACGCGAATTGTCCCTAGGATTCCGGCCCATGCGCCTCGAAAAACCGGTCGCGCCGGCGGCGCGGCGGCGCGTAACTGAATGGCGACGAAAAATAAAAAATCAATATCTCGTCACGCATAACAGTTACGAGCGAGCTCTGACGCTGAGGGGTTAAATGCCCCATAAAATTTCCTTTAATAAAGTTTCATCACTGTGGCTTAAATATTGCGTTTACCCTGCGCGATGAGATATGGTCGCATGAAGCCTATGACGAGGTCGCGAAAAAAAACCCACTTGTCCTCACTTGATCACTCACCGCTGCCCTGATTTATAATATATTGGTGAGCTCTAGGAGCTTTAGGTAGTGCAATGTCCCGTCTTTTAATAGATGTAAAGTGTTTTACATTTGAAAGAAGCAAATTTTTTCCCTTGCTATTTTTCTATTCATCATGCATCCTCAGCACCAGCAAGAAACGTGTGGCGCCCTCTCTCGGTGTGTTTGGCTAGGCGCACGTCTACGCTTTTTTTGCTTTCTTTAGGGAGATCAAGTCATGCCGTTTGAATGCGCGCTTTTATCAAAAGTTTCCCCGTCGGATGTAGGCACACAAACATGGGCCGCTACAAGAAAGCGCTCGCCATGTATGGGTATTATAGAGGATTATAAGGAAACTCTGGGGCTTGACAGGTACATTTACTATTGCAAGCGCATATAGTGGCTATTTGAGGATGAGTGATAGTGGAATTGCGTGCTCATTAACAATACAATGCAACGATACTTAGGTATAGCGCATTATTCGCTAAATCTTAAAGCTCAATAGCACTTCGAAAGTTTAGGCGATGTGGTCCAAATGCAGCAGGGATGCGTTGAAATAAGTGTACCTCTTTAGTCTCTTTATTGAATATGAAGCCATTTCTGTAGGGGTACAAGCCCAATCAAGCCGAATTCGTTTGGCTTCTTAGTGTACTCCTGTCATCTGTACATACATAGATGCCCATGTTGCAAGTACTGCAGGTTTCAATGCCAGGAACCTGGTACTCCGTTTCGTGCTTGTTTCACTAACTCATTGTGCGCATTAGGCAATTTTTCAATTGCAACAATCCGTAGTGTGGTAATTCACAGCATTTCCTCTAGGTTGTTAAAGTGCCTCCAAATTATTCGATCCTTTGCCGTCGCTAAGGGCTTTGCCATTGCCGTAATCGCTGCTAATTTCCTCATTGATGTCCAAAGTGTGTGCAAACTATGAAGCGATAAAGAGGAGTTCATAGAACAGCATGTTGTGAACTATTCTGAGAAATTTGCCATTTGCTGTGCAGGAAGCTACACCTTTTCCCAAAGCTGCAACCCAGAAACAAATCCAAGTTAAATTTTAAGATTATAATTTTCATTTAAAAGAGAAGTAAACGCCAGCCAAATAACTTCTTGTAGGATAACACGACGTTTCAAAACTGGCTCTGTTTCTGCTTTAAGGCGGCAGCTGGGCGCTCCATCCGGGCCAATTGCGCAATGCGCCGCTCGAGCTGTCCATTAGCGACAGGACGCTACGTCCACGCGGCCTTGAATATGCAGTGAATTTACGCGTGTTGTAAATGTGTACAACAGTGCTTAGGCACTAGCTCGCGACCGGCGCGAACTTGATACTTTTTTGTATTTTGTAAATTGTGTACAAAGCTTCCCCGTCTTTTCTGCCGGTCGCTTTCCTCCGTACGTTTCCTCGCTATCGTCTCCCTGTGACTTTAATTCCGCCGGCTGCAGCTCTTATGCTTTCTTTTTGTATTTTTTTTTGTCAGTAAACCATTACTATACAACTTCTCGAAAGTGCGACTGCGGGCGCGTTGCAGAGGCTTTTTTAAGCCCACATAAGGTCGACCGCAGGGTCACGGAGCTTTAACCTCGGATGTAGAAAAGGGAGTGGTTCCCAGAGAACATTCAACATTCTCCTCCGTCATGACTCAAGTAGAAGGCTTCAGCGCAGTTTGGTTCTGTTTCCAGCACAATAGTTCTGTCAAAGTCATCGCTGTGGTGGAATGGCTGGGGAGTACGGCCACTGCGCTTCTGTTCATCTGCTTGACATAAGCTTTGTGCTGCTTCACCCTTTCCGTCATATTGTTGGTGCCCCCAGCCTAAGCCTCGTTTACATGAACCGGACTGCGGTAGATCGAATCGAGTGGTCAAGTTATGTAAGGCCAGCCCGACTCGACGATTGCGTGTTTACATGAACTAGATTTTAGCGAGTCGAGACCGGTTCAACTGCAGCGACACCAAGCGTCCAGCAGCGCAGCGGTGAGGGCAGTGGCAGCTAGTGCACTGCACGAGCCCGGGCCGGCCCGAAAGCCCGGGCCAGGGCCTGAAGTTGCGGGCCCGGGCCGGGCTCGGGCTTAAAACTGCGGACCCGAGCTGGGCTTGGGTTCGTACAGAAACGGCTGGTGTCCGACTATTCATTCATTATTGCCGAGTAACGTACACTACTGTGGCATTGGAGCAGCAACACGGATGAGCTATGGGTTATAGTACGCGCTGAGAAAAAAAACTAAGCTTTATTCATTGACTTATTTATTTCCTTATTTCCACGCCGTGGTGGCTTAGTGGTCAAGGCGCTTGATTACTGAGCCGGGGAACCAGGGTTTTCTCGTAGGCTCGGCGGCCGCATTTCTATTTAGGCGGCAAGCATGACAGACATGTACTTTGTAGTATCATTGCTCGTTGAAGAAACCCAGGAGGTCGAAATGATCCGGAGCCCTCTGATTCGGTGTCTCTCATAGCCTGACTCCCCTTGGGCCCTTAAGTCCCCAAAACATAGCTTTAAATTTATAGCTATAGTTTTCTAATGTGAGAATGTGACAACTAAAGCACGTTTGGTTTTCTTTTTGATCAGCTGACCGGAATGTCTCGGAAATGAAATAGCCACAAAAGCTCGTGAGAGTTTGTAAATCTCATCTCATAACCACATCTATCCCTCCTCGCTTCTTCAGCCTGGTTATCATGACAAGTGTTTTGCCCTGTAACGTGGTTCGCGCGTTATCTTCTGCTCCACCACTAAGAGTAAAATTCAACGGGTCTTAATGGGCGATTGATCGTTCGTCATCCCGAAACATACCTATACACTATTAGAAATGCATTCGGGAAGAACATATTAGTTTAGTACTCTTATAGTCTTCAAAACACACGCCATGAAATACTAAAGCCTTTTAGCTTTTCGTTTCTGCTGAAAGGCGACCAGTTCGGCTATGAGTTCAACCTGTGAAATCGCATTCACTGAAAAAATGTCATCCCACTGCTTTCTAGGCAGCTTTAATGTTTATACCTCGTAGGCGGCAAAATATAACTGACTAAAATCGTGGAGGAATGCAAAGTAGTCTATACCGCGCGTATGCAGCCCTTTTTATTTGGCTCTCGGAACTTCCGAATTTATCTTTGCGCACCTACACGAGATCACTGTCTAAAAGACGGGCCTGGCGAGCACTACTCTTAATCACATCCTTCTGGGTTAAAAAGAACCAACTTTCTGCAAGCCGAACTGTGGCTTCAGAACCTTTATCAGCCAGTTTCTTATCGGTCTAGTAGCAGTCTGCTTTATCACGTTACTGTGAAACAGGCCGGGCCGGGCCCGGGCTGGGCTTCACTCCGGGATTCACGGGCCGGGCAGGGCTCGCTAGAGGGATGCTTTTGCGGGCCTGGGCCGGGCCCGGGCTTGAAGCCGCGGGCCTGGGCCGGGCTCGGGCTTCAGGTCTCGGGCCCGGGCCGGGCTTGGGCCTCAGACTGAGGCCCTTGCAGTGCTCTAGTGACAGCCTCCAAGATCACTAAAAGTCACCGCTGTCTCGCAGGCGCGATGGCGCAAGCGTAAAAACAGGATCGTAATTTATGCTCTCCACTCCCGCTAACCCGACTCTTCGTCTCTATCCGGTTTACGTGCTATCTTCCGTTGGGATTGAGCGAGTCAACACCCCGCCCCCCCCCCCCCCCCCCCCCCGGCAGCGGAGTTGACTGGACTCACTTCCTCGACTCCCGGAACCGACTGTGCGGTGTTTACATGAAACCGGTTTTCAACCCCACTCCTCAACTTAATCCCGTCAAGTAAACGCCGCTCTAGACGCCAAGCACTCGAGCAGGGATTTTGCGTACCACGCCTTGCATCTTTTCTGTAGGACGACGGGTCTTCGGGACAGTGGAGGAGGCGCCTGATGATGACGTCCGGCTGGTACCCAGTTTCCAGCGCTTCCTTTCCGAGAATGCTGGCCAAGGTTTTGCTGACGCCTTTTACGTACGGATTTCATACGCGTTTTTGCTCCTGGCGTGTACTTAGCCTACGCGTAGAATTGTTTTCGTTCCGTTTTTTCCTATAAGGATGTTTTCTTTTGTTGACAAGTTTTAATGGTGCAAGGGCAGCCTTGCACCAAAGAGCGCCATGGAACAGTGTTTTCTTCTACATAAGATTAGGTGAAAGACTTTTTTCAAATCAATTCACCTCAGAGATACCACGAGAAAATTTGTATGCATTGGAAACCGATAGGTACCCGGCGGCACTGAGCATCGAACAACCGAAAGGCCCGCGAACCGCATGCGCAAAGCACTGCTGTCGCTGATTTTAAAATAAATAAGGAAGAATTGGGAATCGCTTTCAACCTAAACTTGCTTGAATTTCACGCTGCCCTTCCGACACTACTCTTTGACAATATGTTCCTCTCGGAAAGGCTATGACAACGCGACACAAGATTCGCAGAATTAAATGGATTACGAATAGCGAGGGGCGATGGTGTAAGCGCGAAGAGGAATGTGAGCGGGGGCACAGGGAGAAATGGGCGTTATTTTCAAGAGGTACGTGGGCGACTGGTTGCGGGGGTATGCGAGAGGAGAGAGCAAAGGGCAGTAGGGAGAGGGTGCTGTCTCCTGCTGTACCTTTGCGTGCGTCTTTCTCTTTTTCCCCTTTTACTTCCTCGAGCCGTGGACCGCAGGCCGAGGTTTCTTCTAAAGTGCGGTGTTTTTTTACTTCCGACGCTGAAGAACGACGAAGCTGGCGCGTCTGCCAAACCGGTCCTGAAAGGTCTCATGCCTGAACGCATCCTTGCCGGCTCACGTAAAAAAAAAAGAGAAAAAAAACCTTGCAGCTGCTAATGTGTCACCCCTGACGAAGGGTCAGTCCTGAAGCGGTCAAACATTTCCCAAAAATCCCATCACAATTTTTGGAGAGAATCAGCTGCATTCTTAGACGTCCTGGTTACCCAGGACTGCCACCAGCTTTCTGAAGAGCGCAGTGCAAGGCACAAAGAGTGGCACAAAAACAAATTTTGGTCGATTTGGCGTGGCTACGGCTAATGCGAATTAGGTGTGTTAGCATTGCGGTTTCGATATTCGAATCCACTGATCACGGCTGGAAGTTGATGCAGAAGATACCCAAAGCACCGCGCGAGGGACTGGTAGTTTAGGACACGGGATGTTCGGCTGCAGCGATGTAAGAGCGAGTGCTGTGCTGCTGAGGTGTGTCGTATTATGTGTCATATCGATCTGCTACTGTTTTCCTCATGGTCTGAACATGGTTCATGTACATAGAAAAAAAGGTGATGATGTAGTGGTCTGATGCAGTGGCCAGCAAAACTAATCTAATCGCGCCGTCTGGATTCGAAACCCACTCGGGCCGTAAGGTATTTTCTTTTAGTTTATTTTATTTCCGGTCAAGAAAACTCCAGACATACAGACGGACCTAGGCGAACACTAAGATTCAAAGCCCCACCACGGGATAAAAAAAAATTCGATCGCATCAGGTCGCTGTTGTTTCACTGCCATGTGGAGCGAGACCTTTCTGCGGCCTCGTAATTGGTAGAAGCTTCGGAAAACACGTGTCCTCAGCCTGTGTGTCAAGAAACCAGTCGTATGGAACAGGTTTCCATTTCTCTACAGATCATTTTTAGATGACAAAAGCGACACAGCCGGAGGATCTGGTTGCGTGTTGCGTTCTCGAATTTCTTATTTACACTATCACAAGACAGACGCCTGCACTTGCAAAGCATCACATCCTGTGCCGATCCAACACCTTCTAACCGCTGGTAAGGCTCCACCAGTGCTGGTGGAGGCCTATCAGTGGTCTAGCTCTTAAGCCCATATCAGCTGTTAGGTGCGTGCGTGCGTGCGTGCGTGTGTGTGTGTGTGTGTGTGTGTGTGTGTGTGTGTGCGTGCGTGCGTGCGTGTGTGTGTGTGTGTGTGTGTGTGCGCGCGTGCGTGCGTGCGTGCGTGCGTGAGTGCGCGTGTGTGTGCGTCCCTATTGAAAAATCCGGTATCGCGGCAAACCGGATTTTACCGGAACATATCGGTTTCATACCGGTCCGGTATCACTCTCATACCAGCGAGACCCGTCCGGTTTGATGGCTATACCGGCTCATGCCGGTCCGGTATAGATCCCAAACCGGACAGACCGCTCCGGTACGGAGCTCATACCGGACAGTCCATTCCCTGTTCGAAGCTCAATCCGGACAGACCAGTCCGGTACGGAGCTCAAACCGGACAGACTAGTCCGGTACGGAGCTCAAACCGGACATACCAGCCTGTATTCAGAGCGATATGTGCTGCGGTTTTGGTGCTTGGTCTGCAGATTGACTGTTGTACGCCAGTAGATATTTTTTTAGGGGAAGGGGGGGGGGGGGTCAGCGTGCGCATAAGTGCGATAATCAACACATACACGGTTTTGTTTAAAGGGCTAGGAAAAGAAAAGGGCTAAGCGTGAGCTTCGCAGTGGCAAAACATGCAGTTTGTGCATGAAAGGCGGTGGCTGCATGAAGGGGATTTGCGGGCAACCGTCATATTGGCTTCCCGTGCAGCACCCTGACAAAGCCAGGGCGGCTGTGTCCGGGCAAACGGCTAGTATACATCCGCCAGCAGCCTTCGTAAGTCCTGCGCAGATTACTCTGGATTTCACAGTGCAGAACTTCACGACTGGCTGATAAACATGGCGAGCCTCCGGTGACTGCGCCAGAGGCTCCAAAAGGTTTGTTACTGTCGCGTTCATTGCAGCAGCTTTTATAATGTTCGCTAGCGGCAGTCTGTAGCGACGCATCGATGAAGAAAGAAAATTCTTGGTTTTCGTGCAGGAATTCTTTGCACTTCTTCTTCGTCAAGTGATTGCCCATTGATAACCCAACTTGTCCAAGCGCCATCGCGAGCGGCCCCACCCTTCACTCTATCAGGAAGACATACTTATCACAAATCGCCCAGAACATTTCTATCGACGAAGAAAAGGTTAATTCAACGGAGCCGGCAGCTTGGGGTGTTCCCTTAAGGGCGACGCTTCGTGTTGGCTAAAAAATACAGCTCTCGAGAGAACAAAATAAAAACAAAAACCACCTGTACAAACCTTACACGAGCAACCCGTTTTTGCGCAATTTTTTTAAAGCTTTTTTCTTTTCTCTCATCACCGCCTTCTCTGCTTTTCCTGGGTCCGAGTCGGTCGCAACCAAAAACCTGCTCATCCCTGGTTTTTCTGTCGGCCTTTGTTCCTTCCCCTTGGGCTCCTCTGTGTCTGTCCTACCCCTCCCAGTGCCGTTCCCCGAAACGGCGCGGAGGCGCTCACTCTACAACCCACGACCGAACATTTTTTTTAAGCCGCTTCATGCAAGCCGCAGAGGCTTCCATGAAGTGGCGAGGAGGTTCCGATTCTGCTTGTTCACTGTGCCAGGTCGCTGCGCGGTGGCTTTATGCAGAAGTGCTCCCCCACCTTTCCTGCGTTTGTTTGGGACAGGTTTTTATCTTCTGTCCTGCGGCTGGGTTGAGGAGTGTCAAGCGATGAAGGTAGCTGCGAAAACACGCTGGCACTCGCTCGTTGGCGTTGAATTTGTGTTATACAATTTTTTGCGCCTTTCTTCGTGTTGCCTTGATCAATCCATGATCAAAGATGACATCGCCTTTTATGCGTACGTCCAGTGCAAATAAGGTGGAACCCTATCATCCTTGTCTCAGTGATGAATGACTTCGCTCCGAAAGACGTGAGTGGTGAACATTTGACCGGTGGAGGCCACGGCGGTGAAGGCGGATTTTATGACAGCGACCTCGTGCTGCTAGGACGTAAGTACGCATTTTAAATCACTCTGTTCTTTAAGTACTGCCTCCGTCTCGGTTATGTGCTCGGCGTCAACAGAAACGTTCTAACTAACCAGTGTCTTTTTAACTAAAACTTTGTAGATTGCACAGCGTAGAGGGACGAAATAGCGGGACAAAAATTTCTTTCAGTTACATGCCGAAATTGCTTGTCCTTCATGATAAGACGACTAAACTAAGTTTTATAGTTTGTAGTCTTTCTTTACAGAGGCATATGGTGTATACGTGCGAGAGCAATCATCGATAAGCGTCCTGAGGGGGAGCGGCTCAAGACTTTGAACAAACATCACGCATCGCATCGATGCTGCGGTATGTGCCGTAAATAATGGAGGATGACCACGCAAGCATCGGAATCGTCCGAGCAACCTGTTTACACACCAACAATGTTACGACGCAGATTTGCAATACATTATTGATTCAAATATGGAAGGCGTGAGGTGCATTCACGATACTGAGCATTGCCAATGCTCAGGGCCTGGCGTCTTGAGACGCCTGGCTTGTCTGTGGCTTGTCTGGGCCACGAGGGCCCGCAATTCAGACAGAGCCCCATTTGTGCTACTGGGGTATGCATTTGTAATTATTGCATACAGGTCCACCTCGGGAATGGAATTTTTATTCCTTCGGCAACGTGGGCAGCAGTTATGGTGGCACCCAAAGATTCGCGTTTCTGCAAGGACGCAGAAACACGATTTGGACGACTCCACAACTCCTGGAAAGGTGCGTTACAGGGCAAGCTTGCCATCGGAACCTGAAGTCAGAAGCCTCCACAGTGGGCAGAAAGCCAATGACCCCTGAAAAGCTCCAAGCCATTGGCCGTAAGTTGCATGTCACAGTGCTCAATGCATTATGTTGTGTGTCAGTGCCCAATTAAATGATAAGGTGGGGGCATTATGTACTACAAATCATATTTTCTTTTCTGCAGGTGCTTCTGACTACTTCATTGGCCAGCACCCTGTAGAGACCCCAGCGCCGGTAGATCGTCGCAAAGAGTTAAATTATTACCTCAGTGAGCTGGTTCAAGACATGCGAAAAAAATAAACATCTTTTGGAGTTTTTGATGCATTATAATACTCACCAAGCTACCAATACTTGGTAAAAGCTGAGAGCAAATAACACAATTGCACATAGACTGCAATACGAGTCGCTGATAATCGCAGATTACCAGTTTCTGAGGCTCTGTATATTGCAGCATTTGGCATGTACACTTATGGCCCCAGTTTTTGGGCAGATTTAGTCCAAGTGGGATATATTTGAAGCATTTTATTCCTGCCTTTGTCCTGTGATACAGGGCCCTCCTGTATAATACGGGCCTAGCCTGTAGAATACAGGACTGTCCTGTATGCCGGTATGAATTTTAAACCGGAACCGCATACCGGGTTATTGTACAGGATTTGCGATACCGGATTACCGGAGTATCCTGTACTAAACAGGAGAGTCCTGTATTACGCAGGAGAGTCCTGTATTATACAGGACTGTCCTGTTTTATACAGGATATTCCGGTAATCCGGAATCGCAAATCCTGTACAATAACCCGGTATGCGGTTCCGGTTTAAAATTCATACCGGATTTTCCAGTAGGTGTGTGTGTGTGTGTGTGTGTGTGTGTGTTTGTGCGTGCGTGCGTGCGTGCGTGCGTGCGTGTGTGTGTGTGTGTGTGTGTGTGTGTGTGTGTGTGTGTGTGTGTGTGTGTGTGTGTGTGTGTGTGTGTGTGTGTGTGTGTGTGTGTGGGCGCGCGCGCGCGTGCGTGCGCACACACAAAAGGCAGCGAAGAGTGTCAACAAAAAGTTGCGTGAATGCAAGCGCTATTCTTATGTAAGCGCTTCAAACTATATCTTATATGCGTCTCTCATAGCCTTAGTCGCTTTGGGACGTTAAACCCCATAAACGAACCAACCAACCTATAGCATATATGCGACGGCAAATCCCATGAAAATGGATACACGTTTCAGTAGAGCTATCTCCATAATACTGCACGGTTGCAGGAAACGGGCGCGATGCATATTGTGTTTCTCCGTTTCGGAAAATTCAAAAGAACATGGTGACAGGTTGTACGTAGATGTGAAATACCCCCAATTCGCCGCATGTCCTGCTGCATGTATCCGGTCACCATACGAGATCAGCGTACACTGACGGACCTATGTGACTACAGCCTCTTCGAGCAAAAAGGAAAAAAAAAAGTGGAAACAAATCTGCAATGCTTATGCGGCCGTTAGTTTGTTCATTAACAGTTTTGCATGGAGGGTATAGCATGCGGTAACATCTCTCCTGCTATAGGTAATCAGTCCTTCCTCTGCGTCTTGAGGGAAGCTCGTTGTACCTTAGCCGGTGCGGGCAGGGCAGTATTATCTTTTTAACTGCCCACAAGGCACCTATCGAAGCCAACCCCCCCCCCCCCTTCAATAGCTCAAAATTTACCCCGGGCCACTCTGGAAAAAAATTCCTGCCTACGTGCCTGCTGGCCGCACTACTTCATGTACATTGAGGTGTTCACGCTGTAGCTGGCCTTTAAGCTTACGACATGTGTTTCTGATTAGTCGATATGACAGTGATCTGCAGAAATTATTTCCTCACAGAAAAATCCAAATAACTGATATGGAAATAATTTCGTAAATACAAAAAATCATTCGTACTACGTAGAACATGTGCTGAACGCAATTAGGGACAAAACTGGGCGTTTAGACTACCTCAATTTCCCACGACTGAAAGCAATCTCTTTGCGTGGTGCTTAAGTTTCTTAGGTTCCATTTTTCGTTTGATTCACTGCTCACCTAGCGGCTGTCCAGGCTCTTAATTTTTAGTGATACATTTTCTCTCGGAATGTGTATGCGCATTTACCTTGTTCTTCATAGTTTAGAGAAGTTGTCGATGGTGTTAATGAGAGCAACATCCGGGCTTTTAGGGCACCACTGTCTGGTTATCGCAGCAACAAGGTTGTCTTTATCAGCCGCTTTGGCATTCTCCTTGTCTCGAAGTTCTGAACGGCTTTTGGAACTTTTGGGTATTTCTTGTCTCGTATGCAGACTTTCATTATTAGTACGACAGCACTGTTCCGGTGTGTAAATCCCGAGCAAGGTCTTGATATAAATGTAAGTTTGTGCAGAAGAACATGGCAACTGCAACATAGCATCCGCAGCGCATAGCAGCGCTGTAAAGTAGTTATGTAAATAAATGAACTAACAAACAAAATAAATATTGCCGCGACTGAGCTTGGAACCCGCGGCGGTGCAAACAGATCAGTCTCGCTGGCCTGTACACGAGAGCACCATGCTCTCGCCGCAGCCGATCACGCCTCGTGCTAAACTGCGACACACTCTCACGCTGTGCTTTCCGTCTCGTCGTCTTCAACGACTTTCATCTGTGCCCAAGTCACGAAAGGAAAGGAAACAGCTGCGCGGCGTCGGTGTCCACACGCAAAAACCTGCTTTGGCAAAATATTTCATAGTTAGCAGTGCAGCAGTGCTAAACCGCGACCAATTTTTCGACGAAGACGGCGTGCGTACACCGCACTAGCCACGGTCCGGCTTCTTTTCTTTCACCACGGCAAAGAGAGCGAGTAGGGAACGGACGGATGGACGGACGGACGGACGGACGGACGGACATGGATGGATGGACGGATGGACGGATGGACGGATGGACGGATGGACGGATGGACGGATGGATGGATGGATGGATGGATGGATGGATGGATGGATGGATGGATGGATGGATGGATGGATGGATGGATGGATGGATGGATGGATGGATGGATGGATGGATGGATGGATGGATGGATGGATGGATGGATGGATGGATGGATGGATGGATGGATGGATGGATGGATGGATGGATGGATGGATGGATGGATGGATGGATGGATGGATGGATGGATGGATGGATGGATGGATGGATGGATGGATGGATGGATGGATGGATGGATGGATGGATGGATGGATGGATGGATGGATGGATGGATGGATGGATGGATGGATGGATGGATGGATGGATGGATGGATGGATGGATGGATGGATGGATGGATGGATGGATGGATGGATGGATGGATGGATGGATGGATGGATGGATGGATGGATGGATGGATGGATGGATGGATGGATGGATGGATGGATGGATGGATGGATGGATGGATGGATGGATGGATGGATGGATGGATGGATGGATGGATGGATGGATGGATGGATGGATGGATGGATGGATGGATGGATGGATGGATGGATGGATGGATGGATGGATGGATGGATGGATGGATGGATGGATGGATGGATGGATGGATGGATGGATGGATGGATGGATGGATGGATGGATGGATGGATGGATGGATGGATGGATGGATGGATGGATGGATGGATGGATGGATGGATGGATGGATGGATGGATGGATGGATGGATGGATGGATGGATGGATGGATGGATGGATGGATGGATGGATGGATGGATGGATGGATGGATGGATGGATGGATGGATGGATGGATGGATGGATGGATGGATGGATGGATGGATGGATGGATGGATGGATGGATGGATGGATGGATGGATGGATGGATGGATGGATGGATGGATGGATGGATGGATGGATGGATGGATGGATGGATGGATGGATGGATGGATGGATGGATGGATGGATGGATGGATGGATGGATGGATGGATGGATGGATGGATGGATGGATGGATGGATGGATGGATGGATGGATGGATGGATGGATGGATGGATGGATGGATGGATGGATGGATGGATGGATGGATGGATGGATGGATGGATGGATGGATGGATGGATGGATGGATGGATGGATGGATGGATGGATGGATGGATGGATGGATGGATGGATGGATGGATGGATGGATGGATGGATGGATGGATGGATGGATGGATGGATGGATGGATGGATGGATGGATGGATGGATGGATGGATGGATGGATGGATGGATGGATGGATGGATGGATGGATGGATGGATGGATGGATGGATGGATGGATGGATGGATGGATGGATGGATGGATGGATGGATGGATGGATGGATGGATGGATGGATGGATGGATGGATGGATGGATGGATGGATGGATGGATGGATGGATGGATGGATGGATGGATGGATGGATGGATGGATGGATGGATGGATGGATGGATGGATGGATGGATGGATGGATGGATGGATGGATGGATGGATGGATGGATGGATGGATGGATGGATGGATGGATGGATGGATGGATGGATGGATGGATGGATGGATGGATGGATGGATGGATGGATGGATGGATGGATGGATGGATGGATGGATGGATGGATGGATGGATGGATGGATGGATGGATGGATGGATGGATGGATGGATGGATGGATGGATGGATGGATGGATGGATGGATGGATGGATGGATGGATGGATGGATGGATGGATGGATGGATGGATGGATGGATGGATGGATGGATGGATGGATGGATGGATGGATGGATGGATGGATGGATGGATGGATGGATGGATGGATGGATGGATGGATGGATGGATGGATGGATGGATGGATGGATGGATGGATGGATGGATGGATGGATGGATGGATGGATGGATGGATGGATGGATGGATGGATGGATGGATGGATGGATGGATGGATGGATGGATGGATGGATGGATGGATGGATGGATGGATGGATGGATGGATGGATGGATGGATGGATGGATGGATGGATGGATGGATGGATGGATGGATGGATGGATGGATGGATGGATGGATGGATGGATGGATGGATGGATGGATGGATGGATGGATGGATGGATGGATGGATGGATGGATGGATGGATGGATGGATGGATGGATGGATGGATGGATGGATGGATGGATGGATGGATGGATGGATGGATGGATGGATGGATGGATGGATGGATGGATGGATGGATGGATGGATGGATGGATGGATGGATGGATGGATGGATGGATGGATGGATGGATGGATGGATGGATGGATGGATGGATGGATGGATGGATGGATGGATGGATGGATGGATGGATGGATGGATGGATGGATGGATGGATGGATGGATGGATGGATGGATGGATGGATGGATGGATGGATGGATGGATGGATGGATGGATGGATGGATGGATGGATGGATGGATGGATGGATGGATGGATGGATGGATGGATGGATGGATGGATGGATGGATGGATGGATGGATGGATGGATGGATGGATGGATGGATGGATGGATGGATGGATGGATGGATGGATGGATGGATGGATGGATGGATGGATGGATGGATGGATGGATGGATGGATGGATGGATGGATGGATGGATGGATGGATGGATGGATGGATGGATGGATGGATGGATGGATGGATGGATGGATGGATGGATGGATGGATGGATGGATGGATGGATGGATGGATGGATGGATGGATGGATGGATGGATGGATGGATGGATGGATGGATGGATGGATGGATGGATGGATGGATGGATGGATGGATGGATGGATGGATGGATGGATGGATGGATGGATGGATGGATGGATGGATGGATGGATGGATGGATGGATGGATGGATGGATGGATGGATGGATGGATGGATGGATGGATGGATGGATGGATGGATGGATGGATGGATGGATGGATGGATGGATGGATGGATGGATGGATGGATGGATGGATGGATGGATGGATGGATGGATGGATGGATGGATGGATGGATGGATGGATGGATGGATGGATGGATGGATGGATGGATGGATGGATGGATGGATGGATGGATGGATGGATGGATGGATGGATGGATGGATGGATGGATGGATGGATGGATGGATGGATGGATGGATGGATGGATGGATGGATGGATGGATGGATGGATGGATGGATGGATGGATGGATGGATGGATGGATGGATGGATGGATGGATGGATGGATGGATGGATGGATGGATGGATGGATGGATGGATGGATGGATGGATGGATGGATGGATGGATGGATGGATGGATGGATGGATGGATGGATGGATGGATGGATGGATGGATGGATGGATGGATGGATGGATGGATGGATGGATGGATGGATGGATGGATGGATGGATGGATGGATGGATGGATGGATGGATGGATGGATGGATGGATGGATGGATGGATGGATGGATGGATGGATGGATGGATGGATGGATGGATGGATGGATGGATGGATGGATGGATGGATGGATGGATGGATGGATGGATGGATGGATGGATGGATGGATGGATGGATGGATGGATGGATGGATGGATGGATGGATGGATGGATGGATGGATGGATGGATGGATGGATGGATGGATGGATGGATGGATGGATGGATGGATGGATGGATGGATGGATGGATGGATGGATGGATGGATGGATGGATGGATGGATGGATGGATGGATGGATGGATGGATGGATGGATGGATGGATGGATGGATGGATGGATGGATGGATGGATGGATGGATGGATGGATGGATGGATGGATGGATGGATGGAGGAGCGCCCCGTTTGAAACGAGGTGGTTGCAATTGCCCACATGCTCAGCTTTTCTTTCTTTAGTTTTTTTCAACTGTGTTGTCAATTCTCATTAGGATTAGCCATCTTCTTTACCTATGGTTTCCTACACTTCTAACCTTATGCCACATGTCTGCTTTTCAGCCACCAATCCTCCAATCGCTTTTTGCTAACTTCTATTGCAGATATATTTACCTGATCATTGTTATATTTAAACCCTGGGGCCTCCGGAAGAGTGACTGTGCCTGCATCGACATCCGGATGGATACCATCACATTTGATTATGAGGTGTTCAATTGTTTCCACAGATCGACCACACACTGCACAGGGGAGGCACACAATCAGCGCGCTTTGAACACGCTGGGTGACAAAAGAATAACGAGAATCACAGCCGGGGCCCCGAAAAGCTGGGTTCACCTGAGGGGAGTACACACAAAGTGGACAATGAGGGAAGGTGAAGGCATCTCTCCCAAGCCAGGAAGGAGGAATGTAAGAGGAGAAGGAGGAGCTCAACTTCATGCGGTGCGTGGAGGCAGATTTGTGAACTAGGGGCGCATGAACCAGAATTTTTTTTTATTATTCGAGCTGTTTGCCATCAGGCATAATGAAAAGGGAAAGAAACTTTAAAAAATGGCTGAGGCTTAGCTAAGGTTAAGCCTAGTCAGATGCGAAGCATATTGATGGCTAGGCTTGGTAATACATGGCTTTCCTTGGTTGAATACTTGGTCATTTTAATACAACCACTAGAAGTGTAGCAAGGATTGCCGTGTCAGCTATATACGGGATCATCGGTGAATTCAATGCAGAGTGTACAACCGCTGCCCCAGCACCGGCTACAACAGCATTCTTGGCGCCCATGGAAAGAACGTTGTCGCCCAGCCGCATATCGAGCACGCCGCTTAGCCAGACGTTCATCCCGCTCTTCATCGGTCTCTGTGGCACGCTGAAGCTTTCGCTTCTCGTTCAAATCAGCCCTGTTCTAGGCGGCATCCCAACACCTGGCCGCCTCGTAAGTGCCCGGAGAGTGAGGCAAGCTCAGCTTTATACCGCTGCTGTAGCGTCACGTGGTCAGCTGCAGCGCCACTGATGTGGAGCCTCCGCCGCCGCGGCCGACCGCGCGAGCCGGCAGCCCATCTCTCTTCTGCTGTGACGTCATGTTGTCACGTGGTCAGCCGCCGCGCCTCTGATGTGGAGCCTCCACCGCCGCGCCCGACCGCGCGAGCGGCAGCAAATCTCTCCTCTGCTGTGACGTCATGTTGTCACGTGGTGTCACGTGGTCACGCTAAAGCTCAATGGTAGCTCCACCGCCGCGCTCGACGGGCTGTAGTGTAGCTCTAGTAATATGCTTCGCATAAAAAGGAGTGTAAACAAGCCTCGCTTAAAAAGCGGCAAAAGTTCGCGATAAAGCGATTATCTTGAGTCCACCACAATCCTGGCCATGTCTGGTAACCTCAATGAGCTCGTCTAGTGCGTTTGAAATCTCCATGTTCAGAATGTTCAGCCAGAACGAAGACCAAAAGGAAGTTATCCACCTTCCGCTGACCGCCGCGGTTGCTCAGTGGTTATGGAGCTCGACTGCTGACCCCAAAGACACGGCTTCGATCCTGGAAGCGGCGGCTGAATTTTTATGCAGGCGAAATTCTAGAGGCCCGTGTACTGTGCGATGTCAGTGCACGTTAAAGAACCACAGGTGGTCGAAATTTCCAGAGGCTTTCACTACGGCGTCCCTCATAGCCTGAGTCACTTTGGGACGTTAAACCCCATAAACCAAACCAACCATCTTGCCCTGGACACCCCTGAATCCCAAGGAATCTGAGGAAGATGCAGACGGTCAAGGCTCCTCTTCATCACCCTCTGATTCCTTGACGGGTGCAAATAGTTATTTCATCTACAGGGTGTTTCACCTAAGACTTTCTGCAATTTTTAAAAATAAGCTATTTGAATTAGATGCGCGCTTTTATCGGCGTAGCATTGTCAGTGGTGCAGTTCACCAGAATGCAGCTAAGACGTGCTAACTAGCAGGCTTGTTAACCAATATTTAATAGTTAACTTTTAAACTATTACCGTTGAGCTCCTTAATTATTGAGAGGCATGTAGCCCACCGTAAGTGATGTCCATATCCGTTTTTAGAATTTCGAGAGCGCGATTATCCTCGGCGCTGTGGCCCAACAAATTTTGGCTATTTCGACGAGTTACGTGCACTGGAGAGGTTGCTTTGCCTGCAAGCTTCTCAAACCGCATGTATTTTGGCGCGATGTAGGCGAAATTTGTTGGGCCAGAGCGCCGAGGATAATCGCGTTCTCGAAATTCTAAAAACGGATGTGGACATTACTTACGGTGGGCTACATGCCTCTCAATAATTAAGGAGCCCAACGGTAATAGTTTAAAAGTTAACTATTAAATATTGGTTAACAAACCTGCTAGTTAGCACGTCTTAGCTGCATTATGATGTACTACACCACTGACAATGCTATGCCAGAAAAAGCGCGCATCTAATTCAAATAGCTTATTTTTTTTAAATTGCAGAAAGTTGTAGGTGAAACACCCTGTATATCAAATATCAGGTTGTTGTTGTTGTTGTTGCCTTGGAGGCATGGCAGCAGCGCTGTCGAAGCTAGCGGGTTCCACTTTCTCTTTCACTGCCACCTTCCCCCCTGCCCTTACATCGCGGTTAAGATATCCACTAAGAAGTGAAACCGTTACTGCGCTATTCCTTTCCTCAAAACCAATTTCCATTGCCTTTTTTCTTTTAGTGCATAGAAATTCACCATAGCGAGGAAGAACGGCAACTCTGTCGCTCTTCCTTTATGGTGCGAGAGCACTTCTAGCCGCACTCTCCGGGTTTCAGCGGTATGATAAAATTATTAAATTCGTTTTTGAGGAATGGAAATGACGCAGTATCTGTCTCACATATCTCGGTGGACACCTGAACCGCGCCGTAAAGGAGGAAAGGAGGGTCGGAGTGAAAGAAAAGAAAGAGAAAGGGGTGCTGTAGCGGAGGTATCGAGAACAATTTCGACCACTTGGGGATCTCTAACGTGCACTGACAGCGCGCATCAATAGCACACAGGCGCCTTTTGTGTCCCGCTTCTCACAAAACGCGTCCGCCGCGACCGGGATCGAATCCAGGCACTCCGGCTGGGTAAGCGAGCGCCTTAACCACTGCGCCACCGCAGCGGGTAGCGCTCTGGGTCTGCGAGTGTGTTTGGTCTCTGAGTAGCAACTTTAACCGGCTCATTAGGTCAGTGCACACTGTAATCACGCTGTAGTAGGCGGTTGCGTCAATCAATAAACTGAGGCAGTTTATATTCCCCAAAAACCAAAACCTGTTCTCAAAACCAGCGCAAGGTTAAAATTGGTAAATTGGTTTTTTGAAGAACGAAAATGGCGCAGTATCTGTCCGGCATATCTCAGCGGACAACGAAGGATGTACAGTTTTTTTTTTCATGAAAGGAAAGGCGCTTAACTGGCTCCCTGTGTCAGTGAACACCTCACTCGAGGTTTGAGGTACGTGGTGTGGCGGTAGTGTCCACCAGCAAAAATCTTCCTTTCAAAAATATTTCGTGCTTAGCAAATACTAAACCCAACACCGCGGTTTACTTGTCCACCGATAATTCACACAGTTACTGCACCCTTCCCTTCCCTAAAAAACAAAAGGCGTCATCAGAAACTGGAAGCCGGAAGCCCGAAAGCCGTTCAGTCACACCCCCACAGAGTTCGACGAAATGTGATGAACTGAAGTTAAATCGTCTAAAAATGTGTACCAGTGCATATGTAGTCAAAAGCAATTGCCATTAATAAAAAAAGGCGCAACTCTTAAATTGCAGGCTCATACGTCATGTACAGAATGAGGAGCGACGTTCAAAACGTTATTACTCGTAGCCATTCGCAGCATACTCGGAGCCACTCAGCGCCACTCGCAACCCTGAGCGCATGGAGCCCGCGCTTTTGCCAGTCTTCAGTCTTCCAATCATCTTCGGTGGCCAGCCGCGGCGGCTCAGTGGTGAGCGAGCTCGGCTACTGAGCCGGAGTAGCCGGGTTCGAACCCAGCCGCGGCAGCCGCGTTTCGATGGAGGCGATGCGCAAAGGGGCGCGTGTGCTGTGCGTTGTCAGTGCACGTTAAAAATCCCCAGTTGATCGAAATAATTCTCGAGAATCCCACTCTGGCACCTTTCTCTTTCGCTCCCACCATCCAGCCTTCCCTCCTGGCGTGGTTCAGCGAGATACGTGAGACAGTTACTGCGCCACTTACTTTCCTAAAAACCACTATTATTTTGATGGTTTGGTTTGGTTTGGTTTATTGGGGTTTAACGTCCCAAAGCGACTGAGGCTATGAGAGACCCCGTAGTGAAGAGCTCCGGAAATTTCGACCACCTGAGGTTCTTTAACGTGCACTGACATCGCACAGCACACGGGCCTCTAGAATTTTGCCTTCAAGAAATTCAGCCGCCGCGGCCTGGATCGAACCCGCGTCTTTCGGGTCAGTAGCCGAGCGCCGTAACCACTGAGCCACCACGGGGGACCATTATTTTGATCTCCTGAGTGTCCACCGAGATACGTGATCTACCGAGATACGAGAGACAGTTACTGCACCATTTACTTTCCTCAAAATTACTGTTATTTTGATCTTCTGAGCGTCCAACGTGTCATGGAACCAGCGCCAACTACGGAATCGACACCAAAGAAAAAGAGGCGCGCCGCAGCTGCTCAACAGAACCACGGTGTGTTCTGCATACTGCAGTAAACGAACCTATACCCTAGCAGGAAATCGCTAAGCGCGGCAGCGGTCCCACAGCGAATACGAAGTGCGCTGAGTGTATGCGACAGAAGCGCCAGGGAGACCTCGAACTGTGACAACACAAGGCTGAAGCCAGACGCGAGATGCGCGAGGGGCGCGGAGGCCGCAACGGATTCGAGACGCGCGAATGAGTAGCCATAACGCTCCTTAACGCGCTCACCGCGTCGTGGTTCATTGCTGGGTCACGTCGTGTATTCCTGCTGTGTGGCACAAATAATCGTGGCGCCATGACGCCGCGGCCCTCCACTACGCCACCTCTTTGTTTCACTCCCACCTTCCTCCCTTCCTTCACGACGCAGTTGAGGTGTCCACCAAGAGGGGAGACAGGAACTGCACCGTTTCCTTTCAACAAAACCATTAATTTTGAAGTGTTCAACGGAGTACCTGGACTCGACCCCGACCGCGGCGGCTGCGTCTCGATAGAGGCGATGTCAGTGCATTTAAAAGATCCTGAGGTGTTCCAACTTATTCCGAGGCCTCCACTACGCGTTCGATGGAGGAGAAACGTATGACCCGCCGCGGTGGGTCAGTTGTTAAGGCGCTCGTCTACTCAGCCGGAGTACCAAGGTTCGAACCCGACCGTGGCGGCCGCATTTCGTCACTCCATGTTAACGATCCTCAGGTTGACGAAATTATTCCGGTGCCGCCCCGGTGGCTCAGTGGTTAAGGCGCTCGTTTACCGAGCCGGAAAGAGAATATTGTGAGAATGGCCGCGCCAGCACAACTCTATAATACTCCGTTGCCGAAAAGGTGGCCATTGTGATCGCTTCACCGAGCGCGCTAATCAACACGGAGGTGCCATGCGCACTGATGTATGCTTCCCAGCCGTCGTGTAATGACTCGTCCCACATTTATATTCATGTTTAATCGATTCTGGACCACCGGATCAGTCCGTATTCAGAGAAGGAAGCGACGAGCCAGTACTACCGAAGATTTTGACATCGACGTCTTTGAGTACATCTGTCAAGCCAAACGCAGCGTCAGGGATGTTTCCAACGAATATGGATAGTCCGGCTTCAGTTTGGAGGTCACTTTCAAGATGCAGCTACCACCCATGACATGTGTGCCTTCACCAGGTGCTCAGACCAACTTACTTTCAGGAACGGCTCGATTTTTGCATTTAGTGCCTGATTAAATGTGACGAATGCCCGAAATTTCTCCACGTAAGTGCTTTGGACTAACGAGCCCCAATTTCGCATGGACTCGAATGTCAATTTGCACAGCTCCCATTACTGGTGCGCCCAGCACCCACACTGGCTACGTGAGCGCAAGTACCTGCAAGATAGTCAGCAAATATTTGATGTGTCATTTATTACGGCCGTATTGTTCCTTACTCCATTAACGGAAACCCCACTTCGAAGAAGCACTTGCACACACTCCGTTCTAAAGGGCGGATTCTCTAAATTTGCCTCAGAGTTGCCACTGGTTGTGTTGAATAAAATGTGGTTCCAGCATGACGTAGCCCTACCACATTTTTTTCTTCGCCTAGGCAATTTATAGAAGAATTTTTCCCAGCCAATAAAGTGTGCATGGTGGAACCACACCTTGTGCCTTCTAGGTCGCCCGATTTATGACCCTTGGATTTCTTCCTCTGCGCGTATGTTGAAAATGAGGTTTTCAAGACAGCACAAGCCAATCTCAAAGATCTGAAGCAACGTGTAAGAATATCACTTGAAAACATTCCTCGACAGATACTCTTAACCCGTGTAAATGCTACGAAAGACCGTTTTCTTCTGTGCATCGTGATGGAGGGAAACCAATTTGAGCACATCATGAAGAAAGTGTGTTATTGTCTCATATGATATTCCTTTCGTGAGGGAGTTCCGGAATTGGGCGGCAACCAACTGAATCTTTGAAATGAACAAATTTTCTTCATTCATGTTTGTCGTTGGAACTAGAACGGCCAGAGACCTGTAGTAAAAATTTCCTAATCATGGGCTACCACTTCTTACAACAAATGAGACGAGTCGGCTTCGGCACGCTACAACATAACTAAGGCATCTGGTAGGAAGCAACGTTCGCGCTGCAGTGCCGAAACATTTTCATCCTCGGAGTTATTTTCGTTTATTTTAGCTGTCAAGTCGTTAAAATACAAAAGAAATAAAAGCGTCACAGAAATTACGCAATGCGTGTCCAGCAAACCGGCACCTCTAAACAGAAATCTGCACGCTGTCAAAGATCGAAGCAAGCGTGATGCGACAGAAAGAAAAAAAAAGGAGTGGGTTAGAGAACAAACGCCCGTTAATGATATCCTAGTTGAAATCACGAGGAAGACGTGGGCTTGGGCACGGCATGTAATGCGAAGTAGCTGAGATAACCGCTGCTCCTTAAGGGTAACGGAGTGGATTCCAAGAGAAGGCAAGCATACCAGGGGGCGGCAGAAAGTTAGGTGAGCGGATGAGACTAAGAAATTTACGGGAATACGGTGGCCGCAACTGGCGAAGGACAGGGTTAATGGACCTTTTCGCAAATTCCGCTGCGCCACCAAGCGGCCGCGCAAAGCACTCTGAGAAAACGGAGCGCCGCGGCGCTGCGGCGCCGCGCTCGCGTGTTTTCGTCCGTCTCTCCGACTGCGCCGGACCACCGGAAAGCCTTTCTCTGCCATCTCGTCGCCATCCCTGTTTCTTGGTCTTCCTGCTGTGTCTGCTGTGTCCGCTGTTCCATTGCATCGCATGACACAGTTGTACGTTGCGTTCCGCGGCCATAGATCACCAGCCGAGCACCAGCAGACGCAAAGAGCGGCGTTTGCCCAATGCATGTATACAGCCCTCACCGCTCATGTACCCATGGTGGCGGTGAAAAACTTTATTTATGAAGGCCGAAAAAAATGAAAGTTATGCAGCACCATTGCGTGTGGCCTTCAGGCTCGTCGCCTAGTTGCGTGCCCAGTCGCGACGTCCTCTTCCGAGGTCACCAGCCGAAAGAGGAGATTCGCATGTGTCCATCTCTCCGCGTTGCGCTGCTGTCCAGCTGCCCGAAATGGGTGTGCCCTTTTAGTTTGAGGAGTATTATAGCTTCCAGGTGTGTTGTTCATTGCTGCTGCTGTTGACAAGTCATCAGACAGCTTGGTCTCGCACTGATCGTTTGGGGTCGTGTTGCTTCCACTTCAGCAGCAACTGCATATGCGCGCAAAGATGCTGCCATTTATTAGGAATGCAGCACTATCCCTTTTCCGACGCGAATAAGTGTCCGTGCGAGAGGAGGGCTGTTTCGCCGACAACGCTCAAACCACCGCTTGGGCGTGTGACGTGATGTTGCGTAAGAACGCGGTCATATACATGTTATGTACGATGAAAGGGGAAAGTTGGGCAAGCATTAGCAGCGTACAACCGCCTCCTCTCTATGCGATAGCGATAAAATGTTGATGTCCTTTCTCCTGTTGTTACTACCGCTGGGCACACAGCACACAGCTGCCGCGATTCTCCTTCGCAGGATGTCGAATGTCTAAAAACGTCACCACTGAATTGCAGAAAGACTAACAGATAACCACCACAGGATTGCGCTGAGACATTTTGCTAAGAGACACCAACAACGCGCCCCAGTAGACGCACAACGCCTGAAAAAAGCGGTACAACACAGCAAAACGCTTGACAGCAGCCGACGCGAGCGGCGATCGCTCCTTTCTCCCATCCCGCTTTGCGCGGATCCGTTAGGGGATGGCGCGGCGCTGCAATTTGCGGAAAGGTCTTTTGGAGAGACATGGGAGAGGCCATTGCCCTCAGTGGGCGTAGTCAGGCTGATGGTGATGAGGAGGAGGAAGAGGAGGATCGATGGTCTTGGGCGTAGAATGATACTGAAAATGTGTCCCGGCTTGGAGCGCATGCGGTGCAGGGCAACCATAGTAGGCTCCATCTCAACCATAGTAGTTTCCATTCCAGTACTGTTGATAGGGATCGTACGGTGGCCATGCAAAACTGCCGTAGCAGGAATGCAGCTGGAATCTGAGCAGAAACCAGAGCGGAGGGGGAGGATTATAGCGCCAGAAAGCGAAGGAGTCACCCTCGGTAGAGTTCTCAATCGGCGATGTTGCCTGTCCATACGCGTCATCCCCGACACAGTTCTGCGTTATCGACGCTGCCTTTGAGGCGTCCCCAGCAGAGTTCTGGTCCAGCAGTGCTACCTGTCCAGACGAGTCATTCGAGGCGGAGTTCTGGTTCACTGAAGTTGCCTGCTGACAAAAAACGACACCGGCATAGTTCTGGTTTGGTGTTGCTGGCTGTATACAAGAGGCGTCCGCGCAGATTTCTGGTTCGGTGTTGCTGCCTCTCCACAAAAGGCGTCTCCGGCAGAATTCAGGTTCGGTGATGCTGCCTGTCCATAAGAGGCGTCCCCGGCATAGTACTGGTTCGGAAATGCTGCCTCTCCAGAGGAGTCATTCCAAGCATAGAACTGGTTCGGTGATGCTGCCTGTCCATAAGAGGCGTCCCCGGCACGGTTCTGCTTCGGCGGTTCTGTCTCTTCACTCTTGGCCATGGCTCATTAGAAGCAGCACCCTGGAGTGTAGATGCAAAATATGTAACATGCGATTGACTTAGCACCGTTTTCTGACAGCATACTTATGACTGCAGTACAATGTTAATAAAATTTATCCGGACCTTGGTAGTTAATTAGCGGCCGAGATGTTGTTTCAGCTCTCTTAGCAAAGACAGAAGTGAGTAAACTCTACTGTTTTGATGGGTTTTGAAGACGCTCACGCCTTTCTGGCAACTTCTGATGTGCCTGCGGCTTTTAGATAGATTCTTGTAGCTGAATGTGCTAGGTGGATGGCCACATTTAATACTTGCACAATGAGCGACCTGTTTAAAATAATAATTCAGCCAAACGTAAGAACGGTTCTATCACACTCTCGCCGCTTCCACTGCCACAACCACGAGCATCATCATTAGCATTCCGTCCACTATAGGACAAAAGCCTCTCTCAAAGATGTCCATTGAGGCCTGCACTCCGCAAACCACAACACGCCGTATGCCAGCAAATATCCTAGACGGTGCTCCCTATTCGACTCTCTCCTGCCTCTGCATGCGTCCTTAACCTCCAACCCATTCTGTTGCCCTAAAAACACGTCGGTCATTTTTCTACAGGTTACATGCCCCGCAAGTCCATTTAACTTCTGCTAGGCAGTCACCTGGTTGAAAACATCTTGTGAGAAAGAGAAATTCCAATGCTCTCTGCGAAATAACAGGTAGCGAAACAGTCAAATATAAAATTGTGAAGTGTAGCATTGCGAAACAAGTTACATTATGAAGCACGTTGCGCACATAGGATTTCATGACTTTGTATGACCATTAAAAGCACAAGAACTGCAATATTATCGAAGAAATCGCTGTCAGTGCAAACAACCATCTTGCTGAAATTTAAGGCACTGGAAGCAGAAATGTTAATTACCTGCAGGTTAGTCGCAGTAGTGTTCTCTGTCAATTGTGACCATTCCTACTACCTGTGGTGTAACATAACTGTAATATGACCCAGTTGGTACTTCACAGAAACGCAGTCCTCCGCAAGACATGAAACACGAGAAGATGGACGTTTGACAACAACTCAACTACCAAATGACTAGCAACTAAAAAGTGCTGAGTAGGACTAGCAACTGAACAGTACTGAACAATAGCAATACTTGCGTATTTGCAAATTTTGCGTTGTCACGAAGATCGCAAGAAGTGTGCCGTGGCCACGGATGAATTTCATTTCATTTAACTTACCCTCCAGGTACGCAGCGCATTAGAAGAGGGAGGGGCTAAGAGAATACGGAGTAAGCATCAGTAAAAATTTGCTCAAAATACACAAGAGAAGGGATTCCGAATTTCAAGATGACATCTGTTGACGACAAACATACAGGCACAAAAGATACAAATATAAATGTAGCGAACACAAAGAAAAATAAGTATGCGATATAAAGTAGTTCAGATATTCGAAATTCATTGTTAGCATTTTAGCAGTAATCATGACGAAAACACTGAAATGGAGAATATTATATACATGTAGTGAAGCAAATCTAAAATACATCTCAGGGAAGAAGGAGCTGCCGTAGTGGAGGAGTCCGTAATGATTTTAACCACCTAGGGTTCTTTAATGGGCACTGCCACCACACAGCGTACGGGCGCCACGGGCAGGTTCGAATCAAAGTACTCTCGTGCAGTAGCGGAGCACCTAACAACTGAGCACGCCAAAGATGTGGGCTTCTGAGTAACTTCGACCACGAGCGGCTTTTTTCACAGCCATAAAAATCACAGATAACGGCAGTAGCGGCCGCCGCAGTGATGATAAAACTGCCATCGGTAACATGGCACCACAGTGGCGTCGCGGGAAGACCATGGATACAGCCGAGACGAAGAGTCATGCTCGTATCGCTGTTCGTATAGGAGAGGAAAGGCGCAGAAACTGTCTCATCCTCAGTGGACATTTCAACCGCGGTGCGAAAAACCAATTTTGAGGGATAATGATGAAAAAGGAAATGACGAAGAGGTGCAGTACTGGAGGGCTCCGGAGTCTGGCTGACTTATTGATGCGAACGCATTGTACCGCCATCGGTCATAAAATCTGGCGTTTCCCGACCGTCTACGTGAAACGAAGTGAAACCCCCACGTGACCTCATGATTTCATCGGAAGCGCATACATCCAGAAAAAACGAAAATAAAATTTATTCCGAGGTCTCAATCAAACCCTTCCTAGCACGAACAAATCACCTCCACTGGCCACTCCATTTGAGCACGGCGCCATAACTACAGCGCAACCCCCAGAGCGCTAAAATACCTGTGCCTCGAGTTGCATTTACGTATCGTCGTCTTCCATCCGGGCGCCGTGAACATATCAGCTTCGCTGGCCATTGCATTGCAGTGATACGCTACCGCCGCAGCCGAAATCCCCGCATGCATGTTTTCGCATTTAGAGCACGTGAGTAGTATTTAAATGTCCTAGTTAACCTCTTCGTCATGGGTTCTATAGTCCCCACAGGGTGGAGCCCTTAGTTCAGGGCTCCATAGCCCCCACCGCCTACAAAGATTATCCACATGCGGAAGTAGCGAATTTTGACAGAGACATAACCGAGCCAGAAATCGGAGGACAGCTTGTGAGGAGATGCCTTTTCGGCTGCGCGCCCGCGGGGGGTCGGGGTGGAGAGACCGTTCTCTTCGGCTCGGGAACTTGGAGGCGTGCTGACGTTCGGGGGTGAACCTCAGCTCTCCGCCGGCGGGGCGAGGCTTTCTAGGGAAAAACGTTCTCCCGCAACTCGTCCCGCCCGGCCGGAGTGTCTCCCCTCCAGTAGCGTGGGCGAACATTCGCTCGTAAGCGTGCTGGTGAGTCGAACGTCCTCGATTCCTTAGCGTGTTTTGTTTCTGGCTGCGTTATTGTTGTTGTAGCAATAAATGTCTGTTTGTGTCAGCTTGAATGTGGTTCCTTTGTTCCCTCACAGCAATTCTCGCCGTAGTCGGCGCATCGCGTGCGCGAGGTAGCACGCGATTGCCCGGTGGGGTCCGGGCGACGTTGAAATGTGTCAACCGATGTTAAATTGGCGAAACACATTTATTTCTCCAATGAAAGTTCCACAAGGTCCACACGGTGTGCAGCTCCGGAGAAGACCAACTGGGGTCCTTAAACCCAAGAGCGGTATCCAGGTCAGGAACTACACAAACCACCAAGTGTCCAGTGTGGTGTCCCAGGCCTGCGGTGGTACCATTGAAGACTCAAACCGCGTGGTACGCCTCCATCCAGTCTCTAAGATAATTATTCTCAGCCTCCCCGACCGAGCGGTTGCACAGATGCTGCGCAAAACCGTTCAATTCACGCTAGCCGGCGTGAACAGCCTGGTGAACACCTACGTGACAGCCGTGGACAGAGTTTCCCGAGGGGTAATACACAGCATTGATTTCAACATCCCATGCGAAGAACTCATGGCCTACCTGTTAGTTCGCACTCAGGAAGTAGAAATCCTGCAAGCCCGCATGCTCGGCAATTAGAACACTGCGGGGATAACATTCAGCTCGCCCCCCCCCCCCCCCCTCCCTTCCTTCTGGGTTTATTACTACGGTGGCGAAAACACGTGCTTTCCCTACAAACCCACGCTTCAAGCCCGCCAGGTGTGCGATACCCTTGGTCACCGCTCGGACGTATGCCCAACGCTCAAAATATAGATATCCCACATTCCTGGCGTCCGCGACCTGGAAGAATCGCACACCTGGTCGTCGCGATGTGCAGCCTGCGGAGAATTGGCCACGTTTAGAGAACAGATGACAGGACAGAACACCCCCCATGTCTCAGCAGGAAAAACGGGCAATCGAACCACCACATTCGATGGTTCACCTCGGACCAGGACAGCTCTTGCCCATCCAGGACAAGGTCTCGATCCTGGTCCTGCTCGAAAGCCCGCAACTGTCAGGAGGAGCATAATACAGGCTTCCACCAGCCCAATGTCCTCAAGAATAACATGAAGCACAGAAGAAACCATCGCCGCCGCCACCCTCAAAAATTAACGATCAGATGAGCTGGCCAACCTTGGGCTCCTCCCACCGCATAATTCTAGCCCCACCCAATCCCAGCCAGAACAGGAAAACAAACAACTTAAGGTATAGATTGAGCACCTCAAACGGTGCCTTCAGCGCCAAGAAAAGCAACCCCAGCAACCACCCACACAAGCAGTTCAACAACCAACGTGATAAACTACCCAAAGACCACTCGCACCACCAGTGCAGGTTTCCCACCCCGCAACACAGCCGCAGGCACCATCCCCCCAAAATCATTACCCTCACTAGCATATAAGCGGGTATTCAGACACGTAGCTCGCGGGTACAGGCAATTCAATTGCGGCTACAAGCAACCGACACGTGAGTTCAACAAGCGAGAAAACGTCTCGGATAACTCTCGTCTAAAACCCTGCAGACGCACCAACAACGCTAATGATGTCAAGGACGCTGTAAGCAGTCTCGATGACAGCGTCATCTAATGGCTCACGCAACACCCGCCATCAGCTGGAAATTTCGCAGTGGAACTACCATTCCCTCCCGAAGAAAATTTCCTACTACAACTTTTCACTCAGCACCATCCGCTACCAGCGGACGTGATCTGCATCTAGGAGACAGGAGCTCACCCTCGTCCTATGAGAGGATACTGCCGTATATACGATCCGGCCTATCCACGAATTGCGGTGTACATATAGCTAAACCATAACCTCAATAACCCTCTCGACCACAGTCAGCGAAATTGAACACATAATATTGGAAATCTTCCTGCTGAAAAGAAGCAAGAACGGGACCTTTATTGCCAACCTTTATAGTCTGATGCGAAATTTGACAAAATCATTTAAGCAGGCTTAGTGAAAAGGGGCAACAATCAACTTGTTATAGTAGGGGTCATGAACGCACCTCACATGGCTTGGGGCTTTGACACAGACACCCCGAAAGGGTCTTCAATAATGAAGCAACATACAGGGAAGGTCTCGGTCTGGCCACACACTTCGCTACACTCACGCCCATAGGCAACAGCGTTTGTGGAGACACCAAAACGTTTCTCTCCTTTGCGAGGAAAGTCCACACAGTCACTTGGACACATCTGGACAACGCGTTCGGCAGCGGCCACTATATCCTCAGTACAGCCATCTCCACGCCTAAGCTCCGGAGAATCCTCAGAGACGCCAAAAACTTCAGAGGGGCACTTTGTTGATCTAAAGTGCGGTGTGGCGAAAGCTTTAAGCGCGGTGTTGCTGCTTCTGTTACTGATGTGCGGATAAGATGTTAAGCTTCGCCTCTAAGAGTGGAACGCGACAGCGTCTTGCAACGCTGCCAGGGAGCCCACAGAATGTCATCGCCCCTTCGGCTCTATGCCTTGCGCGTCGGTAAATTGATTTTTGAGGAAAGGAAATGTATCTGTCTCGCACATCTCGGCGGACACCTGAACCTCGCCGTAAGGGAAGCGAAGAAGATCGGAGTGAACGAAGACACCGTATTCACTAGATGCGCCTTTGTTCATTCCAATCCATCGAGCTGGCATCGCGGAGTGGTTACCGCGCTCGTCTCGCAGTGCGGAGACCCTGGTTCGATTCCCCAACTCGACCAATTTTCTACTCGCTTTTATTTATTTTTCTTGTCTGACTTGAAATTAGGCTGACTAGTTAAGTAAGTAATTAAATAAACTCAGTCTCACTTACTTGCAGCATCACTATACCATCCCTTTAATTGGTTGCATGGGTACTAGCCAAAGTACAACCATTCCGACCAATTGAAAAGCGTGATATTTCTGTCGAAAACTCTTGCTTACAACGATGAGGCATTAAAGGGATACTGAGGCGCTTTTCGAATCAGCTAATTTTTTAGGGTTTTGAAGTAGTGTCATTGCCGATCACGTCTGTGAAATTATTTTTTCGATTTTGGCTAAAACAGTGGCGCAATCACCAATTAAAAGCGCGATGTTCAAATCTCCCGCGCCCCGCGCGAGCGTAGGAGAGGAGAACAGCGGAGAGAAAACCTCGTCCATGTCGGCCAACGTGACGTCACGTTGAGGAGCCGGGGATACTTCGGCGCCCCCGAGCGAGCTTTCAGCGCGCGTTGTTTCTCGTGCTGCGTGCGTTGTGACGTACAAAGCGTGTCAGCCGACCCTGATAATCAGATTCAACACGAGGTACTACTCTGCGTTCGTGTCCATGAACAAATACGGCCGAGACTGTGTCGTCTTCCACTGTTTTTAGCAAGATCAAAAGCTCGCAGCGCAAGCGCTCGCTGCTGTGACAAAGAATTCAAGCTGACCAAAGCAAGCCTACTCTGCTCGAAGCACTTTCGTAACAGCGGCTACATTTGTCCCTAATGTGACCTCTGGAGATTTCTGTCGAAAAGGCGCGGCTGAACCATGACACAGTTCCTTCGGTTTTCTCGCGCATGAGAAGCGTGTCACCATTCCGAAGAAGCGCCTCTTTTAAAAGTAGAAACATGCTCACTTAGCCCCTGAAGGTCGCTCTCCTCAGCTTAGGTGCGGCCAGACCACCTGAGTCGCGCTCAGCAAGGCTCGGTTAGTGATATTATACTCGGTTCGACGTGTCCAAGCAAGCAAGCAACCAGGCAAGCAGAGCAAAGTACAATAAAGCAAAGCAAGCAAGCATCGAAGCTCTTCATATGCGGCATCTCGTTTAATCGTAGCTAAGCGATTAAAATGAAAGCGTTAGACGTTGATTTCGGATGCAAATTTATGAGAGAAATGAATGCCAAGCGAGTTTTTGCAATAAAACATCGCAACCTTACTCGGTTTCTTCGTCAAGTTGTGGCAGCGGGCGAGTTGCAGCTAGTTTGGCTTTTAAACACCCGTATAGTTGGCAACTACTTCACTGAACCTAAACTGGAAATCTAGGAAGGGGAAACGTTTCCGAGGCAGCGATTAATATTTTCTGGCATCTGCTGAACGCGCCACGAGTGAAGCAGCAGCCTTGTGCGCGTATTTGGCTTGGTTTCCAGCGCACAATGATTGCGTCACTATCCTGTGGTCACATGCCTCGCAGTGCTTGGCCACTGCGCTTCGCTAATTTTGACACCAACTTCGTGCTCCTTCGTCGTTTCCTTGAAATACTTTCTTGCCCCAACCTGCAACGCCAGGTACTGAGAACAGGATTTTTTGTACACAGTGCTTTGGGCCTTTCCTTTAGGATGACGCTCTTCCGGGCGAGCCAGGAGGCGTCCGGTGGTGGTAATTGACTTGAGTATTGTTCGCACCCCTTCCTTTCCGAGAATACGAGCCGAGATTGTTCTGGCACCTTTACGCATGGTCTGCATCACGTCTTTGACGCTGGCGTATGCTTGTGCTAGGCGTAGAATTTTTTGCTTGTGTCTTTTTTGGTTTCAGGCGATACGTGGAATGAGCAAACTGTAGTATCCTTTTCTTCGGAGGTCAGTAAAAAAAAATCGCTGAGGCTTAGCTAAGGTTAAGCCTAGTCAGATGCGAAGCATATTAATGGCTAGGCTTGGTAAAGTTCCTCGCTTTGTTCTTCAGTTGTTGTAGAACGTTGTCGCCGAGCCGCATATTGAGCACGCCGCTTAGCCAGACGTTCATCCCGCTCTTCATCGGTCTCTGTGGCACGCTGAAGCTTTCGCTTCTCGTTCAAATCAGCCCTGCTTCTAGGCGGCATCCCAACACCTGGCCGCCTCGTAAGTGCCCGGAGAGCGAGGCAAGCTCAGCTTTATACCGCTGCTGTAGCGTCACGTGGTCAGCTGCAGCGCCTCTGATGTGGAGCCTCCACCGCCGCGGCCGACCGCGCGAGCCGGCAGCCCATCTCTCCTCTGCTGTGACGTCAAGTTGTCACGTGGTCAGCCGCCGCGCCTCTGATGTGGAGCCTCCACCGCCGCGGCCGACCGCACGAGCCGGCAGCCCATCTCTCCTCTGCTGTGACGTCATGTTGTCACGTGGTGTCACGTAGTCACGCTAAAGGTCAATGGTAGCTCCACCGCCGCGCTCGACGGGCTCTAGTGTAGCTCTAGTAATATGCTTCGCATAAAAAACAGTCGCCATATTCGCTTTTACAACGACACGGAAAGCTGCGATCTGCACTCAATGCAGCGCCGGATCCGCATCGGCAGCTTCTCCAGTCCTCAAAGTGACGTCACGACCTCTCTTGACCAATCACGCGCGGCGGCGCGCCACGCGGCGTGCCCGCGGCACAGGCCGCATATTTCGGCTAAAAAAGGCAATTCGCGCTTGCTTTTGCCTTATTTGGATGCGATATTCCAGTATACAGCATGAAAAACTATAAGATGCCGCTGCCAGCCCGATTTTCAAAAAAAGTGCTTCAGTCTCACTTTAAAGGCTTCCGCCTTCAAATCACCAATTGGGACATTTTACGAAAAAGCCCCCCCCCCCCCCCCCCCCCCTCCCCGGAGGCAAGGGAACGCCAACATCAGAGAATGGACACAACACTGCAGGGAAGCACACGCACCCCACACTCAACTGATCCAGCGAACAGCTCTGCACCAGATATAGATCGGCATCTCGTCCAGTTAGTGCAACATAGAAAAAAACTAATTAAACGATGGAAACGAAAATGTCTCAATAGAAAACTCACGCTTCGCATAGCCTCTATTACGGAGGAACCCCAAGAATACTCGACGCAGTTGGCAAGACAAAATTGGGCCCAGTTCTCTTCAACTCCGAAGGGCATCCTCAGCACCGCCCAGACATGGACAATCCTGCGTAGTAAGACTGAACCCAATAAAACCAAAACGGCTACAAACCGAACGCTTCAAACAGTTGCAAATCAATTACCTGGCACGGAAGAGGCGCTGACGGTAGCTCTCTGGACGCTCTATGTAGGCGACACTGTCATCCTTCCCTGTAAACTTCGTTACACCGCCCACCCCAACACCACGCTGGAACCACCAATTACAGTGGCAGTGGTACGACCGGCAGTTCACGCGTCGCAGCGAAACACTGCACCCGGAGCAGGCAAGAAACAAATGCAATCATTCGTAACTTCAGCTGGGTTCATGTTACGGATTAACTTAACAATCACTTATGGGACAAAGGAGCAGTGCCCCACGACAGCCGACACGCTGACATTATCACCATTCCCGAGCCATGCAAGAAGCCTACTTTGGTGGCACGACGCCCATTTTCCTTAACGTCTTGCTTAGGCAAATTCTTCGAACGGGTCCCCTACAACCGCCATAAAAATTACATTCTAGAGGCCCGCGTACTGTGCGCTGCCACTGCACATTAAAGAACCCAAGATGGTCGAAATTTCCGGAGACCTTCACTACTGCGTTTCCCAGAGCTTGAGTCGCTTTGGGATTTTAAACCCCCCATAAACCTAAAATTATGTCAAGGACAACAATCGCGTTCTCCCCAAAATGATTGGATTTCGGCTGGCCCTCTGGGCTCAAGACACTTTCCTCCTAATAACAGAAGAGGTCCTCACAAATATCCCCAAAGGAAACGAACACCTCGTTTTGGCCCTCAAACGAAACTGTTCCTTTGATAACATCTCGCACGAAACAATCCTTGGAGGTATCATTGACCTTAAATATGGCGAAAATTCTTTTCCTACGTTCGAGCATTTTTCACGGGAGGCACACCGACGATACGCAAAGGCCAAATGCTCCGAGGCTCGAGAAATGCCACACAAAGGCACGCCGCAGCGCCCTACCATATCCACACTGCTCTTCAACATCGCGATGCTCAAGCTCGCTCAGCAACTCCAAAGTCCCCAATATTGGATATATGTTGCATGCGTATGATATGCCGACATGGACCACTAAGGGCTCCTCAGACAACAAAGAAACCAGGCTAAAGGAGGCGGCGCAAGTAATGGAACATTTTTCGTCTAAAACGGTCGTCATTGCTCCCTAGATAAGTACGCAGTAATACGGGTTCATAATCCACCATACAAATCACTGGGGTTCCAATCAACCTTACGACAGAAGGGCAGCCCATAAAATGCGATCCGAGACCTGGAGGCAAGCCAGGTTCTACACCGAGTGCCTGAGCTTCGCGTGCAGAAGCGAGGTATCTACACAAGCAGGGAACAAAAGATTTGGACAAGACCTCCGTTTGGCATCCAATACAGCAGAATTCATGTGGCGCCAGATAGTTCCTTAAAAACAGCGCTGGTGTTTCGTCCTTCTCTTGTGTCTCGTGTTTGATTGCGCTGTTTTTCCAATTCGTAAAACATGTACCAACCAGCCCGTATATGCCCTCTTCTGGAATTCATAAAATGGAGCTTATCTGCATACTTGTACTCTCGATCCAGCGAAACCTCAAGGCTACCCACAGCATTCGAACGCTTCAAAACACAACTACTCAAATAACCCATATGATAAGTCGTATAAACCGATGTCGCCAAGTCATGCAAGAAGAGACACGATACGATTAGTCCAAGTGCTTGTCCTCAGTAGGATAACGTACGCACTTCCTTTTCACAAGCCCACGAACAGGAATAACTACTGATTGACACCATCATAAGAGTGGCATACAAAAGGGCCCCTAATCTTCCGCCCAGCACCTCAACGTAAAACTTTCCAGGCCTTCTTTTCAGCACGTACTCCAAACTCTAGAGAGCAATACTAACGTCACAAACAGGCCGACTCCAACAAACAAAATCCTGGGCACGCCCTTCTCAGGCGTATAGGCACGACGGCGGACGTACGGGCCCCACATTCTTTGTCTTCTCTCCAGAAACTACAAAGAAATAAAACCAAAATAGCTCCGATACTTAAGCATATGTTCAAAGATGTCTACACCGGCAGGTGCAAAGCAAGAATTTCTTACATACGCAAGCGGCTTGCCATCTCCGTCAGCGCGGTGTATGTACACGGCGCGGCATACCCTGAACCCAATAAATGCGCCCTGTAACGATAAATTCCTAATTCTCCCCAGCGCGCGCTACCTCCGTCACAGCAGACTCTCCAGCGGCAGCGGAAACTGCCGATGTTGCATTCAGGGGTACACGTAACCTCGTGGGGTTTATTGAGAGGTTGGGTACCCCTCCAGTAAACCCCACCAGGTTACGTGTAGCCCTGGTTAGGAGGGACTGCAGGGAAATAAAAGTGCGTGCGCTTAAGCTCTAGCAGCAATTAATCAAGCGGGGCCATCCAGCGCAATATAATTTATCCCGATTCCCTCCCCGTACAAGGAACTCTTGGAGTTCCAGCCTCTCCAGCGCAGAAAATACCCTCCTCCTCAGAAACAAGACACCCAGAACGCTATCTCTCGACGTCAGATCCAAACGAACACTTTCCCTAATCCCCTCAAACAGCTTCATACACCCAACACTATACTTTGACACATACCCATGGTGCCAGCCCCCCCCCCCCCCTCCCCAACACTCTCCTAGATTTCGCGCGGATGCGGAGCGAAATCGAACCAGTTAAAGACGCAGTACACGTCATTTGAGCAGGTGGAGGCGATGCTGACCAGCGATCATATCAAGTACAAAAGAGCCCTCGTAAAACAGGTCTGTCAGCTCAAGCCAGTGGATACCTGGAATGAGAACCCCACCCACAGGCCTCAAGAAACATTCCCCTGCTTTTAATCATTAAAGTTTTCACACCTACCTATCTGCTGACTTCGCACAGCATATAGGAGCCTCATGGATTCGGCCTCGAACGAAACGCGGCCACTGAGGCCTTAATTCCTTCTCCGGCTCAGCGTCCGAACGGGCTAACCACTAAGCCACCGCGGCTGATAGCATGCGAAAGACAGAGCCAAAAACGTGCAGGCATGCGGCACGTGTGTGTTCGATCTCCAGGGCTGCAGTATACGCACAGGTGATACAATGAGTAGAAGCGTTCCCCCAGCCTGCTGCTTGACTTCTCAGGGGCGAAATTCATGAAAAATGGGTCTTGGAGCCTACGTTGTGTAATGGGAAATACCTTGTGCCACGGCGCAATTTGGCCTAGGCAAAGATGCCCTTAACCATTAAAATTCATCAACAACGTGTAACGGGTCAAGCGGGCGCTGGATGCTTTCATAAGACTGCCTGCAAATGCGGCACGCCTCAAAGTCTCTCAGTCTAGGCCCACACGTCTCTCAAACCTCAAAGGACCGCATTGTAACCCTTCAGATGGTCGCTTCGGCAAACGCGATGTCATCACCGCATTAATCACTTCGCGATCCAGCAAACTGGCCACTCGTCGTACCTTTCAGGTACGCAGCTGTAACTTTTGCATCTCTCCTGGATTGCACTGATCCGTGGACATTATGGGCGCAAATTTGAGCTCGCCATAAGTAAGCAATACTCACTGCGCCAGCCAGACGAAAGCCCACGACGGTACAGGTGGTCCTCCGAGCGGCAGAAGCTCTCTTTCCAGGAAATATCTGCAGGAAGCTGATGGCCCGAGGCGGCCGGTTCCGATCGTCCAACGATGACGCGTGGGCAAGACAAGACAAGAAGAGAACAGAACGCTGCATTTTCTTCTTCTTCGTCTCCATCTCGAGACTCTTCTTCGTCGACTTCGAGACCGCGTGTGCCCTTACTTTGGTGGTGTTTCTTTTGAGGAAAGAAAATGACGCAGTAACTCCCTCACATATCTTCGCGGAAACACGAATCGCGCTGCAATGAAAGGAATAAAGGAGGGAGTGAAAGAAGGAAGTGAAAACTTTATCATACTCTTGTGCTTCTTTTCTTGGTGGTTTCGGAAAATATTCCGAGGACACTCCTTCGCTCTATCCCCAAGAGTCTCCTGTGTCGGCGTCGTCCACTTCTAAACAATGGTCGGTTGCCGGTAGTCCATGGCTCCGCTGGTCCCTGCCGCCTGTTGAGTTCGCTGTACCAGACCTTGCTGGTATTCACAGCGGTTACTGGAGAGCCGAGTGCAAGAAGAAAGGAAGAAAGAGGTGCCGTAGTGAGATTTACTGTGGAGAAAAAGAAGAGGAGGTCTCCTGGAGGTCTGCGGAATAACTTCGACCATTTGACGATCTTTACCATGCGGTGATATCGCACAATACACGGGCGCCTTTTGTGTTTCGCTTCCATCGTAACGCGGCCGCCAAAGTAAGGTTCGAACTCGGGCACTCCGGCTCAGTAGACGAGCGCCTGTTCTCACACTTCTTACAATGCATCAAACATCATTAAAGCCTCCCAGAACTCTATATTCCTGTCTGGTTCGTTCTAGCTAGGGCATGTCCATCCCACGTGGATCATGCCTGCAATTTCGTTTCAGTGCTTACACCTCGGGCTATGGATCACCGAATGCCATCTGCTTAGTACTAGTGGGTTGGGAAAAACCCCGGCCTGTAAATTTCTTCATATGACCTCTTCCTTTCTGCTGAGGCCTTTGGCTGCTCGAGGTCATGTCTGTCTTCGGTTTATTTTGGAATATGAGGTTTAACGAACCCAAAGTGAATCATGCTATCAGAGACGGCGTAGTGAAGGGCTCCGGAAATTTCGACCACCTAGGGTTCTTGAACGTCCACTGACATTGCGCAGTACTCGGATCTCTAGATTTTCGCCTCCACCGAAATTTTACCGCCGCGGCCGGGTTCGAACCCGCGTTTTTCGGGTAACACGCGTTTTTCTCAATTAACTAGGAAAAAAATCAGAGGGCACTTTGGCCCTCTAAAGTACTGCAAGGCGAAGGCCTTTCCTAGCGCATTCTTTGGCATTGACTGCGCGACTGCTTGTGCTGCACTAGTGAGCTTCTATACTACACACTTTGACTACACATTACAACAACACACTTTGACTGCCGACTTTGACTGCCTCTTTAGCAGGACTAACTCTCTGCTTCGATGAGTTCGGTTGTATCCTTGGCTCCGTTCCCAGTAATGAGGTATGTAATATGGTCACCCAGGGACGCCTTACGCTCCCTGTCGGAGCGGACAACTATTTCGTTTGTTGTCGTGTGCTCCAAAAGGGGGCGTCAGGCATCCGTGCGTGGCCTCATTAAATCGAATCTGCGCACTCTGACGTCGTAACCATTTCAACCAACAGAAAAGCTTGACAGCTCTGCTGACAACCTTCTGTAGACGACGATGAGGCATTAGAGGCTTTCGCCTTACTATCTTGGCACGTGTTCAGCTCTGCGCCCGTCTGAAGGGGCTCTCTGCTCCACAAGACCACACTTTGATCCCGGTCTGTGAGTACTCGGTCCAATGCGTGCGCTATCTCGTTTCCTCGCAGGCCCTTGTGGGCCGGAGTCCATATTAGGTTAATTAACTCTGATGGTGTCGGGCCGGCAGATTTTGACTGCTTCGGCAGATACCCTGCCTGCGTTGTAGTTTCGGATACCCGATTTCGAATCGGTTATAATCACCCTGACATTCTATTTAGTTAGGGCCACCGCAAGGGTACCTTCTCTGGCGCTGTTGCGTCTCTCTGTCGGATGTTGCATGACGAGACTCGGTCTCCGCCGTCCCGGGTTGCTAGGGCTACGTAAGCCGTTCTGTGTCGTATTCCGCCGCGTCCGTGTAAACCACGTCCTGTCTGCTGTTTTTTTTTTCTGTAGAGCTTTCGCTCGGCCCATTCGTTCACCCTCATGGTGAACTGGGTGCATGTTCCGTGAGACTGATTTGATTCAGATTTTGTTCCTTATACAGTCTAGCCCGTTTATAACGAAGCCACTTATAGCGAAATAGCGGTTATAACGAAGGGATTTCAATTTCCCATTCCCATTTTTGCATTTTCAATACATTTTGGGTCCGGTTTTAACGAAGTAAATAAGAGCGCGTCAACGGATATAACGAAGAGATTTAATACCAACCGAAAAATAATCTGCCAATCAACACATTTTTGCGTCGTTGAGGCGATTTTTTTCGCGAAAATAAGAGCAAAATTCGGCTGACGGCGTCCTTTCGTGGCGTCGTCTGCTCTCCTGCGGAGCGAAAGGTTGCTTCACTGCATCGCCTGGCACGCCGGTCTCGTGTTGCACCGTCCTTGAACGGCGTCACGGCGTAGAAAGCCGGCTTCTCCCGAAGCAGCAGCGCGGAGGCGGCGCCTGCTGGGGACGAAGCTACCGCGATTGACGTCGCTGCAACCGCTGATGCTGCCGCCGCGACGGCCTGCTTGGAGCAGCTTTGGGATTCCGCTAGCGACTTGAACCTTGTGCCTGCGGGTCTAAGCCACATGGACTTCGTTTCCGCCGACTTGTTGCCACCGAGGACTTGACGACTGAAGAAGTTGCCGGGAGTGTCATGGAAAAGACCTTGGCGGAGACCGCCTCCGACAGCGAATGCGACGATGCTAGTTGTGCCCCTAAGCCGGTCACCTCTGCAGCGGCCATCGCAGCTGTTGACACGCTACGGATGTACCTCAGGAGTCCGGAGTTCGACCAGATCTTTGGTTCGCAGTTGGATGGTATGGAAGCCGCAATCCTGAAGTCCGCACTCGCGAAACGTGTTCAGGGAACGCTGGACGACTTCTTTCAGCGTCAATAAATCGGTATGCCGATGATTGCATTTTTTTTCGTAGTCCGCATATTACGAAATAGCGGATATAGCGAAGTGGTTTCCGATTCCCGCCGACTTCGTTATAACCGGGCTAGACTGTATCTGTTCAGATATTCTTCGTGTGTTTGAGCCTCGCACGAGTTCGAAGCCTAACTTTTCTAGTATTTTCTAGCGTGAGCTACACTGACCGAGGTTGAGCAGTTTCCCGTGGCTCCTGGAGAGCCGCGCTGCGCATGCGCGAGGGGCAGTGACGTCACACGGCGCACAGCTGGCGCACCAGAGCCGCAGCCGCAGCGTGCCCTCCTGCGCGCTCCTCCGCCGCCTCACCGGTCTGCGCATTCCAGATGAGTGGCGTCATAGCCGCGGCAGAGGCACTGCCACTGGCGCGCGCCCAGCTGTGCACCTTCTGTAGCGCAGTAGCAGTCTGACGCTGCGCCAGAGCTTCTTGACAGCGCCTCTCATTGTGCGCATGCGCAGAGGTATATGTGGGGGTATATAGGTATATAGCGGGGCATTTGCTCATGCTACGTATATCCTGGCATAGCCGAGCTAAGCCACTGCCATCTTTAGCCCCGATCGGCTTTGTACGAGTCGTTGCTGTTGAACTACTCTGGTAACCTCAATGAGCTCGTCTAGTGCGTTTGAAATCTCCATGTTCAGAATGTTCAGCCAGAACGAAGACCAAAAGAAAGTTATCCACCTTGCGCTGACCGCCCCGGTTGCTCAGTGGTTATGGAGCTCGACTGCTGACCCCAAAGACGCGGGTACCCCAAAGACGCGGGAGATTCGCATGTGCCCATCACTCCGCGTTGCGCTGCTGTCCAGCTGCCCGAAATGCGTGTGCCCTTTTCGTTTGAGGAGTGTTATAGCTTCCAGGTGTGTTGTTCTTTGCTGCTGCTGTTGACAGGTCATCAGACAGCTTGGTCTCGCACTGATCGTTCGGGGTCGTGTTGTTTCCACTTCAGCAGCAACTGCATATGCGCGCAAAGTTGCTGCAATTTATTAGAAATGCAGCACTATCCCTTTTCCGACGCGAATAAGTGTCTGTGCGAGAGGAGGGCTGTTTCGCCGACAACGCTCAAACCACCGTTTGGGCGTGTGACGTGATGTTGCGTAAGAACGCGGTCATATGCATGTTATGTACGAAGAAAGGGGAAAGTTGGGCAAGCATTAGCAGCGTACAACCGTCTCCTCTCTATGCGATAGCGATGAAATGGTGATGTCATTTCTCCTGTTGTTACTACCGCTGGGCACACACCACACAGCTGCCGCGATTCTCCTTCGCAGGATGTCGAATGTCTAAAAACGTCACCACAGAATTGCAGAAAGACTAACAGATAACCACCACAGGATTGCGCTGATACATTTTGCTAAGAGACACCAACAACGCGCCCCAGAAGACGCACAACGCCTGAAAAAAGCGGTACAACACAGCAAAACGCTTGACAGCAGCCGACGCGGGCGGCGATCGCTCCTTTCTCCCATCCCGCTTTGCGCGGATCCGTTAGGGGATGGCGCGGCGCTGCAATTTGCGGAAAGGTCTTTTGGAGAGACATGGGAGAAGCCATTGCCCTCAGTGGGCGTAGTCAGGCTGATGGTGATGAGGAGGAGGAAGAGGAGGATCGATGGTCTTGGGCGTAGAATGATATTGAAAATGTGTCCCGGCTTGGAGCGCATGCGGTGCAGGGCAACCATAGTAGGCTCCATCTCAACCATAGTGGTTTCCATTCAAGTACTGTTCATAGAGATCGTACGGTGGCCATGCAAAACTGCTATAGCAGGAATGCAGCTGGAATCTGGGCAGGAACCAGAGCGGAGGGGGAGGAATATGGCGCCAGAAAGCGAAGGAGTCACCCTCGGTAGAGTTCTGGATCGGCGATGTTGCCTGTCCGTACGTGTCATTCCCGACACAGTTCTGCGTTATCGACGCTGCCTTTGAGGCGTCCCCAGCAGAGTTCTGGTTTGGTTTGGTTTGGTTTGGTTTGGTTTATGGGGTTTAACGTCCCAAAGCGACTAAGGCTATGAGAGACGCCGTAGTGGAGGGCTCCGGAAATTTCGACCACCTGGGGTTCTTTAACGTGCACTGACATCGCTCAGTACACGGGCCTCGAATTTCTCCTCCAAAGAAATTCAGCCGCCGCGGCCGGGATCGAAACCCCACCTTTCGGGCCAGCAGCCGAGCACCATAGCCACTGAGCCACCGCGGCGGCTCCAGCAGAGTTCTGGTCCAGCAGTGCTACCTGTCCAGACGAGTCATACCCGGCGGAGTTCTGGTTCACTGAAGTTGCCTGCTCACAAAAAGCGACCCCGGCATAGTTCTGGTTTGGTGTTGCTGCCTGTCCACAAGAAGCGTCCACGGCAGATTTCTGGTTCGGTGTTGCTGCCTCTCCACAAAAGGCGTCTCCGGCAGAATTCAGGTTCGGTGATGCTGCCTGTTCATAAGAGACGCCCCCGGCATAGTACTGGTTCGGAAATGTTGCCTGTCCAGAGGAGTCATTCCAGGCATAGAACTGGTTCGGTGATGCTGCCTGTCCACAAGAGGCGTCCCCGGCACGGTTCTGCTTCGGCGGTTCTGTCTCTTCACTCTTGGCCATGGCTCATTAGAAGCAGCACCCTGGAGTGTAAATGCAGAATATGTAACATGCGATTAACTTAGCACTGTTTTCTGACAGCATACTTATAACTGCAGTACAATGTTAAAAAAATTTATCCGGACCTTGGAAGTTAATTAGCGGCCGAGAGGTTGTTACAGCTCTCTTAGCAAAGACAGAAGTGAGTAAACTCTACTGTTTTGATGGGTTTCGAAGACGCTCACGCCTTTCTGGCAACTTTTGACGTACCTGCGGCTTTTAGATAGATTCTTGTAGCTGAATGTGCTAGGTGGATGGCCACATTTAATACTTGCACAATGAGCGACCTGTTTAAAATAATAATTAAGCCAAACGTAAGAACGGTTCTATCACACTCTCGCCGCTTCCACTGCCACAACCACAAGCATCATCATTAGCATTCCGTACACTATAGGACAAAAGCCTCTCTCAAAGATGTCCATTGAGGCCTGCACTCCGCAAACAACAACCCACCGTATGCAAGCAAATATCCTAGACGGTGCTCCCTATTCGACTCTCTCCTGCCTCTGCATGCGTACTTAACCTCCAACCCATTCTGTTGCCCTAAAAACACGTCGGTCATTTTTCTACCGGTTCCATGCCCCGCAAGTCCACTTATCTTCTGCTAGGCAGTCACCTGGTTAAAAACATTTTGTGAGAAAGAGAAATTCCAATACTCTCTACGAAATAACAGGTAGCGAAACTGTCAAATATAAAACTGTGAAGTGTAGCATTGCGAAACAAGTTACATTATGAAGCACGTTGCGCACATAGGATTTCATGACTTTGTATGACCATTAAAAGCACAAGAACTGCAATATTATCGAAGAACTCGCTGTCAGTGCAGACAACCATCTTGCTGAAACTTAAGGCACCGGAAGCAGAAATGTTAATTACCTGCAGGTTAGTCGCAGTAGTGTTCTCTGCCAATTGTGACCATTCCTACTATCTGTGGTGCAACATAACTGTAATATGACCCAGTTGGTACTTCACAGAAACACAGTCATCCGCGAGACATGGAACACGAGAAGATGGACGTCCGACAACAACTCAACTACCAAATGACTAGCAACTAAAAAGTGCTGAGTAGGACTAGCAACTGAACAGTACTGCACAATAATCTTCTTGCGTTTTTGCAAATTTTGCGTTGTCACGAAGGTCGCAAGAAGTGTGCCGCGGCCACGGATGAATTTCATTTCATTTAATTTACCCTCAAGGTACACAGGGAGCAAATCTAAAATACATCACAAAAAAAAGGAGCTGCCGTAGTGGAGGAGGACTCCGTAATAATTTTAACCACCTAGGGTTCTTTAATGGGCACTGCCAGCACACAGCGTACGGCCAGCGATCCGCCTCCATAGAAACGCGGCCACCACGGCCAGGTTCGAACCAAGGTGCTCTGGTTCAGTAGCCGAGCGCCTGAGTGCTGAGCACGCCCAGGATGAGGGCTTCTGTTTAACTGCGACCACGAGCGGTTCTTTCCACAGCCATCGAAATCACAGATAACGGCAGTAGCAGCCGCCGCAGTGATGATAAAACTGCCATCGGTAACATGGCGCCCCACAGTGGCGTCGCGGGAAGACCATGGATAGAGCCGAGACGAAGAGTCATGCTCGTATCGCTGTTCGTATAGGAGAGGAAAGGCACATAAACTGTCTCATCCTCAGTGGGCATTTCAACCGCGGTGCGAAAAACCAATTTTGAGGGAAAATGATGAAAAAGGAAATGACGAAGAGGTGCAGTACTGGAGGGCTCCGGAGTCTGGCTGACTTATTGATGCGAACGCATTGTACCGCCATCGGTCATAAAATCTGGCGTTTCCCGACCGTCCACGTGAAACGAAGCGAAACCCCCACGTGACCTCATGGTTTCATCGGAAGCGCATACATCCAGAAAAAACGAAAATAAAATTTATTCCGAGGTCTCAATCAAACCCTTCCCAGCACGAACAAATCACCTCCACTGGCCACTCCATTTGAGCACGGCGCCATAACTGCAGCGCAACCCCCAGAGCGCTAAAATGCCTGTGCCTCGAGATGCATTTACGTATCGTCGTCTTCCATTCGGGCGCCGCGAACATATCAGCTTGGCTCGCCACTGCATTGCAGTGGTACGCCACCGCCGCAGCCGAAAGCCCCACATGCATGTTTTCGCATTCAGAGCACGTGAGTAGTCTTTAAATGTCCTAGTTAACCTATTCGTCATGGGTTCTACAGCCCCCACAGGGTGAATCCCTTAGTTCAGGGCTCCACAGCCCCCATCGCCTACAAAGATTATCCACATGCGGAAGTAGCGAATTTTGACACAGACATAACCGAGCAAGAAATCGGAGGACAGCTTATGGGGAGGTGCCTTTTTTACTGCGCGCCCGCGGGGGGAGGTGATGGAGGGACCGTTCTCTTCGGCTCCGAAAATTGGAGGCGTGCTGACGTTCGGGGGTGAAGCTCAGCTCTCCGCCGGCGGCGCGAGGCTTTCTGGGGAAAAACGTTTTCCCACAACTCGTCCCGTCCGGCCGGAGTGTCTCCCCTCCAGTAGCATGGGCGAACATTCGCTCGTAAGCGTGCTGGTGAGTCGGACGTCCTCGATTCCTTAGCGTATTTTGTTTCTGGCTGCGTTCTTGTTGTTGTAGCAATATATGCCTGTTTGTGTCAGCTTGAATGTGGTTCCTTTGTTCCCTCACAGCAATTCTCGCCGTAGTCGGCGTATCGCGTGCGCAAGGTAGCACGCGATTGCGGGGTGGGGTCCGGGTGACATTGAAATGAGTCAACCGCGGTTAAACGGGCGAAACGCATTTATTTCTCCAATGAAAACTCCACCTGGTCCACACGATGTGCACCTCCGGAGAAGACCAACTGGGGTCCTTAAACCCAAGAGCGGTATCCAGGTCAAGAACTACACAAACCACCAAGTGTCCAGTGTGGTATCCCAGGCCTGCGGTGGTACCATTGAAGACTCAAAGTACGTGGAACGCCTCCATCCAGTCTCTAACATAATTATTCTCAGCCACCCCGACCAAGCAGTTGCAGAGATTCTGCGCAAAACCATTCAAATCACGCTAGCCGGCGTAAAGTGCCTGGTGAACACCTACGTGACAGCCGTGGACAGAGTTTCCCGAGGAGTAATACACAGCATTGATCTAAACATCCCATCCGAAGAACTCATGGCCTACCTGTGAGTTCGCACTAAGGAAGTAGAAATCCTGCAAGCCCGCATGCTCGGCAATTCGAACACTGCGGGGATAAATTCAGCTCGCCCCCCCCCGCTCCCTTCCTTCTGGATTTATTACTACGGTGGCGAAAAGACGTGCTTTCCCTACAAACCCACGCTTCAAGCGCGCGAGGTGTGCCATACCCTCGTCCACCACTGGGACGTATGCCCAACGCTCAAAATATACATATGTCACATTCGTGGCGTCCGCGACCCGGAAGAACCGCACACGTGCTCGTCGCGATGTGCAGCCTGCGGAGAATTGGTCACGTTTAGAGAACAGATGGCAGTACAGAACACCCCTTATCCCTCAGCAGTAAAAACGGGCAACAGAACCACCACATTCGATGGTTCACCTCGGACCAGGACAGCTGCTGCCCATCCAGGACAAGGTCTCGATCCTGGTCCCGCTCGAAAGCCCGCAACTGTCAGGAGGGGCATAATACAGGCTTCCACCAACCCAACATCCTCAAGAATAACAAGAAGCACAGAAGAAACCATCGCCGCCGCCACCCTCAAAAATTAAGGATCAGATGAGCTGGCCAACCTTGGGCTCCTCCCACCGTATAATTCTAGCCCCACCCAATCCAAGCCAGAACAGGAAAACAAAAAGCTTAAGGTATAGATTGAGCACCTCAAACGGTGCCTTCAGCGCCAAGAAAAGCAACCCCAGCAACCACCCACACAAGCAGTTCAACAACCAACGTGATAAACTACCCAAAGACCACTCGCACCACCAGTGCAGGTTTCCCACCCCACACCACAGCCGCAGTCACCATCCCCCCAAAACCATTACCCTCACCAGCATATAAGCGGGTATTCAGACACGTAGCTCGCGGGTACAGGCAATTCAATTGCGGGTACAAGCGACCGACACGTGAGTTCAACACACGAGAAAACTGCTCGGATAACTCTCGTCTATAACCCTGCAGACGCACCAACAACGCTAATGATGTCAAGGACGCCGGAAGCAGTCTAGATGACAGCGTCATCTAATGGCTAACGCAACACCCGCCATCAGCTAGAAATTTGGCAGTGGCCCTACCGTTCCATCCCGAAGAAAATTTCCTACTACAACTTTTCACGCAGCACCATCCGCAACCAGCGGACGTGATCTGCATCTAGGAGACAGGAGCTCACCCTCGTCCTATGAGAGGATACTGCCGAATATACGATCCGGCCTATCCACGAGTTGCGGTGTACATATAGCTAAACCCATAGCCTCAATAACCCTCTCGACCACAGTCACCGAAATTGAACACATAATATTGGAAATCTTCCTGCTGAAAAGAAGCAAGAACGGGACCTTTATTGCCAACCTTTATAGTCTGATGCGAAATTTGACAAAATCATTTAAGCAGGCTTAGTGAAAAGGGGCAACAATCCACTTGTTATAGTAGGGGTCATGAACGCACCTCACATGGCTTGGGGCTATGACACAGACACCCCGAAACGGTCTTCAATTTGTGACCCAACATACAGGGAAGGTCTCGGTATGGCCACACACTTCGCTACACTCACCCGCATAGGCAATAGCGTTTGTGGAGACACCAAAACGTATCTCTCCTTTGCGAGGAAAGCCCACACAGTCACTTGGACACATCTAGACAAAACGTTCGGCAGCGACCTCTATATCCTCAGTCCAGCCATCTCCACGCCTAAGCTCCGGAGAATCCTCAGAGACGCCAAAAAATTCAGGGGGGCGCTTTGTTGATCTAAAGTGCGGTGTGGCGAAAGCTTTAAGCGCGGTGTTCCTGCTTGTGTCACTCATGTGTGGTTAAGATGTTAAGCTTCGCCTCTAAGATTGGAACGCGACAGCGTCTTGCAACGCTGCCAGGGAGCCCACAGAATGTCATCGCCCCTTCGGCTCTATGCCTTGCGCGTCGGTAAATTGATTTTTGAGGAAAGGAAATGTATCTGTCTCGCACATCTCGGCGGACACCTGAACCTCGCCGTAAGAAAAGCGAAGAAGATCGGAGTGAACGAAGACACCGTATTCACTAGATGCGCCTTTGTTCATTCCAATCCATCGAGCTGGCATCGCGGAGTGGTTACCGCGCTCGTCTCGCAGTGCGGAGACCCTGGTTCGATTCCCCAACTCGACCAATTTTCTACTCGCTTTTATTTATTTTTCTTGTCTGACTTGAAATTAGGCTGATTTGTTAATTAACTAATTAACTAAACTCAGTCTCACTTCTGTAAGGTTGGCGCCATTCGATCGCCTCTTTCATTTTAACCGGCGCCGTAATAACGACTGAAAAAGCCGCTCCACGAGCGGCGCGGCGAAAGCATCGCGGTCGTTAGTCTGGACGGCGTTCGCAGTTTCACTGGGACGCTCGTTTCCGTGTTCTTTTTTACCAAAGTAAACGAGAGGTCTCCCCTATCAGTTGAAGGTCGCGTTTCCGCCCGGTCGCGGCCTGCGGGAAGAAAGCATCCTCCGTGGCCGAGTGCGGAACGCCCACAGGTCTGTTGTGGGGAGAGGGAAGGGCAGCATATGCGCGCCTCGCGGCTTTCTTCAAAGGGTTAGGCTCGCGGAGGGCGCGCTTGCGGTTATCGGAGGCATCCCTTCTCTGACAGGGCCGGTGCCACACGGCGTAGCGCGGTACGGACAATGCCCGGTGGCTGCGCGCCCATTTGCTAGCCTCATCTGGGAACGGTTAGCGGCATCTTACCTGCCCCGAGGGGGGTGTCGCGGTCCCTGTTGCGGGAGGGCGTTCGTCGCCGCGTTTGCAAGCTGTGTATGGCGCCAAGGCCGGGGCTTTTAGGGAGAGAGCAAAAACACATGTAGTGACGAGGCTCCTCCTGCTCGCGGCTTAAAGGGCCCCTGCCAACCCCATAATCCCAAACCCTCTCTACCTCACTTTGAGCGAGCCTCCTCTCCTTCCATTCCCTCCTCGAAATTTTTCTCTCCCGCTCCTCGTCGAGTAGGCTCGGCAAGGCAAAATCACCCCTTCGTTCTCCGGTGTAAGCCGGAGGCGTGGTGTCTGTGGAGTGCGTCACAGGGCGACGTCATGGCCCCGCCTTCAATAGAATTCTTTTCTTGGTTTTTGCATTTTCTCCGCACACTGAACGATCGAGAGGCGCGATTGGCTCGACCACCTAGACTTGTTAGCGAGCGCATCCTTTCATACATCTCTTTGTCATTCCCAGTTAACGAGCCACCTTTTCATTTTCTTTTAGGCCTCCCCACCGTTTCACGAGCGGAGGGGCGGAAGTCGGTTGTGTTCGAAACACACGGCGAAGCGCGGACCCGGCAACCGCCCGTTTGCTTTTCTCCATGCGTATTTGTGTTCTGTGTGTTTGTGTCTTTTCTCCGCTCCAAAGCATATGTCATTCATTGGAGTCAAGGCGTACGCAAGATGCACGAAAGATCAGCGGTGTGTGTGCGGAGCGGTCAAGTGGGCGAGCGAGGGAAAGGCTCTGCTGCACTAGTAATTAAAACCTTGTTTTGGAGGGCTTGCATAGAAGAAAAAAATCTGAGAAGGGAGCGCGTACGCAGAGCGTCTCGTGAGGTGATCACGGCGGGGGAGGGGGGGGGCGAACCAACTCCCTCAGTTTTACTATTTTTTACTTTTTATGGCTAGGGTTCAAGGCTGTCGCCGCACGCTCCCTCCGCAGTTTTTTTTTTTTGTTCCTTCATGCGGGTTTGTAGGCATGAGCCAGAACAGAAGGCGCTGCGGAAAGCCTTGTGCAGACGACGCGACGCCAAGGCTACGCCCAACCTTCTCCCGTCAGTCAGAACGATGCACCAATGGAGTGCCTTTAGCGAAAGTAGCCCCCTTGACGTCAGCGGGGTTCAGAGTAGTGGGCCGGGCCCGTTTTTGTTGAAGGAAAGAACGAGCGGGCTTTGATTTGAATTTTCGCAGCTTTTCGGGGCAGTGGCCCTTTAAAGGGCCACTGCCCAGGGTCCGGACATTTTTGAAAAACAAGCCTACTGCATAGATGAGGCATCGAAGATAACCTCTGCAAACTACTAGAGCCATGCGCGCCCCGAAAAGCTGCGAAAATTCAAATCAAAGCCCGCTCGTTCTTTCCTTCCTTCAAAAACGGGCCCGGCCCACTACTCTGCACCCCGCTGACGTCAAGGGGGGCTACTTTCGCTAAAGGCACTCCATTGGTGCATCGTTCTGACTGACGGGAGAAGGTTGGGCGTAGCCTTGGCGTCGCGTCGTCTGCACAAGGCTTTCCGCAGCGCCTTCTGTTCTGGCTCATGCCTACAAACCCGCATGAAGGAACAAAAAAAAAACTGCGGAGGGAGCGTGCGGCGACAGCCTTGAACCCTAGCCATAAAAAGTAAAAAAATAGTAAAACTGAGGGAGTTGGTTCGCCCCCCCCCCCCCCCCCCCCCGCCGTGATCACGTCACGAGACGCTCTGCGTGCGCGCTCCCTTCTCAGTTTCTTTTCTTCTATGCGAGCCCCCCAAAACAAGGTGTTAATTAGTAGTGCAGCAGAGCCTTTCCCTCGCTCGCCCACTTGACCGCTCCGCACACACACCGCTTATCTTTCGTGCATCTTGCGTACGCCTTGACTCCAATGAATGACATATGCTTTGGAGCGGAGAAAAGACACAAACACGCATGGAGAAAAGCAAACGGGCGGTTGCCGGGTCCGCGCTTCGCCGTGTGTTTCGAACACAACCGACTTCCGCCCCTCCGCTCGTGAAACGGTGGGGAGGCCTAAAAGAAAATGAAAAGGTGGCTCGTTAACTGGGAATGACAAAGAGATGTATGAAAGGATGCGCTCGCTAACAAGTCTAGGTGGTCGAGCCGATCGCGCCTCTCGATCGTTCAGTGTGCGGAGAAAATGCAAAAACCAAGAAAAGAATTCTATTGAAGGCGGGGCCATGACGTCGCCCTGTGACGCACTCCACAGACACCACGCCTCCGGCTTACACCGGAGAAGGAAGGGGTGATTTTGCCTTGCCGAGCCTACTCGACGAGGAGCGGGAGAGAAGAATTTCGAGGAGGGAATGGAAGGAGAGGAGGCTCGCTCAAAGAGAGGTAGAGAGTGTCTGCTGCGCTGGGGTGGGCACGGGCCCTTTAAGAATAATTCAACTTCTTGCTTTTTTTTTTCTTTTCGCGTGGGGAGAGAGCGCGGGGGCGCGCGATGCTCTGCCGCCATCGCGACACAGAGATTTTGGTCTCGACCAGAGCCAGGCACGCAGACCGTGCTCTCGAGTAGCCGTGGAGTGGGTCCACGGGGCGGCTGGTCAGACATCATGCTGTCATGTACATACTCCTTGTAAATAGTCGTCTGTGTACTTAAAACATATATCAGTGCTCGACAAGAGTCCCCTGTCTTCCTACTGGCTCAGTACTTCGTTAGAAGAAAGAAGAACGGAGGAACAACCTCTCCGTACAAATAAGAAGAGAAAAAAACCACCCTTTACTCACTTCCTTGCACCATCACTATACCATCCCTTTAATTGGTTGCATGGGTACTAGCCAAAGTACAACTGGCCCCGTTTGAAATTCGCCCACTGTGACGTCACGGCCATTCCGACCAATTGAAAAGCGTGACATTTCTGTCGACAACTCCTGCTTACAACGATGAGGCATTAAAGGCTTCCGCCTTCAAATCACCAATTCGGACATTTTACGAAAAAGCCGCCCCCCCCCTCCCCGTAGGCAAGGGATCGCCAACATCAAAGAATGGACACAACACTGGAGGGAACCACACGCACCCCACACTCAACTGATCCAGCGAACAGCTCTGCACCAGATATAGATCGGCATCTCGTCCAGTTATAGCAACATGCAGAAAAACTAATTAAACAATGGTAACGAAAATGTTTCAATAGAAAACTCACGCTTTGCATAGCCTCTATCACGGAGGAAGCCCAGGAATGTTCCACGCAGTCGGCAAGACAAAATTGGGCCCAGTTCTCTTTATTCCCCAAGGGCATCCTCAGCACCGCCCAGACATGGACAATCCTGCGTAGTAAGACTGAACCCAATAAAACCAAAACGTCTACAAACCGAACGCTTCAAACAGTTGCAAATCAATTGCCTGGCACGGAAGAGGCGCTGACGCTAGCTCTCTGGACGCTCTATGTCGGCGACACTGTCATCCTTCCCTGTAAACTTTGTTACACCGCCCACCCCAACACCACGCTGGAACCACCAATTACAGTGGCAGTGGTACGACCGGCAGTTCACGCGTCCCAGCGAAACACTGCACCCGGAGCAGGCAAGAAACAAATGTAATCATTCGTAACTTCAGCTGGGTTCATATTACGGATTACCTCAACAGTCACTTATGGGACAAAGGAGCAGTGCCCCACGACAGCCGACACGCTGACATTATCACCATTCCCGAACCATGCAAGAAGCCTACATTGGATGCACGACGCCCATTTTCCTTAAAGGGCCACTGCCCAGGGTCCGGAAATTTTTGAAAAACAAGCCCACTGCATAGATGAGGCATCGAAGATAACCTCTGCAAAATACTAGAGCCATGCGCGCCCCGAAAAGCTGCGAAAATTCAAATCAAAGCCCGCTCGTTCTTTCCTTCAACAAAAACGGGCCCGGCCCACTACTCTGAACCCCGTTGACGTCATAGGGGGTTACTTTCGCTGAAGGCACTCCATTGGTGCATCGTTCTGACTGACGGGAGAAGATTGGGCGTAGCCTTGGCGTCGCGTCGTCTGCACAACGCTTTCCGCAGCACCTTCTGTTCTGGCTCATGCCTACAAACCCGCATGAAGGAACAAAAAAAAACTGTGGAGGGAGCGTGCGGCGACAGCCTTGAACCCTTGCCATAAAAATTAAAAAATAGTAAAACTGAGGGAGTTGGTTCGCCCCCCCCCCCTCCCCCCGCCGTGATCACCTCACGAGACGCTCTGCGTACGCGCTCCCTTCTCAGATTTTTTATTTTATGCAAGCCCCCCAAAACAAGGTTTTAATTACTAGTGCAGCAGAGCCTTTCCCTCGCTCGCCCACTTGACCGCTCCGCACACACACCGCTTATCTTTCGTGCATCTTGCGTACGCCTTGACTCCAATGAATGACATATGCTTTGAAGCGGAGAAAAGACACAAACACACAGAACACAAACACGCATGGAGAAAAGCAAACGGGCGGTTGCCGGGTCCGCGCTTCGCCGTGTGTTTCGAACACAACCGACTTCCGCCCCTCCGCTCGTGAAACGGTGGGGCGGCCTAAAAGAAAATGAAAAGGTGGCTCGTTAACTGGGAATGACAAACAGATATATGAAAGGATGCGCTCGCTAACAAGTCTAGGTGGTCGAGCCGATCGCGCCTCTCGATCGTTCAGTGTGCGGAGAAAATGCAGAAACCAAGAAAAGAATTCTATTGAAGGCGGGGCCATGACGTCGCCCTGTGACGCACTCCACAGACACCACGCCTCCGGCTTACACCGGAGAAGGAAGGGGTGATTTTGCCTTGCCGAGCCTACTCGACGAGGAGCGGGAGAGAAAAATTTCGAGGAGGGAATGGAAGGAGAGGAGGCTCGCTCAAAGTGAGGTAGAGAGTGTTTGGGACCATGGGGTGGGCAGGGGCCCTTTAACGTCTTGCTTAGGCAAATTCTTCGAACGGGTCGCCTACAACCGCCTTACAAATTACATTCTAGAGGTCCGCGTACTGTGCGCTGCCACTGCACATTAAAGAACCCAAGATGGTCGAAATTTCCAGAGACCATCACTACTGCGTTTCCCTGAGCTTGAGTCGCTTTGGGATTTTAAACCCCTCATAAACCTAAAATTACGTCGAGGACAACGATCTCGTTCTCGCCAAAATGATTGGATTTCGGCTGGCCCTCTGGGCTCAAGACACTTTCCTCCTAATAACAGAAGTGGTCCTCACAAATATCCCCAAAGGAAACCAACACCTCGTTTTGGCCTTCGATCTAAACTGTTCCTTTGATAACATCTCGCACGAAACAATCCTTGGAGGTATCATTGACCTTAAATATGGCGAAAATTATTTTCTTACGTTCAAGCATTTTTCACAGGAGGCACACCGACGATACGCAAAGGCCAAATGCTCCGAGGCTCGAGAAATGCCACACAAAGGCACGCCGCAGCGCCCTACCATATCCACACTGCTCTTCAACATCGCGATGCTCAAGCTCGCTCAGCAACTCCAAAGTCCCCAATATCGGATATATGTTGTATGCGTATGATATGCCGATATGGACCACTAAGGGCTCCTCAGACAACAAAGAAACCATGCTAAAGGAGGCGGCGCAAGTAATGGAACATTTTTCGTCTAAAACGGTCTTCATTGCTCCCTAGATAAGTACGCAGTAATACGAGTTCATAATCCACGATACAAATAACTGGGGTTCCAATCAACCTTTCGACAGAAGGGCAGCCCATAAAATGGAGCTTATCTGCATACTTGTACTCTCGATCCAGAGAAACCTCAAGGCTACCCACAGCATTCGAACGCTTAAAAACACAACTACTCACTCAAATAACCCATATAAGTCGTATCAACCGATGTCGCCAAGTCATGCAAGAAGAGACACGATACGATTAGTCCAAGTGCTTGTCCTCAGTAGGATAACGTACGCACTTCCTTTTCACAAGCCCACGAACTGGAAGAACTACTGATTGACACCATCATAAGAGTGGCATACAAAAAGGCCCCTAATCTTCCGCCCAGAACCTCAACCTCAAACCTTCAAGGCCTTCTTTTCAGCACGTACTCCAAACTCCAGGAAGCAATCCTAACGTCACAAACAGTCCTGGGCACGCCCTTCTCAGGCGTATAGGCACGACGGCGGACGTACGGGCCCCACATCGTCTTCCCTACAGAAACTACAAAGAAATAAAACCAAAATAGCTCCGATACTGAACCATATGTTCAAAGATGTCTACACCGGCAGGTGCAAAGCAAGAATTTCTTACATATCCAAGCGGTTTGCCATCTCCGCCAGCGCAGTGTATGTACACGCCGCGGCATACCCTGAACCCAATAAATGCGCCCTGTAACGATAAATTCCTAATTCTCCCCAGCGCGCGCTACCTCCGTCACAGCAGACTCTCCAGCGGCGATGGAAACTGCCGCTGTTGTACTCAGGGGTACACGTACCCTCGTGGGGTTTATTGAGAGGTTGAGTTAAAGAAAGGAAACAAGGTCCGAATACGGCCGGTTGGTCCGATCGTACGTTGGTCAGCGGTACTTCGTCCGCTCGTCCGGCGACACGTTGCCGGTTGGGGCAGCCACTCCAAACTTCTTGACAACAAAACTTATTTAATGAAGACGAGACCAAAACACAACGAACTTAAGAAAAAGGCGGTTTAAAGAAAGGCTGTCAAAAAAAGGCTGTTTAAAAAAAGGGCTGTAGAAAAGCGGCCGAGACTGAGACTCGGCGCGCTCTTTTCGCTCTTTGTTTGCAGCGGTTTTTATCCCCTCGATAATTGGGCGGAGCTTTAATAAACCGGCTCTCGCCCAATTCCAACCAATACTGCTGCAGTGGCACTGCGCATACAAGTAGGCGGAGCCCAGTGCACGCCAGGGCCCGACTCTGGAGGCGCCACTGCTTAGCTAGACAGTCGGGGGTTTAAGGAGTCGTCGACCTTATTGTCCCCAACTCCCACTTCTATGTTTGTCAAGGGATCCTTTCAAGGGGTCGTCGGCCCCTTGGTTTCCGACAAGGCGGTCGCGGTCTTTCCCGCAGCCTTGGACGGCATCCGAAGCGCGCGACCCGCTGTCGCCATTCCTAACCCCTCCCGACTTCAGACGGACACGGTAGGGGGGGGGGGGGGAATTAGCCTACGGGCGCCGTAGGCTTCTGCCTTAACACCTCCCCACCAAGAATGTTGGGTGGACGCTCGCCGTACACACAACATACCAAAGCGCTCAAAAGTACAAAAGACCCGGAGGTGAACAACAGAAAAGAAAAAAAAACAACAGCACAAAAAAAAACGGACCTCAACTGAGCGCTGTACGAACAATATAAAAAAGGAGCGCTTCTGCGTCCTACTAACAACTGCACAAAGAGCATGTTCAAGACCACATGATGCATGCATCAACACTCACGCTCCTTAACTTCTTTTCACAAGCAACCACAACGGTCGAAACACTCGTAGCATAGGAGTCCAACATCAATGCACTTGAGTTCACAGTCCACAAGCTACACACACGCGGGTTGGGCCACCGTCCCGTACGTTCCTTGGCCCGCGATGTCTGAACCATCTACCCAGCAACAGGCGGCAGGTGTACCTGCTGACTTTTTTTTCTCTCTTCCTTTTTTTTTTCTTACACGCGAATCGATGTTTAGTTTTCTTTTCAGAAAAGTGTCCCCCGCAAGGCATATCATGCGCAAGAGTCAGCACTTCTTTCCGACGACTCAGTGGGAGCATGAGCTGCCGACACTGTCTGCCATCCAACCCTTCCTGGTGAAATAGTTGTCCTCCTTCTATTACCATGTTATGCGTTCTGGCCTGCGCCTGTGACCAAGCCTCTGCCAGGGAGGCGTCTCCTCTTTGTTCACTGGCGAACACAGGGTCCGCCGTGCTCTGCTCTCGCTGCGGCGGTGCGAGCTGCGTACTTTCTGAGACCACGCTCTCCTCAATGCTCTCGCTTGGTTCAAATTCTAACTCTCGCGTTGCGTTTTGGTTGTGGTTGGCGCTCTCGGTTTCCGCTCGTATTATCCTAACCGCGAGATCAGTGGCCTCACGTTTCTCTCTTTCGAGTGCCTTAAAAACGTCCGGGGTCAGTAGGGCATCAGCCTCTCTAGCTAGCTCGTCCGTAACCGCGCATAACGTCACTAGTTGCGGGCTTGCGCCACCATCTTCCGTGGGCAAACTCAGTGGAATGTAAAAGAGCTCGGCTGTTACGGTGTGCCCAAACGCGCCCCGTAAGCGAACCGTCCCACTTCCCTGCTTCCGGACCTCTTCAGGCACCAGCTTCCGTCTCAACACGGGGATCTCTGCGCCTGAATCTAGACATGCTTTGAATGGTTGTTCCCCGCACAAAAGGTCCACCCAGGTTAGCCGTGATCCCGGCGCCAAACCACTCGCTACCACCTCAGCCTGCGTTGCGAATTCAACCACAGCTCTCGCTGTCAACTTCAGGTCCTGATGGTTACGACCCATCTCATTACCAGAAACTACTTTCGGCCTGGTCTGTGGACAGTTCCACTGGACATGACCGAATTTGCCACATCCATAGCACTTCGGCGGTTCCCCGTGCTCGTCCGTGAACCGATTTCCTCGATTCCGTGTCTCTCGCGGCATCGCCTCATTCCTTTTCAGCCCCTCAGCAGCCCTTTGACGGCGTCCACGCCTGCTGTCTTCGTATTGTTCGGCAAGTTGTGCAAGCCCTTTCGGTTTTAACCACTTATCTGCCTCCTGTTGGAGGACGTACTCGCGCATTTCCTCCGGCATAACCTGCTTAGCGCGATCTGCCACCATCAAGGCACGAACGTCCTCTAAAGTTTTCACCTTCCGACTTCGCAGGTAGTAGTCCAGCGTTACGTCCAATTTAGTGACAAATTGCCCCCAGCTTTCTGCCTCTTTTCTACAAGCGTAAAACCTACGCTTATATTCTTCAGCTGTTAATCTCAGCTCCGCGAGCACTAGCTCCCGAATTTCTTCAAAACTCATCACCGTGTCGACCGACTGGTTAGCCACGAGTGCCCGAGTTTTTTCATTGAGAAAGGGCATTATTATCGACCCCGCGACATCAGTCGGGATCTCGCAGGTCTTTATCATATTTTCGGCGCTTTTAAACCAGGCGGGAATGAGGTCGTCCGACTCTGGCATTGGAGCGAGAACTGCCCTCAGATCATCTGCGTGCCGACCCAATCTTTCCCTTCGGCTGCCATTTCCCGGGATGCCCTGACCTCTCTGAATCAGCGTCTCAAGCTGGATTTTTAGTCTAAGAGCCTCAATCTCGAGCTCCTTCTCCCTCAAGCGCGTGTTGCCCTGGCCGTTCTCACACGGCGATGGGTTACTACTGCTCTGCCCATCCATAGTCGTTACATTCTCCGAGTCCTCCGCGTCAGAGTCCACATCACTAGTGTTTTGGTCTCCCGCACGCAGCTTCTGTGCTCGGGTAGTGATTGACATCGCGTTCCCGGAGAAAACGGGGAAGGGCCCACCTGTGTTCCGCAGACTTCTCGCTCGCGTTGCGTTGCGGCTGGACCCGTGCCTCAGTCTTTCCGCTCTCCACGTCCAGCTGGTGGCAGAATGGTGGGAGTCCCACCGGTGCTCACAGCGGGCCCGTCACGTCTCCCAGTCCGATGAAGTCGGCCGCCGCAGGTGCCGCCGAAGGCGCAGCACTTCGCTCCGCCGGTCTCCTTTCGCTCGCTCCTTGGCGCTATCGTGAAGTCTTGGCTCCGGGCCCCTCGCAAGGGTATCGCCTCACTTGGACCTTGGTCCACGAGACTCTTCACCAAGGTATTGCCCCGTCAGGCTTCCGGAAGGTAGTGCCGCCAACCGCTCGCAGAAAGCCGCTCGGACTATCCTGGTCACGGCACCAGTTAAAGAAAGGAAACAAGGTCCGAATACGGCCGGTTGGTCCGATTGTACGTTGGTCAGCGGTACTTCGTCCGCTCGTCCGGCGACACGTTGCCGGTTGGGGCAGCCACTCCAAACTTCTTGACAACAAAACTTATTTAATGAAGACGAGACCAAAACACAACGAACTTAAGAAAAAGGCGGTTTAAAGAAAGGCTGTCAAAAAAAGGCTGTTTAAAAAAAGGGCTGTAGAAAAGCGGCCGAGACTGAGACTCGGCGCGCTCTTTTCGCTCTTTGTTTGCAGCGGTTTTTATCCCCTCGATAATTGGGCGGAGCTTTAATAAACCGGCTCTCGCCCAATTCCAACCAATACTGCTGCAGTGGCACTGCGCATACAAGTAGGCGGAGCCCAGTGCACGCCAGGGCCCGACTCTGGAGGCGCCACTGCTTAGCTAGACAGTCGGGGGTTTAAGGAGTCGTCGACCTTATTGTCCCCAACTCCCACTTCTATGTTTGTCAAGGGATCCTTTCAAGGGGTCGTCGGCCCCTTGGTTTCCGACAAGGCGGTCGCGGTCTTTCCCGCAGCCTTGGACGGCATCCGAAGCGCGCGACCCGCTGTCGCCATTCCTAACCCCTCCCGACTTCAGACGGACACGGTAGGGGGGGGGGGGGGAATTAGCCTACGGGCGCCGTAGGCTTCTGCCTTAACAGGTTGGGTACCCCTCCAGTAAACCCCACCAGGTTACGTGTAGCCCTGATTAGGAGGGACTGCAGGGAAATAAAAGGGCGTGCGCTTTAGCTCTAGCAGCAATTAATCAAGCGGGGCCATCCAGCGCAATATAATTTATCCCGATTCCCTCCCCGTATAAGGAACTCTTGGAGTTCCAGCCTCTCCAGCGCAGAAAATATCCTCCCCCTCAGAAACAAGACACCCAGGACGCTATCTCTTGACGTCAGATCCAAACGAACACTTTCCCTAATCCCCTCAAACAGCTTCATACACCCAACACTATACTTTGACACATATATACCCATGGTGCCAGGTCCCCCCTCCCCAACACTCTCCTAGATTTCGCGCGGATGCGGGGCGAAATCAAACCAGTTACAGACCCAGTACACGTCATTTGAGCAGGTGGAGGCGATGCTGACCAGCGATCATATCAAGTACAAAAGAGCCCTCATAAAACGAATCTGTCTGTGAGCTCAAGCCAGTGGATACCTGGAATAAGAACCCCACCCACAGGCCTCAAGAAACATTCCCCTGCTTTTAATCTTTAAAGTTTATCTACCTACCTAATTGCTGACTTCGCACAGCATATAGGAGTCTCATGGATTCGACCTCCAACGAAACGCGGCCACTGAGGCCTTAATTGCTTCTGCGGCTCAGCGTCCGAACGGGCTAACCACTAAGCCACCGCGGATGATAGCATGCGAAAGACAGAGCCAAAAACGTGCAGGCATGCGGCACGTGTGTGTTCGATCTCCAGGGCTGCAGTATACGCACAGGTGATACAATGAGTAGAAGCGTTCCCCCCGCCTGCTGCTTGACTTCTCAGGGGCGAAATTCATGAAAAATGGGTCTTGGAGCCTACGTTGTGTAATGGGAAATACCTTGTGCCACGGCGCAATTTGGCCTAGGCAAAGATGCCCTTAACCATTAATATTCATCAAGAACGTGCAACGGGTCAAGCGGGCGTTGGATGCTTTCATAAGACTGCCTGCAAATGCGGCACGCCTCAAAGTCCCTCAGTCTAGGCCCACACGTCTCTCAAATCTCAAAGGACCGCGTTGTAAACCTTCAGATGATCGCTTCGGCAAACGCGATTTCATCACCGCATTAATCACTTCGCGATCCAGCAAACTGGCCACTTGTCGTACCTTTCAGGTACGCAGCTGTAGATTTTGCATCTCTCCTGGATTGCACTGATCCGTGGACACTATGGGTGCAAATTTGAGCTCGCCATATGTAAGCAATACTCACTGTGCCAGCCAGACGAAAGCCCACGACGGTACAGGTGCTCCTCCGAGCGGCACAAGCTCTCTTTCGCGGAAATATCTGCAGGAAGCTGATGGCCCGAGGCGGTCGGTTCCGATCGTCCAACGATGACGCGTGGGCAAGACAAGACCAGAAGTTGTTGTTGTTGTTGTAGCTACGACAGAATGGCACATACCCACTCTGGGGGATCGGCCAAGAATCGGGTGGTAAAGGTTGGTATACACCTGTACGTAGTAAAGGCAAAAGGAAAGCACACGGGAGAGGAACACCGGGGGGTCTACCACAAGAAGGGCACGGAGAGGATGAAAAAAAATCAACAAAATTAAAACAAATAATAATAATAATAATAATAATAATAATAATAATAATCATAATATATATATATATATATATATATATATATATATATATATATATATATATATATATATATATATATATATATATAAAGGAGTTTGGATTGGAGAGAGAGAGAAAGAGAGAAAAGAGAATAATTCGAAAAAAAGAAATGAAGCATAAAAAGAAAATACTGAAAGCTTTAGCAAGGTAGTCGATGAGATTCCAGTAAGAAATTTTGAACAGCGTCACAAACAGACCTGTGGCTGAACCCAAGTGTGGTGGCACCAAATGATAGCAAGTGTGGGCTGCTCAAACTGAGGCCAAGTTGCTGTAAGGGCAACTCCAGCAGTCTTCTTCTCAAAGAGGTGAAACGACGACAATGGAGCCAAAAATGATCGATAGATTCAGGCTCACGGCAAAATGCACAGAGGGGAGAAAACGCCAAACCAGATCTGTGCAGATAGAAATTTAGAGGGGGGATGCGGCAGCGCAACCTCGTCAGAGATACTTCTAGCTGCCGAGATGAACAAATTTTCCTGCTCCATGAATATTTCAGATGCTGATATTCCACCGATGTTAAAAGTGTTGTGTCTTGCACGCTTAATAACGATCGTCGCCGGAACCTAGATGCTGTGATATACGCTGTAGCCGGGATGATGGGCAACACAGGGCCGCCTAGGGAAGCCTTTGCAAGGTTATCCGCGATCTCATTGACAGTCACGCTGCTGTGGCCGGGTACCCATATCAAGTGAACAAGGCTCAAATGCGAAGGAAGAAGCGATAAAAAAGGGCTCAAATTGGGACAGTCAACATGCGACGCGAGGGACGAACACAAAGATAATGAATCGGTAATGACTGCCACTGCAGAAATTGAAGGATCAAGCTTGCGCAGAGCAAGAACTACTGCCAGAAACTCAGCTTGAAAAATAGGGGTGTAATCCGGAAGGCGCAGCGAAAAGGACCAGTCTAAACTCGGACAGTTAATTCCCACCCCTGCCTTTTCGTTGCACTGAGAGGCATCGGTTGCTATTGCAATTTTTGTAGGTAGGGACCTTAAATGATCCTCTAATAGACCATTTAAAATACGGGGTGGTAAAAGTTTCGCGTTTTGAGGAAAAATGTTGTCGAATACAATGTGGACAGAGGACCCACTGCTTAATGCTGGAAGGATGTTGTAAATCTGCACGTTTAAAGGCTCAAGCAGCCTTTGCACGAACACAACCTGTGGGGTATGAAAACGAGGCCAGTGGACACCAAAAAAGGAGGCCGGCTGGCAACAGAAAATGCTTTGCGAACGGTGAAAATGGGATTGAAAGATTTTGAGGAAAGTCTGCACAGTTAGAAAGTGAAATCGGGTTAACAGAGGAGGAATGCGGGCCTCAAGGTACAGCACATTGGTAGCCACGAATTTGGGGACGCCAAGGCACATCCGAAGCACCTCCCTCTCCAAAAGGATGAGAGGACGAAGTTTGTATGAAGCCGAGCCTGAAAACAACACAGAGCCAAATTCTAAAATTGGCCTAACATACAATACGTAAATCATTAGGAGCGTATCCCTGCGCATGCCGTACCTGTGATTACATAACCTCCGTAACATGCCTGCGGCACGAGTCCCTTTTACAGCAACATAGTCAATGTGAGGCCGCCAGGTGAGTTTGTCGTCATAAATGACGCCCAGGTATTTTAGGGATTGAACTTGAGGAATTGGTTGAAATTTGCATGAAAGAGAGAGCATGACAGGATCCTGTAGAGGAAAAACAAGGACGGCACACTTGTTAACATTTAATGTGAGGTGTAAACTGCTCAACCAGAGCTCAAGAGAACTCAGATATGATTGCAACTGATCATAGAGGGAATGTATATCTGGCGCAACCGCAAAAAATGCTATGTCGTCCGCATAGACGTAAGTGCGAACATGGTGGTGGAGAGGAATGGAGCTCAGAAGAATATTGAACAGCACAGGCGAAAGGACAGCTCCCTGCGGAACACCTCTCGTCTGTTTGTACCTCTCGGATTTTACCCCATTATGGACGCAGAAGAATTCCCTGTTATAGAGAAACGCAGATATCCAAGCAACTAAATATTCCGGAAACTGGAGGGACTGTAGCCTGTGTATTAGGATGGAATGCTCTACACTGTCATAAGCTTTAGAGACGTCGAGCGTAACCAAAGCAGCATACAGGCGTTGACGACGAGCTAGAAGAATACGACTCTCAAGATCTACATGTGCATGCCATATCGAACATCGCGGCCGGAAGCCGAGTTGACACGGGCTATTAATTTTACCACGTTTGATGTTACAGAAATAGGCCTAATATTTTCCAATTCATAGCCTCCAGCCTGGTTTTTAAGTAAAGGGATCACCTTGGCCAGCTTCCACTCAGAAGGGATCCAAGCGTGTTTGATAGAATAGTTGACCAGGTGTAACAAAGAGTTCGGAGACGCCTCAAATAGAATCTTGAGCATCTTTGAAGTAACACCATCAGGACCGGGAGCAGAAGCTGGTAACCTTTGAACAACTTGAGAAAGCTCCGAAAGAGTGACTTTATGAAATAATTATCTGGCGTCCTGTGCGCAAACAACATGGGACGCAAAGGAAATAGAGACGAGAACCGCTTATGCAAGCCCGCGGCAATTGATTCAACCACCTCGATAGCTTCCTTTGGAGACATAACTAATGACTGTAAATCACGAGAAGGCAGGACCTGTTTCATGGACCCTAAAAAGCCAAATAATGCCCGTCGGTTGCCTGACTTTGAAAGAAAATCAAAATGTTCAGAGTCATATTTCTCTTTCGCACGTGAAACTGTGCGTTTAAAGGTGGCTGCTATGAATTTATAATCTTTCCAGTTATTTGGGCATTGCTTATAAAGAAGCTTTTTCCATGCTGCCTTCCTCCGCCTGTAATCCCTCGTACAGTCCGCGTTCCACCAATGATTAGAGGAATTCCCATTTGAGGGCCGCACCAGGAACTCCGACTTTTTCCGGCAATCCTCTAAAGCCAGGCATATGCTTGTTGACTGGTGATCTTCGGCGATGTTAGAAACTGACACGAGGGCAGAGCGCAACATCGTCTCAAATTTGTCATAATTAACATGCGTCCGCAACGGACGAGCCGCAGGAGTTACACGACATAAGATATCAAAACGAATAGGTATATGGTCACTTGAGGAGCCGCAATCAACAGTCGACCAATTCATTATGCCAATTCCAGGACTGGTGAATGTAAGATCTAAAACAGATTTAGACTGAGCGCAAAGGTAAGTGGCTGATCCAGAATTTGAACACGTAAGGCTGTTATCAGAAACCCAGTCCCAAAGGCGCTTCCCACATAGATTTGTGCGGTAGCCCCAAGACACATGGTGTGAATTGAAATCGCCAGCCATGAGAAGTGGGTTTCCACAGCTAGCTAGAAGTGAATCTAGCGGTCTAGTATCCTGGACTCCATAGCGGAAATAAACATTTACTAAGGAAAATGGGGAGCACCCAGGAAGAAGAAAGGCTAATGCCAAAATCTCACAGTCAGGCGACATTAACTGAAAAGATACCTTAGCCTTGTGGCAAAGTTTTGAAGAAACTAACGTTAGCAAACCCCCTCCTCGTGACTGGCGATCTAGACGAAATGAACGATAATTTTTAAAGTGAAAATGTTTGTCGGCTGAAAGCCACGTTTCTTGAAGAATAATGATATCCGGATTAAGCTGGGAAGAAATACAGTGTAAATCTGTTGAAGCTGAAAGAATAGAGCGACAGTTCCACTGCAAAACTCGCAACGACGCTATGGTTTCGAAAGCAGAGCAGCAGCAACTGCCTGCTCTAAAATGGTGTCCTTCGGCATATTGCCAAGCTGCTTCTTCTGTGATTTGGATTGTGAACGAGAAGTAGATGAAGGAGATATCGGGGACCCGCTACGCTTTAGGACCCGCACGTCAGGCTCCATCATCTCGGAATCGGAGATAACTCCAGCGTCACTGGAAGTACCCGAGGTAAGAACAGTGTTGGGTGCAGAAGTTTGTTCCTGGGGCTGAGATGTTGCAGATAGAGAAGAACGTACAAGAGCAGGGGTAATTACATTCGATAGAGAAGCCAAACTAGTCTGCATAGCATTAGTGAGCTGGGAAGCGAGGACGTTGGTGAGGCATTCCGAAACACTTGCTGCAATTTTCTCTACCATTTTTGTCGTGGACGCTTCCACAGCAGACGCAATTGCCTGAGTCAACGTTGAATCTAAAGTCATGCCCTGACGAGCGGTCACCCCTGCATACCCGTAGGCCCGTTCCTTAATTTCCTGTATAGCTTCTCGGCGCGAACATCGCTTCCGGTCTATAACCTCCAGGATCTGAATTTCCTGCGCACGAGAGGGGCAGTTGAAAGAATTAGCAGCGTGGGCGCCACCGCAAAGGCAGCACTTCTCGTTGTGCTCAGAGCAAGTGCTCGTAGCATGATCTTCTCCACAGAGACAGCAGCGCAAGGTGGATTTACAACCGCCGGCGCTATGGCCATAGCGCCAGCAGTTGGAGCACTGCAGAGGCCTAGACGACAACTGGTCAACCCGAAAAATTAGAGGCCAGGCCTTTATTTCACTGGGGCAAGACGTGCCGGCAAAGGTGGCAATTACCGACTCAGTGGGCACCCGCATGTTGCCAACATCACGGTTACAGCGGTGCACAGCAACAACACCTGCGGCAGACAGCAGATCAAGGGTCTCAACTGGAGACAGCGAAGAGTCGACGCCTCGGACAATGCCCTTCGTGCAAGCCAGATGAGGCGGAATAAAAGAGCTTACCCGGAGAGATTCGAAAGACGAGGTAGCTAGAAGATCTCTCACGCAGGCGAGGTCTGAGGACCTGCAGAGAATACCGCCGCGTCCAAACTGGCGGACTTCACTGATGGCTTCATAATGAGAAGTGGCTGACTGGAGCGCAGCCCGAACAATTCCAGGATTGGTCATCTTGATGGCGCCACCATCCTTAGGCACCAGCGCAACCGGGATGCTGCCGACGCCACTGCGCAAAAAAGCCTCCAAGGGCAAGACATCAGGGGAAAGGGATGCCGACCAGGAGGAGCTCCCCTGGCCGGGAGACTGGGTAGACATACCCCGGGCTTACGACCTCACCGTGTGCTTGATGCCCACAAAACGACAAGCACAAAGGCTCAGGAAGAAAAACGAAACCTCAACTAACCACCCGAAACTCAACCGATCGTACCCCAGCGGGTTGGGCGTTCAAGCGTCTTAGCGTAGACTCCGGTAGCGGCGAAGGTGCCGTGCTTCCCAGCGGCGTCGGGGAGTTTCCCCGAAGACCAGAAGAGAACAGAACTTCTTCTTCTTCTTCTTCTTCTTCTTCTTCTTCACCTCATTATAATGGCACATACCCACGTGGGGGGATTGGCCAAGGTGTAGTGGTATACATAAGAAAATTTTCATAGGATTAAACGTGAAATTTCAAAAATGTATTCATGAAAAACGACAGAAGAATAATGGAAGTGAAATAACAAAGAACATTTTGGCGAGAATAATAATAATTAAAAAAAAAAAAGAGAACAGAACGCTGCACTTTCTTCTTCGTCGTCTCCATCTCGAGACTCTTCTTCGTCGACTTCGACACCGCGTGTGCCCTTACTTTGGTGGTGTTTGTTTTGAGGAAAGAAAATGACGCAGTAACTCCCTCACATATCTCGGCGGACACACGAATCGCGCTGCAATGAAAAGAATAAAGGAAGGAGTGGAAGTGAAAACTTTATCATACTCTTGTGCTTCTCTTCTTGGTGGTTTCGGGAAATATTCCGAGGACACTCCTTGGCTCTATCCCCAAGAGTCTCCTGTGTCGGCGTCGTCCACTTCTAAACAATGGTCGGTTGCCGTCAGTCCAGGGCTCCGCTGGTCCCTGCCGCCTGTTGAGCTCGCTGTACCAGACCTTGCTGGTATTCACAGCGGTCACTGGACAGCCTAGTTCAAGAAGAAAGGAAGGAAGAGGTGCGTAGTGAGATTTACTGTGGAGAAGAAGAGGAGGAGGTCTCCTGGAGGTCTGCGGAATAACTTCGACCATTTGACGATCTTTACCATGCGGTGATATCGCACAATACACGGGCGCTTCTTCTCGCTGACGAGTCTAACGTCAGTTCGTTTCTTCTCGCCGCTACCCTGAATCACCATTTAGCGGCAACAGGTGGTCATTTCAAGCCAACGGCAACAAGGCCAGATAATCTCTACTTGTATGATCTAAACACCGGAGCAGATTCTGAACAAGAGGCAGAGGACTCAGATCGCGAGGCATTAGAAGTTATGACTCTTGCCAGCATGTCACTGCGCAAATTGAACTCGAATTTGAAAAAATTGCAGCAGCTGTTGGACAGCGAAGGGAAAAAGTGCGCCCTAAGTCAGGTGGAATGTCCGACAGCAAGGGTGTAAGGAGTGCTGGGCCTGTCTGGAACAACATGATGACATTTTGGGATTTTCTTTGAAGACCGTGTTGGTCGTTTTGAACCAAAACAGCAACACAACAGGCTTCATGCTTCAGGCGTCGGCGCCAATATACGATCCACTTCGGCTCGACTCACGAGTTGAGGCCCATCTCCATGGGCCCATCCGAGGCGCACGAGCGCAGCGCCTACGCTTACCAGCGTACGCCGGAGCCGGTCTGCGCATGCGCGAGGCGCAGACGCCAGCTGGCGTTGGCGCTTCGCAAATATCTGTCCATGTCAGATATTCGCGCCGCGCTCGCGCCGGCGCTGGAAGTGGCTCGCTGATTTGCGGTCTGTGTAACCAATCAGAGAGCGCAGTCCTCTCGGCATCCGGTACGGACCTTCGCGCCGTTTTCGCTGAGCTGAGCGCGAGCACCAGCGACAGGACGAGACAGGCCATCGAGATGCGTATGTTTTCCGACGCTTGTCGCGGCGCTGCGCTCGTGCGCCTCGGATGTGTCCATGGAGATGGGCCTTTACTGTGACAGCGAAGTTGATGCGTCAAAGCCTCTGGGAGTTGGGTGTCGAATAGAATGCACCCTGCCTGAAGAGGTCCAGTCAGCTTGTAAGTAACGGCATTCACAGGTCCGCCATTTCACAGAGGTAACCGTAACCAGAAGATACGATGGCCTTCCCAACGATGTTAGCATAAAGGTTCACATTTTCACCAATGCAAGCCTGAAGGCTTACGGTGCGGTTGCATACTTGAGCACCTCAGGAATCGATGCACCAGCCATGGCTCTGGTCTTATCAAAGCCACGGCCGAGTGGAACCGATTAAAAACCTCACCTCGGTGGTGTCCCCTCTCTTGTTAGTGTCCTTGTTGCGCCGCCGTTCATTTCATCATGCACCAACTCGCCCCTCAGGCCATTCTTCTGAAAAACCTCACGCTTCTCAGATAGGAGTTGATGAGAATGCTGGTAGGCGCAAGACTGACGGAATATTTGATGCAGCCACTACACCTACTCGTTGCCGAATGATATCTGCGAAGTGATTCTACAATTGCGCTACACTGGGTTCGTTGGCCTTCGCAGTAGAGGAAACCCTCTGTGGTCATTCGGGTGCTGGAAATTCAACAGCGAACGGATCCAGAACTCTTAAATCACTGCCCTGGAGGGGAGAATACTGCCGACCAGCCGACAAGAGGACTGAGTCCCAAAGACCTCAAGACAACCACCGCTTGGTCCTGTGCGCTAGTCTTTTTACTTAATCATGAACCGCCAACCAGCCCAGCTATCTGCCTTTATGGCTAATCGGTAGTGGCAACGAGACTACCTCGCCGGTCTGTGTTCTGCACTTTTTTGCTACGCCAAGCTCAAACTGTACCTTGAAGAAGGGAACGCTCGCGTTAGTTCACCAGCCTAATCTGCGAAGATAGCTGTGGAGAACAGGGATAGTGGTCGATGACCTTGACGGGCAAGATGGGCTCGTTAGAGCCTGCATGGTCCGCCTACCTGGTGAAACCATCCTCAGAGGACTAATCCAGTTGTACCCGATGGAGACTACTGTTACGTTTCGCCTTCGTCTTGAGCAAAAAATCGGCGCGGTTGCAGCGGAATGCTGATGAGTCACGAAAGGCACGCGGGGCCAACGCCTGAATCAGCCACGGAAGCGACGTCAGTCATCCACCCCGCATCTAGCCAGCCAGCTCTGCAGTGCACCCTCCAATACAGAAAGAAGTTAGCTGCCACGTTCGGCAGTACAAGACATTCCAAGAGGCCCGGGTGTCAGCCAGGTCCAGTCATCAAGTTTGACAGCAGCATCCGTCTTCCAGGAAGAAGTGGTCAGCGACCGTTTCCCCTACACCGCGCGGACTTGCGCGTGCAACCACACGTGCGACCCTGCACGTGCGACCACATGAAAAGCGCGGGAACGCTGTTCGAGAACATTCCAGAATCTGCGCGACGCACATGGCATCCTTCTCTCTCTCCCAACATGTGACGGGGACGTGTTCCCTATTGAGAGAGTGTGTGATGGGTGCCACAGTGAACTTTCCTTCCTCGGCAGGCCCGGCCCCATCTAGGGAGCCCAGGGAAAGGAAAGGCTATAAAACTCGGCGCCTTGGACGGCCGAGTAGCTCCTGACCATCGAGCTCATCGCCATGTAGCTTTGCTCCTTGTTTTCGAGACTCTCTTACTGAGACGTTCTCTCAGTTGCTGTTTTGTATATAATGTAAATTCACTTGTATAAAGTTCTTCTTGTCTTTCCCTTAACCTCCTCTCTGACCTTCCTCATCCCCTCTCCGGCACGACAATGATACCTGAGCCGCATCATCTGGTGGCAGCGGTGGGGTGCTGCTACCACCTGATCTTTAATAACTGGTTGCCAGCGGTGGGATGCTGCTACCACCTGATCTTTAATAACTGGTGGCAGCGGTGGGGTGCTGCCACCACGACCCGTAATAACTGGTAGCAGCGGTGGGATGCTGCTACCACCTGATCTTTAATACTACCCACGAATGACCTGAAGCTCATTCTGGAGGGAGCGTGAAGAAACTGTTCATCATCGCTTTTTGTGGTTCGTATTCTGCCATACGGTCAAAAATTCAGGGGGGGGGGGGGGGGGGGGGGGGCTTTGTTGGCTTAAAGTGCGGTGAGGCGAAAGCCTTAAGCGCGCTGTTACTGCTTGTGTCACTGATAAGAGTGGAACGCGACAGCGTCTTTCAATGCTGCCAGGGAGTCCACAGAACGCCATCGCCCGTTCGGCTCTACGCCTTGCTCGTCGGTAAATTTGTTTTTGTGGAAAGGAAATGTATCTGCCTCGCATATCTCGGTGTACACCTGAACCTCCCCGTAAGGGAAGGGAGGAAGATGGGAGTGAACGAAGACACAGTATTCACTAGACGCGCATTTGTTCACTCCAAACCACCGAGTTGGCATGGCGGAGTGGTAAACGGGCTCGTCTCGCACTGCGGAGACCCTGGTTCAATTACCTAACTCGACCAATTTCCTACTCGGTTTTATTTATTTATTTGAAATATATATTACTTTAAATTCGCACTTTGTGACGTCACGACCATTTCGACCAATTGAAAACGTGACATTTCTGTCGACAACTGCGTACAACGATGAGGATTTAAACGCTTCCGCATTAATAAACACGAGTTGTCGTTTCTAACCCGAGCCGCCGCGATGGCTCCGTGGTTATGATGCTCGGCTCCTGACCCGAAAGATGCGGGTTTGATCCCGGCCGCGGCGGTCGAATTTCGATGAAGGCGAAATTCTAGAGGCCCGTGTACTGTGCGATGTCAGTGCACGTTAAATAACCCCAGGTGGTCGGAATTTCCGGAGCCCTTCACTACGGCGTCCCTCATAGCCTGAGTCGCTTTGGGACGTTAAACTCCAATAAACAATCAAAACCAAAAAATAGTGCCTTCATTTGCACCTGTGTCTAAGTTTTCACAGTCCTCGACATAGCAGCCTCGATGCTCCATACGTTAGTGTCGTAGCGCCCGCTGTGAAATGCCAGCGCTATGAACGCGTCTTTGAGAATGCGTTACGCATGACGCCCTCTGTAAGGCTGAGGGGCAACCACCGAGAGCGGCAGACAGCGGCAGCAGGAAAACAGAGTAGATGAGTGAATGAATAATTCCTGTCTGCTTTCTCTACGAAAGTGGAGCTGCGCGTAGATCAGTCCGGGCTTTCGCTGCAAGGCATTCCTGTTCTGTGAGAAAGCCACTCGTTTTTCTTCCCGGAGCCGCTTCTCAGAGCAGCGGGGGCAGTGGGTACTCGTTCAACCCGATTGTTTTCTGGCCTTCAAACTTGCTTCATTGCAGGCAAAATAGTATTGCGAGAAAATGGTCTTGTTCCTCGAGCGCTATTTCTGCACTCTAGAGCTGCGTAACTGCAGAAGACGGGAACAAATACTTAGGTACAAAACTAACTCGCCGACACGAGTGCTCTTAGATTCCTCAAAAATGTATCATTAGACAGCAAGTTTTTGTGCTGTTCTGTTTCGCTTTCGTGAAGTCCATTGAGTATTTGGTGAATGAAAAAATACGGCGAGCTCTCCACTGAGGCTTATTTAAGCAGGAAATTCGCCGCACAGGGTTAATATAGTGGCTCTAGAGCGGAAGCGACGGTCGCACTCCCATTCATGCCATTTTTCACATCTTTGAAAATGTGAAATGTTTTGCAACATTAGGTTGATGTGGTATACGTATGTGGGGTCAACGGCCCAAACTTGCGTGCGGGCTGTGAAAGAAGCCATAGAGGAGGGCTCCGGATTAATTTCAGACACTTGGAGAGATATTTTGTAACGATTCTTTTAGCAACAATTTCTTCTCCTTTCTTGCGAAACGTCAGCTCCGACTTCGATACCTGAGGTAGCGACTGGCATTGCTCGCTTATCTGTCACTCACGATGTCACAAGCCGCAGCTATCAGTGACAGCAGGGCAAAGGAATGAATAAGGAAAATAATTTGCGCAAACTGCAGTAGCTGCTCTCATTTAACGTTCACGGGCACCACGCAACACACGAGCATTTTTGGGAATTGCG